>NW_027185777.1:9895233-9983870 GCF_028583685.1 Petaurus breviceps papuanus | reverse complement strand
AGGAAGGAAGGAAGGAAGGAAGGAAGGAAGGAAGGAAGGAAGGAAGGAAGGAAGGAAGGAAAGAAGAAAAGAAAAGAAACTTGTTTTTTTCTGTGATGCATGCTGTTGGTTTTTATTTGCTGATGTCTTCAGCCACCTAAAAATGGTGTTTGGCTCTTCTATCTTTTAAAAAATTTGTCCATAAAAGTTAATAGTGTTTTCAAATTTTCTCAGTACCACTTTGATACTGATAACTGAATACAACCTGAATTATCAGTATTGTTGCTGTTTAGTTATTTCAATTGTCTTCTACTCTTTGCAACTCCCTTGGGTGGAGTGGTTTGCTGTTTCTTTTTCCAGCTCATTTTGCAGATGAAGAAACTCAGGTAAAACAGGGTGAAGTGACCTGCCCAGGGTCACACAACTAGTAACTTAAGTCACATTTGAACTCAGGTCTTCCTGATTTCAGGCAGGGTGTTCAATTAATGGTGCTACCTAACTGCCTGAATGGTCATAAAAGTTGTCTTAAAAATCATTGCCCTAAAGATAAATATGGGATGGGTAGAGTAGTAGAATTGGAATCAGGAAGGCTTGGGTTCAAATTCAGTCTCTGACAGATGCTAACTCTGGGGACCCTGGGCAAGTCAATTGATGTCCTTCTATCTCATCTTTCTCATTTGTAAAATAAGGGGAATTAATTCAATGCTCTCTAAGATACCTCCTTTCTCTAAATCTAAGACTCCGTGATGGAAATTTGACATTTCTTCACACTCTTTTCCTTCAAAGATATTAAAGAAATTAAATTTTAAAAGTTTCCTTAGAATGAAATTTAATGAACAATCTATCTGTTATCTTTTCTACTTTCACCAAATCAATTCTTATTCCAAATAACAAATTACTGGATTTTGTCACTTACAGAATCTTTTTCCTTTCTCTCAATTTTTGGGCAAATTTATTTTTAACAGGGGAAAGATAAATATACTTGGATTTTAGTATGAAGAAAATCAAGTTACATTCAGTATTCCATTAGTGGTATTCCTATAGACAGATGCTTTCTCTGTTTCCCCTGCTATTCAGATCCTACTGGGCGGTGGTGGTGATGGTAGGGCTAGCAGGACCATGTTGCTAAGGGGAGTGTCACCAACCAACCTTCCTGTCAATGGTGTTTAAAGACCAGATGTGGCCATTCATATTCCTTGGATGAGGGATTTATCAAATATAGTTGTAGTGGTAAGATAGAGAGACATGGGGTCAAACAACATCTCCGTGTTGCAGTTATCACTCCTAGGTTACCCCAGAATCACATTAAAATGTAATTGGGAATTATTTAACAAAATAAATAAGAACAGAGATAATAGTGGTTTTCTAAATCACTATGAAGCCAGCAGGGATTCTCATGTACAGCTTAGTGGTCCACATTTCTATTTGAGTTTGACAGCACTGCTCTAGACCACCTAAAACCCAAAGAAGCCTGGATCTTGACATCTATTGTACTATCAAACCTTAAGAACCATTATGCCTTTCCATTGGTGGGACCCTGCTATATGTGTTGTCTCCCCCAATTAGAACATGAGCTCCCTGAGTGCAGGGACTGTATGGTTTTCTATCTGTATCCCTGGGATGAAGCATAGTACTCAGCACATATTAAATGCTTTTTTCAGTTGTTCATTCATTCATTCATTCATTCATTCATTCATTCATTCATTCATTCATTCATTCATTCAAGAGTAAGGTGCTTTCCAAAAAGTCTATTATAGCTCTATTAATGACTAGTAGTGCTAGTAAGAAATAAATTCTTTATAAATGTCATCCTGATTACCGAACCTCACTAACAGCCTTGAGCTAGAAAAAAATGTTACACGACAAAGATCATAATTAGAAATAAATCACTGTAGATTCTGCTTTGCTAGTGTTACAGGTATTACATTACCTCCAATAATCAAAGCAGATGGGAATGTTCATAGTTACTTCGATTCTCAAGACAAAGAGAATATATCTCGGGATGGGTAAAATGTTTCCTGGAAGAAAGTTTAACTGGTGGGAACGTAAAGCAATTCCAAGGAGAATGGATAGTTTAATCCCAGCTCCAATGGTTACTGTATAACCCTTGGCAATTAAACAAACCCAACAATTTCAGGTGTTTCAAGTTTCCTCTTTTGCAAAATGGGGCCAAAAATACCTCTCTTATCAACCTCACATCCAATCTTTTGTGGGAAAAAAGTCTGTAAACCTTAAATGCTTTATACCACCCCAGGATACTGAGGCTCAAACGAGAAATTGCATGTAAAGGATTTCACAGAAAAGTGCCATTTAAACATCAATTGATTATTCAACCAGAATTTAAATGTCTAAAGTGTATCAGGCATATGAAATGCTGGGGAGAGAGACAACAGGGAAATAGTCATTTCTTTCCTCAATAAATTAACATTCTACCATGAGAAACATCTCCTATATGGGTAAGGAAATAAAAAAATCTAAACTTTTTGGGATGGGAGCTTTGGAGCCCAATAATGGGGAATAAGCACTCTACAGGGAGAAGCTGGGCAACAGACAACATAAGTGATGAAGGTTTGGGGGAGATAAAGGGGACTTTGATGGAGAAGAAGCAAATGAGCTTAGTGGGTGGAATGGGTATGTTTTGGAAGACTGATATCAAGGTGGCATCCTGAAGACTCAAGCTTCCTTTCTCTATTCACACCCTCATTGAAAGGTACAGCTGATCTATTTCTTTCTAAGATACTGAGGAAATTAGTTATGTGTTTCAGTTTCCCTCTCCCCACCCCACCTCTGCCTATAGACAGCAGGATTTACTCCAAAGTTTCTTTGTTCTTGAAGGGTATTTATAATTCCTGATTTAATTTGCCTTTGAAAGCATCTTACCCTCGACATAACTACTTGGGGATGTATTTCTGTATATTAACTGCATGTAGGGAGGTTTATAAGAACGCCAATGACTAGCATAGTATACGGAATACTAAATGAGTATCGACTGAAACCATAGCTAACATTAAGATTTTTCTCACTGGGATCTCTGATTCGAACAGAGAGAATATCAACGAATTGTGATGAATGATTCTTGAAAAATTCTATAAAAGGCAGAACCAGATTTGATTTCCCCCCCTCTTTCTACCATTTTCTGTAGCCTAAGGCTTTAAGCTAATACAAGGTAGATAACTATTTTTCCTCTCAGGGATAATATCAGGTCACATATCCTCAGCATCCCTTTTTCTTGCTCTCTACAGAGGCAGAGTTGAGGATGTGGGGAACAGGAACCGTCCAATAGGAGGGAAAATAGGTGTGGCCACATCTGGCCTTTAACTGTCAAATTCCTAGATGGGAGGGAGTCAGAAGTCTCTTTCTCTTTCACTTTCTTCCCCAAACCCCTAAACTTTGGCAGACTGTTGACCTGGTGTCTTTATATATAAAAAGAAATTTAAAATAACCTGAGGGGATGGGGAAGGGGAGCACTTGAAGAGTGTGGAGGAGGAATCTTAACTGACTTCCTTTAAGAAGTGGCATCTGAGCAGAGTCTTGAAAGAAATCTAAGGATTTCTAGAGGGAGAAGTGAGGAGGGAGTGCTTTCTAGGAATATGGGTGCCCCGCAAAGGCACAGAGAGAGGAGATGGCCTGTTTGGTATGTGGGCTACAAGAAAGCCGCTTGGAATTGTAGAGTATATGACAGGAGGAATGAAATTAAAATCAGTCTAGAAATACATGCTGGACTGAAATTGTGTGAGTTGTTATGTGTGTGTGATTATACTGTATCAATTCATATGGGTATACTAGAAATCACAGGACTCAGGGCTAGAAAGAGCAGTAGATGTTATCAAGATCAATTCATTTTACAATAAGGAAACTGAGGTGCAGACAAGGTAAGTCACTTGGCCAAAGACACACAGTTGATAAGACAGAACTCCGACAGTGGCCTTCTGGACACCATGTCTCACCATCTCTCTACCCTCCTCTTCAACTCACTCTTTTAGCTGATTAAAGGTAGGGGGAGATTCCCATTTGCTAGACTTGACAGAATATGGCTAGCACCTATCACAGAGTCTTGTGTACAACGGGTACATAATGAATATTTAAAAATTAAATTGGAAAGAATAGTACTATGTGCTATTTACTGGGGATGCAAATACACTTCAAGTAAAGCCACTGATAACTCAGTCTGAATAGCTTAACATTTGCTTGTTATTACTTTCAGAAAATACCATCTATACCCTATACTAATAAGGGTTCCTCTTGTAGTGTATTGCCAAAACTTCCTGCCAATAGCAAAATAACATGGAAGTTGGACTCCCTCCCCCAGAGCCCCCATCACTTATCTTTCTCAAAATTGGGCATGTAGTAGCAAATACTTAAGATTAAATTTTTTTTTTCTAAAAAGTGTTTGCATTGGGGGAGGGGGTAAATATCCCTATTTTCTAAAAAGTAAGATATTTCTCCTTCAATTAATATGATTTATTTTTCTATCTAATTTATATGATTTACTTTCCTATTCTGATGATTAGAAAAATCAAGACTGGGCTGTTGTATCTTATTAAGAACAAATCTTCCAGAATTAGTTTTCCTGTGTAACTTCAAGGAAAACATTAAAAGCAGGGTCATGCTCAAAATAGCTTTTTTTAGCACTAAGCAAAGAATCCTCTTTGGTTCTCACAGTTTGCCTGTAATACTCATGGGTTTTGAACTAATAAAAATCTCTCCTTTTTGGCTCTCAAGTAACCAAAAAATAAAAACATTGTTTGGGGTTTCAGTCAACATTTATTTTAAGATTTTTATTTTTGATGGTATTGAAAGCATCGCTCTTGTTTGAGGCTAGGAAGTCTTAATTCCATTGATTTGGCTCTAATAATTCTAAGAAAAGCTACGAGGAAAGGCTATTTCAAGTAGAAAATTCAAAGACTTCAAGAAGCTTCCAAAACAACAAATCTATACTTTTCCTAGTTAAGTGAAGAGATATGGTTAAATAAAGCTGTTGCTAGAGTTCACATTCTAATATCACTTTACACCACTCTAAGCTGAGAGCTAGGGACTTTCTGGAAGATTCCTACAATTTTGTCCTTGTAAAGACTGTATTTCTCTATTGATGGAAGTAGGTTAGTTTGCTTCCAACATTCATGTCATACTTACATTTTGGATAAAGGAAACAAATCTGGAGAAAGCAATTAGGCATATGTTTTGTAAGAGTAAATACAACAACAACCAACACACACACACAACCCCAGAGGGATTCCAGTGTGGCAGTGTTTTACATAACAAAGAGTTCCTGTATTAACCATCCAATTACCACTTATTCTTGAATGAAAAAAGGTTGACATTTGTATTCCCCAACATCCTCTGCCATCATTAATAAGATATAATAATTCAACAGGAAAACTCTGATGTATCTCAGGGATTTATTTGGGCTCTGTGAATTTACTATAATTATAGGTTTTTCTCTTTCATGTCATGGCACCATCATTATCAGAGGTTTATTATTTTTTCCCCTCCCTTAGAGCTCTTGATTAGACTATTTGTCTAATCACAATTACCTTCCTGAAAGGTCTAAAATGCTAAGTACATAGTTTTAAAATCTTGGATTTTAGAATCTCTTAATGTTGGCAGCCCCTAGAACTGGAAGGCATTCCAGGATTTATAGACTTGAACTGAACAAAGCCTTTTTCTTTTTTTTTCTTTGTTGGGAGGGAGGGGCTGAGCAGGACTCCATACTTGTATTTTCATAGTCATAAAGAATTCCAGGTGTGGAAATGCCTTCCACTGAGGCAGATTGACAACCTGTCTGTAATTTATAGTCTTCGAGTTTCTGGGGTCACTGAGAAATTAACTATTGGGGCTAGCCATGTATGTATAGGCTGGTACACATAAGAGGTGGTACTTGAACCCAGATTTCCTGACTCTAAGGTTTATCCATTAGAAAACAATACCCTGTTATGAAAAGATCTTAATCCCTAGCCCCAATAATGTGACATACAAATGTTATATTTTTTACTTTAACAATTTTTGTGAATTGTCGTAAGCCGCAAATGTCTTGCCCATATACACTGTCCTCATTCTCTCCTACAGAATACGTACATTGTAATTTATTTTTAAAATGATCTAGGGTTCTATCTACATAGTCTAGGTTAACTAATCAGATGGGGCTTTCAATGTCACTTAATCCAATTTCCTATCCATAACAATACATCTCAAATATATAGTGATTATAAAACACAGAACAAATATCTCATTTGTTTCTTACAATAAGTAGGTAAGAAGTTCAAATATCAGTTCTTTAGCTGGTGTGGAAACAGAGATTCAGAGGTATTAAGTAATACAATCATCTGTCAAGTAAATTTTGGAACCAGGCCTTGAACCCAGAGCTAGTAATACTAAACCTAGTGTTCTTTCCACGAAACTCTGACTCTCCATGCTAGAAATCTATCCAAAACATGCCTAAACCCACATACTGGGGAGCTTTCATCACTAGGTAAAACTTCCTTGTATTAAGTCACAAATTACCTCTTTGTCATGTCTATCCTTAACTAATAAGGGGATACAAAGAAAAATAGTGCCTGCCCTCAAGGACATCACATTCGTGTGTGTGTGTGTGTGTGTGTGTGTGTGTCACAACATATATACAACATCAGAAGACAGAAGGTAAATACACAGTAGATGGAAGGGATCTTGGGGTGATGGCACTAGCAGCTGGGGCAAGGAGGGTCCATAAGAGGCCTCCTAGAGAAGCTGGCATTTGAATGAAATCTTGAAGGAAGTAGGGACTCCAAGATTGAGAATTTGGGAAGCCAGTACAAAGGCAAGAAAATGGGAGATGGAGTACTACATGAGCATGCGGGGGAATATGAATACAAACATTTTTACTGCTGAACAAATAGTCCATGAATAGTTAATCCCTGCTAAGTTGCCCACTGGATTCATTGTTCAATATACCCTTCTAACCCTACCTTCCACCAAACCTTCTTTTATAACAAAGAAAAATGGTCAAGCAGAACCACCTAATCCATAGGTCACATATGTCTGAGTCCAATATAGTCATCTCACCTCTCAAATCAACATTGGTCACCACATTTATTCTAAATCAATCATCTCTTTTGCTCCTTCAACCATTCCTCAGGATGTGGTCCCCTCACCATTATGATACCCTTCTCTAAAACAGAGGTTCGAGAAAACTGTAACTCATGTTGCAAAACTCCCAAGTACAGCCCCCACCAGGTTAAAATATAATTGGGAAATGTTCAAAAATACAACACAGCAATAACAGTGCTTATTTGTAGTATTCTAAGTCAATATGCAAGCTGTGAGGATTTCTGAGTTTGACACCAGTGCTCTAGACATACTCCAGTTTGCCAAAATGCTTCTTAATACATATCACTTGGAGCTAAATACATCAGATGTGGTCTGAGTAGAATGGAGTAGAGTTCATTTGCTTCATTTTTTTTCTTAGAAAGTGTACTTTTGGGGCAGCCAGGTAGCACAGCGAGTAAGAGCACTGGCTCCAGTGTCGGGATGACCTGGGGATCGAATCCGGGCTCAGACACTTATTACCCACCCAGAAACACCTGGCCATGTAACCTTGAGCAAGTTACTTAACCCCAATTGCTTATTAAAAAAAAAAAGAAAGTGTACTTTTATTAGTGCAGTTTAAAATTGCATTAGTTTTTTTGGACAGCCACATAATGCTATTGACTCGTTATCTTGAACTACTTTTGATTCAGGTCTCCTCAATCTTGCATTTACAAAGGTTTTTTTCTTTTTTTTTTTTTAGCCAAGTATAGGATTTCGCAATTCCTTATTTAAAATTTTTATCTGATAAATGATATCCTGTATTTTTCTCCTTGAAGATGTTTTTAGATTTTAATTCTGTCACTCAAAGTATATCATTCCTCCTCATCTTCTGTTATCCACAAATTTTTGAAGCTATATGCCCTCCATATCTAGGACCAGGCCATTGATTAAAAATTTTGGCCAAGACAAGATCAGAGTCAGAGCCTTTCCTGGAGGAGAGATTTAAAGGCACACACACACGAGGAGCAGCTTATGTATACAAGTACTTAGAGCTAATTCAGTAAAACTTAATAAATGCAACCAAATAATTAAAATTCCAATTAACAATACCATGTTGAGGGAATTAGATAGTCATAGTCTATTTAGATTTCAAGAAAGCATTTTACAAAGTCTCTCATGAGACTTGTAGATAAAATGGAGAGATATGGGCTAAATGATACTACCATTTGGTTGATTCAAAGCTGGGTAAATGGCCATACCCAAAGACTAGTGATTTGGCTCAAGGTCATACTGGAAGGAGTGCTTTACTATTCTAGGGATCTATCCATGGTGCTGTGAGACTAAAAATTTTTATAAAAAATTTATAAAAATGAATTCATAGTAGAAGGTACACTTGTAAAATTTACAGATGATAGAGGATATCTAAAACACTGCATTATGGTAAGGATCCAAAATAACTCAATAAGCTAAAATGATGGACTGAATCTATTAAGAAGAACTTTAATAGGAACAAATAAAAGTCTTATACTCAGGATTAAAAAAAAATCATTTTCAGGGAGGCTAGGTGTAGCAGTGAATAGAGCACTGGCCCTGGAGTCAGGAGGACCTGAGTTCAAATCCAGCCTCAGAAACTTAACACTTACTAGCCATGTGACCTTGGGCAAGTCACTTAACCCCAATTGCCCTGTTCTTCCCCTTCCAAAATGCAAAAAAAAAATATCAATTTCACAAGTAGAACATGGTTAGATTGGAATTTATCTAAAAGTGAATTATTAATTTTTTTTGTGGAATACAGGCTCAATCTTAGTCAACAATGTTTGGTAACAATGGCAGGCAAAAATGCTGTATTAGTTGGCATTAAAAGAGGAATATTTTCCAGAGTAATGAAAGTGGTAGTTCCACAGTATTATGTACTGCTCAGGTATCTGGAGCACTCCTTTCACTTCTGGTATAAATGTGCTACTCAAGGAGGGAGGACACTTTGTTAATAATTATTCAAAAATTGCCCAGACTCTAATAATTATAGAAATCCAAATTCAAATAACTGGAAT
The DNA here is from genome assembly GCF_028583685.1 of Petaurus breviceps papuanus. Classification (NCBI taxonomy): domain Eukaryota; kingdom Metazoa; phylum Chordata; class Mammalia; order Diprotodontia; family Petauridae; genus Petaurus; species Petaurus breviceps. The sequence continues at coordinate 9,974,835 of NW_027185777.1, read as the reverse complement.
ACTAGCTTAAAGGGTAACCAAAACCAAAATTCAATGCTGGTAGGGCTGTGAGGAAGTAGGTACACCATTACATTGTTGGTGCAGTGAAATGACAAAATCTCTTTGCCAAGCAATTTAGTAACATACAACAAGTGTTACAAAATTAATTATACCATTTGATTCAGTGATTCTATTACTAGAACATGTTAGTAAAAGAAAAAATAAGACCTTACTATACATTCTCATAGAAACTTTGTTTTCAACAGCAAAAAAATGTGAAACAGCTTGAATATCCAATTTTTAGGAAATCTGAATAAATTCTGGCATATCAATGTAATGATTTGATCTTATCTCACAATCATACTACAAAAGGACAAAAATTGAAGAACACATAAAAAAAGTGATTTACATAAAGTGATATAGGGTGAAGAAAGTAGAGTCAGAATAACATCTCCAACTATGATTTCACAAACAAGGACAATAAAAACTTAATTAAAAAGACAGAAGAGATTGGAAGAGAATAAAGAGCAAAAAATATTTCAGTTTAAAAAGAAATTTGGATTTTTTTTTAGCAAAACATAAATATGTAAATCAAGAGTTTTTAACCTGAGATGTACAAAAATATTGTTAAATATTAATTTTAAAATATTTAAAACATTTTAATAACAATACTTCAACATAACTGTCTTCCTTTGTAATCCAATGTATTTTGTTTTATGCATTTAAAAGCATCCTTCTGAGAAGAGTCCATAGGCTTCATCATACTGTCAAAGAAGTCCACAACACAAAAAATATTAAGATCCTCTATAAATAGTTTGACATCTGTCATTTCATTATCATTTTCATCCTCATTTTGTACCTTTTAAAAAGATGTTTTTATTAAGTTTATATTTTTAAAGAAGACATCCAGGAGAAAAGAAAATTCCCAAAGGAAATGTTATTTGTTGCTGTAGAAAAACAGAGACCAATTCTGGGTATTCATAGGATGGAAAAGATGGGATTTCAGAGATCACATAGTCTAATGCCCTAATTAAAAAACAAACCAGGAAACTCAGGGCTCAGAAAAGCCATTGATTGAATCAGTGGCATAATTAAGACTCTAGGCCAGATGTCCTAACCTCCAGTCCAGCTCTTTCCCCACTATTCTTGGCTCTTTCCTGTTCTGATTGTGACTGATTGACCAAGTATTTCTATAGACTTGCTTAAGCTAAAGATCATAGGTGTTGCTGATGGCAAGTGAACCCTATCTCCTATTATCTTCCCTAGCTGAAAGAAAGTTCCCTCATTTTAGGAGGCTGGAAAACAGGATGCATTGGCTTGAATCGCCCCTTGGAGTGAGGGGGATCAGGCACAGATCTTGGTACAAAAAAATCCTTCATCCAAGAATTTTAAGTGATGTTGGGCAATGTTCATTGTGGGACTAGCCTGTTTATAATTTCACACTTATGTAACAAATGTTGGTGCTCTGAATTTTAATAAAACTTCCTTTTGCTATGTTGGGATCAGTGTGCTAATGAAAGGAGAAGTGGCTGAGAATCTACTGGGTCCATTGGAGAGATGTCCTTAGGTTTCTGGATGCAGATTTGAGCCAAAGTGTGAGAGTCCTAAAAGGCAATCTGGACTTTGGGAACTCTTTGTGTCAGCTTCTTGGACAAGATCTTGCTGTTGTTTATTTTTTATTTTTGCTACTCCACAGAGATGATTTTACCCCTTACAGAGCCCTATGATGTAGAATCCTAACTTTCTAAAACTTTTATTTGTCCTGGATCACACATCCACGGTCTATGTCAGAATCAGAATCTGAACCCATGTCTCCTTAATTCCATGACCAACCCTTTCTTCATTAGGCTATACTTCCCTTCACAAGGGATATGCATGACAATGAAATTCCCAGAAGTGATGGTTCTCTCTCTTTCCTAACTGTGCCAGAAACCCTTGAAAGTGTTTTTAATGAGAAATTTGGGAATACCATATTCCCGTTTACCTCTTCCTAATTCAAGCCAAATATGTGTCAATCAGAATTAATAGAAGGAATAGATTCTCTCTATAGCTTCCTTGAGGTCTAATCTATTACCTCTCTTCTGGGAACTTGAAATTAATAGCTTTCCTTAAACCTCTGTTCCCACCCCTTTCCAACCTAATTCCACTGCAAAACAAAAGTTAAAAGAAAACAACAAAACAAACCAAAAACTTTTACATCCATCAACTGAAAAACATTCCAGTTGAAGGCCTTCTGGCAGGATTTAGAAAATATGACAAATAGCATGCCCTAAGTTCATATTTTTTAGAGACTGAATTTATTGAAAAGAAAATTCCGGCCACTCTTCAGCAGAATGCTACTCAATGATACTATTTCGGTTTGGTAGGCAAAACTGGAATTACACCTTTTGACGTGATTGCAGCTGAGGTGCCAGTAGATGATTAATTTAAAAGGGATTATTCAATCATTTTGGATGCTTTCCACAAACTATATCTCAGATGATTAAAAACAACAAAAAGAAATTGGACCTAGGAAGGTCTAGGATGCATGCTGTTTCTATAAGGGATCAAAGAATAAGAAGCATTTTTACCTCAATACTAGGGATATATTAGCTGAAAAATTATTAAAACATATATATGTCTTTCTAGACCTTCCATCAATAGTCTATTTTCATTATATAAACACTCCTGATTCAGTCAATCAATGAGCATTTATTAGGCATCTATTAAGTGTTAGATACTGAGTAGGAATACAAATACAATGCAACACTTTTTTTTCTATTGGGGACACAATGTGTATATAAATACATATATACAGAAAAAATACCAAAAAACCCCACAAGATAGTAAGGGATTCAGGATGTAAGCCACTGATCAAGAGGGAAAAATCAGATGATACCAACGTTATGAATCTGGAAGAATGGTGGTGTGTTTGACAACAGAGAGTTTTGGAAGAAGGGTAAGTTTGGAGGGGAATGCGAATGAATCCTGTTTTGGTCATGTTAAATTTGAGCTATCTCTAGGATATCTAGTTTGAGATGTCTAAAAGGCAGTTAGTGATGTGGGACTGAAGCTCAGGGAAGAGACTGGAGCTTGATATATAGTTCTGCAAAGAACTGATCATTAAACCCATGGTAGCTGATGAAGTGACAGAGTATATAAAAAGAAGAGGGTCCAGGATAGAACCTTGGGTAATACCCATAGTCAGGGTACATGATATAGACTCTGAACCATCAAAGAAGTCTGAGATGTGTTCAGATAAGAAGAAGGGAATTAGGAGGAAAGAGTAACAGGAAAACACCCAGAGAAGAGAGAAAACTCAGGAGGAGAGGAAACTCAACCATGTCAAGTGTAGTAGAGGAATTAAAAAAAAAGGATGGAGACCGAGAAAAGACTATCAGATTTGCCAATTAAGAGATTCTTGGTTACTTTAGAAAGTGCTGTTTCAGTTCAGTGATGAACTCGGAAGAAAGACTGCAAGGGATAGAGCAGTGAGTAAACGGAAAAGAAGTGAATAAAGTGAGAGCAGACAACTATTTCCAGGAGTTTGTCTGAGAAAGGGAGGAGAAATATACAATAACTTGAGGAGATGGTAGGGACTAGTGCAAGTTTTTAAGGATGGGGAAAATTTATTTGCATATCGTAAGGGAGAAAATAGGAGGCAACAAGATATGGAACAATGGAGATAAGGGTGGGGGTATTTGAGCAGGACAATGTGCTGGAGGAGGCATTAGGGGATGGGATCAAGGGCAAGGAGAAGGGCTACTTCCTCATCAGAGCCTTGGCAAAAGTAGAGAGTAATGGATAATTTCAAACAATTTTGAGATAAAGAGGAGAGAAATGGGAGTTCATAGGAAAAGTCCTCATTTCTCTTCCCAGATTAAGAGGAAATGTATTCAGCTGAGAGGATAGGAAGCGGAAAAGTGAAGAAAGTTTGAAGAGAGAAAGAAATGTCTGAAAGAATTTCTATGGGGACTACGATAGAGAATTAATTAGAGAAGAATAAATGGATTGCCTTGCTGCCATGAGGAAATCATCGAGATTGAAACTGAGTATCATACACTTTTCGTCTAATCAGCAAGATTGTGTGACTTCTCGTCCATTCAGAAGCATGTCAGTTGGAGCAGAGGCAGAGGGTAGGAGTAATTCAGGACCGGGGTTTGGTTAAGGAATGACTGGCAATGTGACAAGAGGCTGAGAGTAGAATGGTATGGAACTGAACTGGTTAACTATAAGCTTGAGGCTGGAAAAGTGAAATCAGAGCAGGGGTAACAGCCTCAACATATTAAGGGTTGGAGGAACTGGAGATTTTGGTGAGAGAGAATAGGTATAGGAGAGATGAGTCAGAGGGAGAGACAGAATGACAAGAGGCTGTGGTCAGGTAGAAAAAACACTGGAAGAGCCTTTCCACTTCTATATTTATGATCTTCATTTGATGGATGAGGAAACTGAGGCTCAAAGTCTAAGAAATTGCCCAGTCACAGTTAGGATGTGTCAGAGACAAATCTTGCACTTAAGTCTTCTGGATGCCAAGGTCCATGCTCTACCCACCAATGCATGCCACCTACTGACTTTTAAGATCCTGGATCATAAAGACAGGGCTGGAAGTTATTTTAGAGGCCATCAAGTCTAACCTCTTCAAGCTTAAAGACCAGTAGAGTGAAATACTAAGGGATTGGACAATCTGCTCAAAGTCACACAAATATGGAATATTAGAAGTCCTTGGCCCTAAAATCTAAGGTTTTTCAGTACATCATGGTACAGCAGAGTCCAGGAAAAGATTTCAATTTAGTCTCAGCCAGAAGGAGCTAAAATTAATAAATTTACAGGGACTGTATATTAACACAATTGAAATGAAAATAAATCACTTGGGTATTCCCTGTTGCCACACTTAGGGCTGTACTTTTTGATATGATGACTCATGCAATTACTGTTTAACTCGTCTGCTTACGTGAGTGTCCTTTCTTGAATTAAGGGCATATGGTTCCCAAATAATGAAAAAAGTAAACTCCAATAAAATTATCAGATAAAAAAATCATTTTGTACATCATCACTTCCAGCAGGTTAAAGGTTTCAGCCTCTGGGGCTATGGGTGAATACAACTTTTCCTTTAGGCTACATTTTGAGAAAAAAGTTGATAAATGAAATGTTGCTGATTATTTAAATGATATAGGCAGCTAGGTGGCACAGTGGATAGGGTACTGGGCCTCTAGTCATGAAGACCTGAGTTCAGATCTAGACTCAGACACTTCCTAGCTATGTGACCTTTGGCAAATCTTCAACCCCCATTTGCCTCAGTTTCCTCACCTGTAAAATGGGGATAATAATAGTGCCTATATCCCAGGGTTATTGTGAGGAAAATTGTAAAGCATTTAGCACAGTGCCTGGCATACAGTAGGCATTATCTAAAAGCTCGCTAATTATTATTACATATTAAAAACACAGAACTAATTTTTAGGCATACTTTCCTTTGCCTTACAATTTTTCATTTGATTAATAAAACCTTGAGGGCAGGAAATACCTATTTTAAAAATTCTGCTTGATGCTTGGTGCAGTGTGGATGTTTAATATTCACACAAGATTTATACAGTAGATGTTTCCTCAGAATAATTCTGGCAACTTATATTTAGCTTCCCAAGAATATTCATATGGAATCACAGGTTATTTTTTTAATCTGGCAAATGATTGGAATGAAAGTGACCAAAGGCAGAAATGGATCAGATTCATTTATGGATATTCCCAGTATATCCATATCTGATAAAACTATGAGGATTGTTATATAATTATTGGGGTTTTAACAGTGAATTGAAACTACCTCTCATAATCACAGTGACTCAGGGATTGACCAAAAACCTGCCAAACAAAAACCAAACAAATATCAAAGCTCCATATGACTAGGAAACAGTTAATGTGTGTGTGTATGTGTGTGTTAACATTTAAAGAAGAGGGCTTGTTATGTGGAAGATATTTTTTCTTCCAGAACGAGTCATTAAGAAATAAAATTGTCCCCCATCCTCCCCTCCTTCTACATAAACAACTGAAGAAGAGAATCAGTTTCTAATATCCCTGGGTTAAAAGTTCAAAATTCATCCCTTAACCCAGGTTTGCTGCTTAACACTTAACCAAACTCTGACAGTACCATCAGGAAAACTTTAGATCCCTTAAATTTTTCAGAGCTCGAATTATTAAGTTGTTGATTTATCAAATTACTAATGAATCAGAAACATAATTACTGAAATTAAGTGCTAAAGTCATATAGCTAAATCATTAACAACATAGAAGTATAGGAGTTTAGCCATGAATTTTGAAAAATATATCATTTTTTAGCATTGTAAAATATAAACACTATTTGAAAAAGTTTCATCAACTCCTACTGTGGTCTTGCCTCTATCTTAGCAGAGTCTATTAAACACAGAAAACCAATTTAAAACTTTAAAAATAGCAGTTCACAATATGTTTTAACAATCTCAAAAAAATTACTCAAACTCTTGAAAAGGTTAATTTGCAGATTTTATGTACCTCCAGGTCAAGGATTAGTGGTTAATTATTCCAAGTTAAAATTTAAGCATGCAGAAATGTGAACTTCTCCATAATTCTGAGGATTAGGGGCATTGTAATACACTGATTCTATCAAATTTTAATATATTTTCACTTTTAAAATAGTCTTTTAGGGAAGGTTCATGCTGTTAATAATTCTAGGCATATGTGCTAAAGAAAATTATCTGATAGAATGTGACATTTCCAATTCAGTTACCTGACAGAGAAAGAAAGCATTATGTTTTGTTCATGCAAAAAAAAATTCTTTTTCTCAAGGACCATGAGAGAATGTAAGATTTGTCACCGAATGAAGAAAAAGATCCAAAGATTCACAAATATTTTTGCATGATTTTTATCAAATATAGTTAACATGAATCCAGAGAACTTTAAAAATATAAGTACAATCTCAGTACTATTAAATGAGATGCCTATTGAAGAGACTTGATGTTTACATTCTAATCACATTGCCAAACATGTCCACATGAACATCAGTTCTAAAAACAGGCTGTTTGCTTAATAAGTTTTTAAATGGGCAAATGCTTCATTGTCAACTTAAAAAAAAAAAAAAAACCAAAACCCAACAGCAACAAAAAGCCTTACAACTTGGTGTCAACTAAGTTTTAGGCATGAGTTCACAAGCAAAAAGCTGTTTCTTACCGCATCAGAGTCCTCATGGCCATAAAGGTACATGCTTTCAGACTCCTTATGTCAGTTTTCCTGTTTGTCCACAAAAAACTGCTCCCAAGGGAGACTAAACTGCGATATTTTAGCGATGTCCTTTCCACAGCTGGAATCCAGAGCAATGTGTTTCCACGCTTGCAATGCTTTTAAAATAAATTCTCAGACACACAAAGATACAAACTGTTGCTGCCAACAGTCAAGAAAATAATAGCCGGGTGAGCTGATTGAGTCTTCCAAATCAAACAACCACCATTATGGTCCTTTTGAGGTGTTTTTTTTTTTTTTTATTAATCCATTACTAGAAGTAAAATTGTAAAACGAGAGCAAAGGCTAGTCTGGGGGTAGAGGGCACTCATTCAAGGTTCTGCTAGATGAGTTAATCACATGTTGCCAATCTACAAGCTGATTGGATCTTAGGGAAAGGAAGAAAATATTCTAGTAACCTAAGCGATGTTTACAGAATTCAATGATGAAAAATCATTTCCTTTCTCTTTCTGTGCATGGCAGCATATTTTCTGTATGAACTTAAAAGGGGTTTGGGGAAAATTCAACGCCATTCAAAACATCAATAAAAATTAAATAGCATGATAATTTGCAAAGGAAAGAAATAAACCCTTGGTTAGAAAAAATCTCTTCTGATAGTTTCTTACCAGATTATTAACTTTTAACAGAAATTCTTTCTGCATATTTCTTTCTTGCTCATTTTTTTTTTCACATTGGGAAGAAGGTATGTGGGAAGGTTGGCAAAGATATCGGTTAATGGGGGCTGATAACCACAATGATCTAATGAAGAACAATGTAACTCTTGACAACTCCCAGGTACAGTACAATAAAAAGATCACACCTCAACTGTCTCAACATTAGGATCCAGGAAAGAGAATTCAGAACAATATTTCATCTTCCTACCACCGTGATAAAAAAGGCAAACTTACCAAATGCTTTTAGCATACATGACCATATTAATGGCCTGAGCTGTCCACTCTCATGGACTTCCTTTAAAAAAATTAATTTTTTTTCAACATTCACTTCCATACGTTTTAAATTTTCTCTGCCTTCCTCCCCTCCCCCTTGCCAAGATGGTATTCCATCTGATATAGGTGCTATATATACATTCTTATTAAACATATTTTCGCATTAGTCGTGTTGTATAGAAGAATCAGAATGTATGGAAGAAACCATCTCATAAACTTTCTAATGGTTAAAACTGTTAAGAGATGGTATGGGCAGCTACTTAGGGCATTCCCCATCACTATAGGTCTTCATGTAGATACGCAATGAGAATCTTTTGAGATGTTTGAGAGGATTTTTGCTTCTGGTATGGGTTGGACTAGATGACCCTGGTGGTTCTTGAGATTTTTATTAGTTCGTGGAGAGACTTAAGAGGTGGAGGGGAGGATATTGCTAAATGGCTTCTAAGTGGATGATATCCCAAATTCCTGATTTCTCCCCAATCTTCCATCAAATCTCTTAGGTTCTTAAACTCAGCATTGTGTTGGGCTACTCATTTTCCCTTACCCCAGTCAAGGAGCAACTTTTAAGTATCTACTATGCACCAGGAATGGTGCCAAGTGCTAAAGATAAAAATTAAGGGAAAAACCAATTTCTGCCTTTAAGGACCTAACAATCTAATGGGAAAGACAATGTATAAAAGAGAAAGAGAGGAGAGAAGAGAGAGAGAGAAAGAGGAGTGAGGAGGGAGGAGAGGGAGGGAGGGAGGGAGGGAGAGAGAGAGAGAGAGAGAGAGAGAGAGAGAGAGAGAGAGATCTTACAGAATGAACTGGAGATAGTTTCAGAATGGAGGCACTATCACCCAGGGGGAATGGGAAAGGCTTCTTGTAAAATGGGGGATTTTATTTGAGACTTCAAGGAGGCCAGGGAAGTTGGGACATGGATATGGAGAGGAAGAACTCCAGGCATGGTGGACAGCCAGGGAAAGTGCTCAGGGTCAGGAGATGGAGTATTTGCTGTGAGGAGGTCAGTATCACTGTATTGTATATTATATGAAACAGACTAATGTTTAATAAGACTGGAAAGGTAGGCAGAAATCAAATTATGAAGTACTTTAAAAGCCAAAGAGATGATTTTATATTTGATCCTGTAAGCAATTAGAAGCCAACATAGTTAATTGAGTAGGAGGTGACATGATCAGATTTGTGCTTTAGGGAGGTAAATTTGAAACGAGACAGAAAGACCAACTAGCAGGCTTTGTGGTAGTCTGGGTGTGAAGTGATAAGATCCTGTATCAGGGTGGTAGCAGTATTAAAAGAGAGAAGGGAGACTATGTGAAAGATGTTCCAAAGGTATAATCAACAGGATTTAGCAATGGTTCGAATATGCAAATGAGGCAGAATGAGGCGTCTACTATGATACCTAGGATGCCAACATTCTGTGATTGGGAGAATGGTCCTGATCTCAACAGTAATAGAGAAGTTAGGAAGAGGTGAGGGTTGGGGGTCGGAAAGATAATGAACTAAGCTTTAGACATGATGAATTTAAGATGTCTATGAGACATCTAGTTTGAGACAACTAATAATAGTTTAATAAATACAAGATTAGAGGTCAGGGAGAGAGGTTAAGTCTGGTTAAATAGATCTGAGAATCATTAAATTCATGAGGATTGATATCACCAGCTGCAGTAGTATTGAGGAAGGAAAGAAGAGAAGGAGATTTAGGACAGACCTTTGGGGGACGATCATAGTTAGCAGATAGGACCTGGATGAAGATCCAACTAAGGAGACTGAGAAGAAGCAAACAGTCAGGTAGGAGGAGAAATAAGAGAGAGCAGTGACCCAGAGAGAAGAGACTTCCAAGGTCACTGCCAAGGGGATGATGTGGATAAGGCCATTAAACTTATCAATTAGAGATCACTATTAATTTTGGAGAGAGGAGTTTCATTTGAACAATGACTTCAGAAGCCAGAAGGCAGAGAGTGTGGAAGAGAGGGACAAGGGAGTAGAGTGGTGACAGAAGGGAGGAGAGACAAAGGATAGCTAAAGGGGACAGACAAATCCCTTGGAGTTAGGGTTAGAACCCCAATACTGATGCCATATGTAGAATTAGCCTCGCGGGATTCCTCTTTTATTCATGACACAAATGAACCACCAACTTCCATCAATCAACAAATATTTCTTAAGAGTCTGCTATTTACCAGGGACTCTGCTACTGCATGAAGCCTTTCCTGACCTCCTTAAATGTTAAGTACCTTTCCTGTCAAACTGTATATTTGACTATTTTGGATTCATTTGTATTTATTCTCTTTATAGGGTCAGCTGGGTAGTAGAGTGGAAAGAGCACTGGGTCTGGAGTCAGGAAGACCTGAGTTCAAATCTGACTTCAGACACCAGCTGTGACACCCTGGGCAAGTCACTTAACCCCATTTTCCTCATCTGTAAATAAGCTGGAAAAAGAAATGGCAAACCACTCCAGTATCTTTGCCAAAAAAACTGCAAAAGGGGTCATGAATGATCAGACACAACTGAACAACAACAAATTCTCTTTATATTTATTCTGTGTATACTTATATATGGACTTGCCTCCTTTATTAGAATGTAAGCTTTTGGGAATTATTTCATTATATTTGTATCCCAAATGCACAATGCCTGACAGGTTATTAAGCAGGTACTTAATAAATATATGTTGACAGGGTTATAAAAAAAAGGAAGACAGGCCATGAGAAAGACTGTTAATATTGTCCTTTGCAATTGAGGAGGACCAAACATCATGATTTCAGGGTCAAGGTGCAGTATATCCAGCTGTGACTGGTCAAACCAATCCAAGCTCAGAAGGCTCTACCACAGGTCAGGCACAAACAGTCCTTAGGAACATTTGGGAAGGAGATGTCTCTAAATTTCTGCAGCTCACACTTCTTTTGAACAAACTTTTGCTTTTTGCTTTCATGCAAACTCAGTACTCAAAAACCATTGTTGAATTTAATTGAAGTTCTTTGGATTTTAAAACTAATACACACCATGGAGGGCCAATTCAAATCCTTCATTTTACAGATGAGGAAACTGAGGCTTAGTTAGTGGCACAGTGGGGTCTCTCTACAGTATCTTGAGAGAAAACAAGATAACACAATGGAAAAAAATGAAGCAACAAAACGGAATCAGAAGACAATATTATTACCCTCACCATGGAAAATAGTGTGGATTTTATAGACTGCTTGAGCTTTGTAGGACCAGAGTCACAGAAGCTGGCGTGAATGCCAGAATTAACCCTTTCAAACAGTCAAACCTACTTGCCACAAGGTCAGATTCCTCAGCTACATTTGAAACACAGAGATAACCTATCTTATTATCTTTATATGGAAAGAACTTAGAATATTCATTTTTCTCTTTGTGACACTCATTTTTGGGCCCTATGTTACATGAAAGCAAGGGACTTGGGCCTTCTTAGCACCACACTTTATCCAATCACTCTAAAAAGCAGAAAAGTAAAATTTAAGTTTCTTTTAAAAAGGGAATCACACTTTAAAACTTGGGATTTGAGTTCAATTTCCTAACTTTACAAGGATCATATTAGAGGTCATTTTAAACTCACATTATTCTAAGTTTAATAATCTGAATTCATGTGTTTAGGATGGCCTTAGTCATTACTGATCTATGTAGCAGCTAATTTAGGACAATGGAGTAATTTAGACTAAGGCTGGAGCTATATAATCACCCCAAATATTTTAGAAGTTTAAAAAAAGACTGAATAACATGTTTAATTATATTCTTGATCAAGCCTTTATTGTTCCTTCTGCTTTCTGAATCCTATACCTAGATGGGCTAAGTCCTAGGGACTGAGAATGGTCTAGAATAAATAGAATGAGGGCTAGTTTTGAAATTAGGGGACCTTAGTTAGGGACAAGGTGGAGATTCAAACCATTTGTGTGCCCTTGGGTAAGTTATCTTTGGGGAACACTTTCCTCATCTGCAAAATCAGAGGAGTAGACTCAGTGACCTCCAAGGACCTTTCTAGCCCTAAGTTTAGGCTCTTATAATTCTATATTGGATAAACCCTCCATTCCTAAGCAACTGGTAGGGATGGGACATAGCCAAGAAGTCACGAATCAGTGCAAAATTTAAGGTGAAGGACTGGGCAGATGAATTTGTAAATGAAAGGGATACAGGTAGGAAACAATGTGGTACCAAAGTTGGGCCCACATCAAGAATCAAACTAGGTCTAAAGGGGGATATTCTGGGCTAGACCTAACTCAGGCAAGCTAGTGATTCAGGCTTGAGTTTAGAATGCAAGGAGGAATTCATTAGGTCATAAAATGAAACTGAAACAATTGCCTGAGTGAGAATTTGAAAATATACAATTCCTAATTAAATTTTTAAAAACTCTATGTCTCTATGATCATCAGGATTGTGGTTAAGAGGGAGTTTCCACAAGGCAACATAAATTCCGATAAAACTTCCAGAATTCTGAGTCCATGTAATCTGGGATCCCACTACTTTGGGGCAGCAAGTACATAGAATTTGGAGAAGTACATTAAGAGAGGGCCAGGCCTGGAGTCAGGAAGACCTGAGGTCAAATCTGGCCTCTGACACTAGCTGTGTGACCTTGCGCAAGTTACTTAATCCTGTTTGCCTCAGTTTCCTCATGTGTAAAATGAGTTGAAGAAGGAAATAGCAAACCACTCCAGTATCTTTGCTAAGAAAACCCCAAATGAGGGTCATGAAAAACTGGACATAACTGAAAAAACTGACTACCGCCACCACCGCAGCCACCACCACACCACCACCACCACTAATGATGATGATGATAACAGTTAACATCCATATAATGCCTCTTGTATGCCAGGAACTGTGCTAAATGATTTATAAATATCTTCTTTGACCTTCACAACAACCCTATTATTATCCTCCATTTTACTATTTAGGAAACTATGGCAGACAGAGATTAAATGACTTGCCCAGGGTAACACAGTTATCAGGTATTTGAGAATGAATTTGAATTCAGGTCTTCCTGAGCCCAGTGCTCTACACACTTCATCACCTAGCTGTCTTTTTTATACCCTTAACCCTTCAGATCAACAACAGATGGTCTGCTGACTTTCGCAAGGGGAAATTATCCCAGCCTATGTAAAATATGTGTCACTCTTATGTACCATGGGTCTAGTGATAAGCAAAAATCATGAGTTAGGTTACAATAGTTAAGAAGGAGCACGTAACACAATGTCAGGCCAGACAAAGAGGGAACTCCAGTTGGAGGGCTCTACTTATCTTTGGACTAATATGTCTTTATTTCCGGATGGCCCCACCTCCAGTTTATTTTTTCCTAAAATCTTTTCTAGTAGAAAGTCAAATACATTTAACACTGAATAACACATTATTATTCCACTCCTCAAAAATGGCACTGATTAGCATGAATTTCTTAGTCATAGTTATGAGAATTACAGCCAGAGTCAGGAGGAAATAGTCAAACTGGCCTCCTTATTGTCCTGCCACACAACACTCCACGTCCTCTATGCCTGGGATTTTCTCTCTCCTTGTCTCTGCCTCTTGGTTTCCTTCAAGTATCACCTCTAACAAGCTTCCTTTCCCAGCCCTCTTTCAACCTTAATGCCTTCCCTCCGAGACTATTCGTAATTTATCCTGCATTTACTGTGTTGGCACATAGCTATTTGCACATTGTCTCCCCCATTAGACCGTGAGCTCCTTGAGATGAATGCTGTTTTTGCCTTTCTTTGTTCACTAACGGCTTATACAAGGGCCTTAATAAAAGCTATGTAACTGACTGATTTGGATGAATGATTAAATTTGTCTAAAAAGTCTCCAACCTCTTTCTAGTGCATCCTGCATGTCACTAGCAGATAAGTCTCCCTAACACAATATTCTGTTCATGTCAAAAAAACAAAACAACTTACCCTGGCATTCAAAGACCACTACAGTATGACTCCAAACCACCTTCTTAGACTTATTTCACACTAATCTGCCTCATCTACTATGTCTTTCAGTCAAACTGGGTGACATGCTATTTTCTGAATAGGTACCATGTGTTCTCTCCATTCCTTCACTTATACTCTTCCTTATGTTTGGGATAACTTGCCTTCCTCAATGCCTCTTGACATTTCAATTCTCTTACGAGGTGTGGCTCAATTTATTTTATAAAAAATTCAACTTCTTTAATGAGGCCTTTTCTAATTTCCTCAGCTATAAGTGAGCTCTTTCTTCATCTGATATCACTCTATTCTCCTGATCTCATCTTATGGAATAGTAATACTTTAATTTGCTCTCTATTTATCTCTGTCCATGTCAGGTTAGTTTTACAACATTGTAAGAACCCTGAGAGCAGGGACCTTTTAGTTTTAATCTTTGTAACCCCCAGTACCTTGAATAAAGAAAACACTTCATTAATAAATCTGTTTTGAGTGATGAAACAATATATTGTTTAGCCATAGTAGTTAACTAACCTCTAACCATTCCGGAGAAATAAGACACTACTCAGAATTTTAAACTCCTCCCCCCTCAATTTTATTCATCAGGGGAACTTTTGTAACTACTTGATATTATTAATGGCTATGAGAAGCAATTAAAAAACAGGACATTTATGCTTTGATCATGCCTAGGGAGATTTATGGCTTTTACTAGAAATAACTTTGTGTATAATCTTTCATCATAATGCCTCTGGGAAGACAAACAGAAAATCCAAGGATATCATTGTCAGAGTTAATAGACTAAACAGACATTGCTTGATAAACATAAAGCCTGAAACTTCAATATAATAGTATGGGAATCTTTTCTTTTTTCTTCCCAAGACATAATATGGAGATCAAGGCCCAAATGTACAAATCAACTTCAGATGAATGAGAAATGTTAACAGTTTAAATACTTGGAAGGATTTCTTGCTGTAATCCTTTGGGGGGGGGGGTGTTCTTTTTTATCTTAAAAATTTTGTTTTTCTTTTTCTTTTCTTTTTAAAGCCCTTACCATCCTTCCTTTCAATTCATTGATTCCTTTGGACTGAAGCGACATTAAGTAAAATAACTAAAAAGAAGAGAGACTAGAACATACTTATTTCACACAGTAAGGTTTGTAAACCGAGATTGGCCAAGTACATTGATATAACAAATGTAACCGAGATTGTTAAAAATGCATATAGAATAAAACAAATTCAGAATTATAAGACTATTTTAAAGTTTCCATTCTTTTTACCCACAATACAAAATTGTAACCATTTCTATTATGATCTAGTGATGATTTGCCATAATACCCAATAAAAAAGAAAGAACTGTTATTACCCTTTCATTTGAGGAACTCATCTTTCCCTCCTGCCAAACAGCTTAAAACATTTCACGAATGAGTAATTTTATCCTACTGAAGAAAATGCTACAATTTACAAATTAGCTATAGTCAACACAAAACCTGAAAGATTAAGTCCTGCTTTTAGGTTCTCCTCTGAAGCAACCATTAACTTAAATGCATTTAGTTTTTTTTTTTTCTCGGCAGATGAGGCTGATGACTAATACGTTAATTTCTAATCTTACAAATTGTTGAAATAAAAGACAACTTCATTGTAAGAAAAGAATTTACTAGGAAGATGACTGTTAAGTAATGTTTCATTTCCTCATTATTTAATAAATTACTTTCCAGAGGTACCATATTCTTAAGATACTCTTCCAGGTCTCCATAAAGCAATTAAAAATCCACTTGGGGAAAATGATGGCACTAGAATTATTCATTCATCCAAGGAAAATCCACTCCCTACTATGTGTAAGGCATATGTGTAATAAGGCATGATTGGAACATAAAAGCTGAAAAATAAAACATTATCTGCCCTCAATGGGCTTACAATTTATTGAAGGACGGGGTGGAGAATATGGCACAGTTGTACAGCAGGAAAAAAATAAACATTGGAATTAGAATCAGAACATGAGTTCATATTTTTAGCTTTGTCACTTATTATCTATGTTACTTTGGGTAATCCCATTTCACTTTCTGGATGTCACTTTCTTCATGAGAAATGAAGTTGGATTAGTGACCTATAAGGTCTCTTGGAGATCTCAATTTTATATAATCCAAAGTAGAAATTTTTTGGGGACAAGGGAAAGACTCAGACAGGGTGACCTAGGAAAATCTGAGGGAGGATCTAGTGCTTTCATCTGAGTGGAGGGTGAGGAACATGGGAGTGGTGATGTCAATGATACATTTATCGATAAAAAAAAACCCTAGGCCAAAAAAAAAAATATAAACGGAACTCTTGGAATGCTTTTAAGACATATAGTTGCTTATCCTTCACTCATATGGTTAGTTTTATTACACAATTTATCATCCCTACTGGTTTCTATTTCAGGGGTCGCCACGATAACATTAGTTGGTAAGCAAATTCCACAAATGAAGAACATACATACAGTGGTGCCATGTGTTATCTTCATAGCTGTACAAGATAAAATAATCATGTTCAGTCTCTATGCAGGGAGAATTAATCTGCCTGGATGCCATTCTTTCCTTGGCTTTATAGAGAGGCCATGTGATTCTACATGGTGTAAGAATCACATCAACTCACACAGTTGGAAAGATAACATGCAGCCCAACTGAATCAGAGAGGTGCCATCTTTTTATAAGGATGAGAAGGCAACTAGAATAAAGCATGCATGGCTATTAAAATGTACTTTGAGGATGAAAGCTGTCTTTCCTTTGGATCCAACGTTTTTTCCTTTAGGCGAATGAGAACAAACCAACCTAGTACAGCCCAGAAACTACAATGAACACAGAGAAGAATTGAATCTGTAGAAATAGCATTCTTGTCTTCTGTAAGCAGGTCACTTTTTGTATTTAATTGAATTGACTAGCCTTGAAGAACCAGTAGGAGGGAGCAGAATTGGAAATTTTTCTCTCTCCATTTTAACCACTACCTCTCTTTATGCTTTCATATCTTCTAGGCTTCAAAGAAATAGCGATAGTTGGACATGCGTTGTTGTACCCATGGGGAAAAGAACAATTAAAAACTTCATTTAAAAGGGGGAACTTGGAGAATTTGTAAGAAGTCTCCATTTTTCAGGGATTCTTGGTAAGAATCCAGATCTGACCTATTAGGGGACTTTGAAGCAGTTTCTGACTTGAGTAGTACAGGAACAGAAATAAGAGATGCAAGAAATTTAAAGTTGCATAACTGTAAGAAAGGGATTCTCATCATGTTTTGCATGTTTTGCTTTTGTTCTTTACTAAGACACTAAGAAGATTTACTATAGAAAGCAATTCTAATGCAAGAATAATTGAAAATAAAAAAAATATTCTTCTGGGCTCTTCTGGACTAGGACTTTGTAAAGTAGCAGGCTAATAAAACCGGTAAAGTGATACTGTGAATGATGTCAAGAATTGTCGTTGCGTGTGACTCTCTATCACCTTACTTGGGTTATCTTGGCAAAGATACTGGAGTGTTTTGCCATTTGCTTCTCCAGCCCATTTTACAGATGAGGAAACTGAGGCAGACAGTTAAGTGACTTGCCCAGGGTCACACAGTTCGTAAGTGTCTGAGGCTGGATATGAACTCCGGTTTTCTTGACTCCAGGCCCAGCATTCTATCCACTGGGCCACTTAGCTGTTCCAATGTCAAGAATAGATGTTCCTAAAGAAACTCAATGCAAGTCTTGCATTGAGCTGGCTGACCATTTCATGCACTGAGAATATGAAAACACAGAAATACAAAGCCATGATACTCAGAGCATTCTATTTACCTAAACACCTTCCTTGTCTTTCACCAGTTAACTTATCCCCAAACAAACTGTGGTCTAACCTGCATTTCAGTTGGATTACTTGTCTAAAAGAGGGACACTTACTTTTACTAAAATTCAAGAGAAGTACTATAAATTGTTTCTAAAATATTTTTATCATCAACAGACCTTTGGGGATGGGAAAATAAGTGGCATGTCTTTGGCAAAATGTCTACTCATTATGTTCATAGATATTAAATGAGAATTCTTTTGTCCTTTAAAAATGCGATTAAAGTTAACTGGGCAAAATTCCAAATTCTTGTTTCTATTTTAAGGTATATAGGTGCATTTTCAAAATGACATTTTATTTTTAAATCATTCATCACAGAAGAAAATCATTTTAATGAAAAGGCCCCATTCATTTATCGTCTGATTCACAACCAAATAAGGGCCTGAGTACAGAAACTACTTTCAGAATTTACCATATTCTAAGCTATGGGGAAACTGCAAAACAGATTAGTTATGGTTGGAAGGAGGAGCAGTTTTAGGAAAAAGGATAATGAACTTGTAGTTTAGCGTGTTGGGGTTGGCAACACTGTTGTTTGGCTGTTTCAGTCATGTCTGACCCTTTGTGACCCCATTTGGGGTTTTATTGGCAGAGATACTGGAGTGGTTTGACATTTCCTTCTAAAGCTCATTTTACAGATGAAAAAGTGAGGCAAACAGGGTTAAGTGATTCGCTCAGGGTCACATAGCTAGTAAGTATCTGAGTCTGGATTTGAACTTAGAAAGTTGATCGTCCTGATTCCAAGCCTAGGGCTCTCTCCGCTATGCCACAGATACCTGGGGAGAGATGGGCTATAGGTAGTATTTGTAATATAATTGCAAAGAGGATAGAAATGAATTTAAAACAAATTTAGTTTCTGTTTCCTTTGATGCGACAGATTTAAGATTAAACAAACAAAATTTAAGTATTTGAGTCTGGATTTTGCAGGGAGAGGGGCTGATAAGGCTTTCTAAATGCCCAGAGAATCTGGAGGGTAGGCAGGCAGGCTGTTAACCCCATCTGCTTCAGGGAGGACTAGGAAACAAATATTCTTGACAACTCTTTAGAGAAGTTTAAAAATGCATGGAACCTGTAAGGGCTTCAAAACCAAAGGTACAGAAAAGAGCTGAAGAACAATGTGGGGGAGGGGTAGAGGGGAAAGAAATGTAGAGCAGAGACAAGGGTGACATTTGAGAACTTCAGTCCCAGGCAGTGGAAATTCTTTTTCCTATGTGTGACAGCCCACCAAGAGCTTTGCAACTTTATTGCAATACACATCATCTTTGAAGAATCCACGACATCATAAATATAAATTGACATGGGCAACCTACTCCAATATGCTTGTAGCCACCAAACACTTTTAAATTCTCCTTTTGATCATTTGGAATTTTTTTTTCTTTTCAGATCATAATGTATCTATCGTTGGAAGGGACCTCTGAGGTCTAGTTCACCCTCTTCATTTAAATAATAATGATAATGATTACTAGCATTAATATAGCTCTTTAAGGCTGGCAAAGTGATGTAAAAATATTATTGCATTTTGTGCAACCTCACAACAACCCTGTGAGGGCTTGAGAAACTGAGGCAGACGGCGCTTAAGTCACTTGTCCAAGGTCTCATAGATAGTGTCAGAGATCAGATTTGAACTGAGGTCCTCCTGACTCCAGGTCCAATGTTCTATCCACTGTGCCACCTAGTTACTCCTTTCAACTGAGCAGTTAAATGTCTTGCCCAAGGTAACTTATTTAAAGCTGGAGGTAAGATTTGAACACAGGTTGTCTGGGTAGGCCGGTTCTTATAAGAGAGGCAATGTACAACAGGGCAGTTAGGTGGTTCAGTGGATAATAATGGGCTTGAAATCAGGAAATCTAACTATTTTAGATTTATTTGTATTTATTCTCTTTATGGGGTCAACTGGATGGTGCAATGGAAGGAACACTGGGCCTGACATCAAGAAGACCTGAGTTCAAATCTGACCTCAGACACTTACTAGCTGTGTAACCCTGGGCAAGTCACTTAATCCTGTTTGCCTCAGTTTCCTCATCTATAAAATAAGCTAGAAAAAGAAATGGCCAATCACCCCAGTGTCTGCTAATAAGAAAATACCAAATGGAGTCACAAAGATTCAGAGATGAAAGAAATGAATGAATGACAACAAATGGACAGTAAGTCTGGAAAGACAGACTTGTGAAAGGCAAACTAAAGAGGTTGTTTCAAAAACATCTCAGTGTAAATAGGGAGCCACAGATGCTTTTGAACAAGGAAGGGACATCAAATCTCTGTTTTAAGGGTTTCAATTTGTCACCAGGTGGTGCAAGGATTTGGGAGGGGAGAAACTGGAGTTAAGGTGACCAACTAGAAACCATAGAAATATTCTAGGCAACATATTACTAAGTCCTGCCTTAGGGTGATGGCTGTGAGAATAGAGAAAGGGGGATGAAGTGAGAGATATTGTGAAAATACAGTTGACATATGTTGATAACTATCTAGACAGGGTAAGTGTGGGAGAGTGAAGCATAAAAGACTGAGGTGGTAAACTGCATGGAAAGGTTTTGAGGAAAAAGATATTGAGTTCTGTTTTGCATATGATGAATGGAAGCAATTGTGAATATCCATCTGGAGAATGGAAGACTTCAGAGGCATGTGGCAGCTGTCTTCAAATATCTAAATGATAGTCCTATGAAGGAGGGTTCAGCCTCGTTCTGCTTGGCCCCAGAGGACAGAACAATGAACAGTGAAGCAAATTGTGGCATGATGGGAGGAAACATCAAAACGACTTCCTAAAAGTCAGAGCTATGTAAAATAGTAATGGATTGTCTCAAAAGATGACAGCTGGAAGTCTTTTACTAAAGACTGGATGTCTACCTATTCGGTATATTGTAACAAATGTTATTCTTCAGCTATGGAATGGGCCAGATGACCTCATAAATGGCTTTTCATTCTCAAATCTGTGACAACTTCTGCGGGTTTTTGTGCTGACATTTATTAGGCCTTTAACCCTGGACAACTCAGTTCTCCCTCTGAGCATCAATTTTCTATGTAAAATACTTAATTCCTGCCCTGATACCTGATATCTGTTGTATAAACATGGACAAACCCTTTACCTTCTGTGTTGTAGGAAACTAAGATCACAATTAATGAGTGAGTTGCTGATCCGTGTCCAGGGAAGGGATTTCTATGCTACATTAAGAGAACATGAGGAAGTCCTTTAACACGTAAGATGGGACCTTTGTGGGTAATCTACTAGAAGGCATGAAGGAGAATCCCACAGGATGGGCAGGCAATGGATGGGCTACAATCTACATCTTTGGACTGCATCCTCACACTGATGAGATCACAGATTCACTGGAACATATTAATGGTCTAATTCAATGGGTTTTTGCATGCGAGAACTTGGGCAATTTTTGTTTTCACCTACCTTGTTTTTTTCCAGTGTATATTGTTAGACCCATGTCTCTCTTATTTCTGTGGATTTCACTGGGGAGTACTTGTAGTGTTCTGTGTTGGCTTTGATATAAATAACGTCAATCAGTAATGGGAGTTTTCAGAGAACCCCACAACCAATGACAAATCTTTGTTTGGGCCTTATCTTCCATGACTCTGACAAACCCTTTTGACAGACATACATAGCTTTGTTTTTTCACACTGATGTCAACATTAGTTATCTCCATAGTTCTATCTATCATGGTGTAATATATGGCTTCAGTGTGACTAGAAGAAACATCTTGTCCCAGGAAAGCCTTCCAAGTGGTATTTTTATGTAGAAAGTGAAATGCTTTTATAAAATCAATAAATAGCAAACACAGCAGGACCTTGTATTTGCTAAACCTTTTAGTTGGTTGCATGACCATAAAAATGTTGCCCATAATAGAAGATAAATTTCTACACTTTGCACAAAGTAAAAACTTATACATTATGGAGAGCAGACCTTTAGTACACTAAAATTTATAAGAAATTTGCAATCTATAAGAAATAAAGTTTCAAAATGTCATTTGGTATACCATTATTTCTCCCTTCCCCTAGTATTATGCCTCAAGTGACTTCTTACCCATAATCTCAATTCTTTCAGAGAAAAACAGAAATAAAGAGACAAAGAGGGAGATACAGAGAGACAAATAGAGATAGACACAGACATAGATGTGAGCCAAAGATTATGAAAGACTTATGGGTAAACTGCTCCTGTTTCAATGGAAACTAGAGGTTGGGGTGACAGGAACCCTCAGTGGTAACTAAATGACCCACTGACACAATGTTGGACTTGGAATCAGTGGGACCCAAGTTCAAATCTTCCCTTAGACATTTCCTAGTTGTGTGATCTTGGAGAAGTAACTTTACTCTCAACCTCAGTTTTTTTATTTGTAAAATGGAAATTATCGTTATGATTATTGATATGATAGCCATCAATGCTATCATAGCAGCACACAGACAAAAGGCTCAGGATTAAAAAAAAATAATACTAATATTCTTAATAATATATCTAGCCAGCCTGCCTCATTACCTCCTATCTCCTATCTAAAAAGCCAGAAAAAACATATCTTTCTCAAAAAATCAACATTAAAAAAATCTCTTGCCTCCTGAAATTATAGCAGCCCTGACCAAGTGTAAACTGTAATCTAAGCAAGGTAAAGGTCATGATTCCCATTGACTAAGCTGCTGTAGCTGGATCACAATGACCTTGGAAACCAAGAATACTTTACCATTTTTAGGTCACGGTCCCCTCCTTAGAATGTTTTAAAATGTATAAAATAATATACATAGTATTACAAAGAAAATAAAAGTTAGTGAAAATAAAGCTATAATTTCTATAGAAATCTACCCAACAATTCCAAGTTAAGGAGTTACTTTAAAGTAAATTTAGAGAGAAGCACTCCAAGCAATGGACAAATGCAGGATATAATCTTCTTAGGAAAACCCAACATTGATTCCCCATCCTCACTTCAGAAAACAGGGAGTCATGAACTTGTAGGCAAGAGCAGGACTGAGGCCTAGAGTTGGGCCAGGGTTTAACAATAATAACGATATTAAGAATAGCACACATTGACACAGTGTCTTAAAGCTGGCAATCACTGTGCATACACTGTCTCATTCGATTCTCACATCCATAGGCATTACAGTGAATACCAAGGCCAACATCTACTGCTCCTGAAACCATAACTTTTCCTTTGTTTGTTTTTAATCTCCTCTTTTCCTTGTTGCTAGGAGCGAAAGCACTTAGAAAATCTCAGACTCGATGTTTGCAGGGAAGACAGGAAGATTGGGCAAAGAACCTACATTCTCATCCCGCAGCTGGCTCTGGGAATGGGAGCCACCATGATTCTCATCTGTAGAATGAGGGGGCTGGATGTGATGACCTTTGAGGGCCCTCCGGCTCTAAATCTGTGATGCTAGGATGACCAGAAGGAACAGCTGGTGACCACGAAAAAGGAAGTAGGCGGGCCAGTTCTGGTCTCCTGGGGGGTTAATTTCAGCTGAAAGCTCTGACCCTCAGTAGAAAGAACAGAAGGAAGAGGGATTAGTGAAAGTTGTTTTTGTCTCTTCCTCCCGCCACAAAAGAGTGTATACACATGTTCCCCTCCCCAGAACTCCTCTGCATATAACCTCCATCTCAGTTGCTCACTGCCCTGACAATCAAACCTTCACTCACCCTAGATCTTCACTCTTCCACACTCTTTGGCAAGCTCTCACCTGCATTAACCCTGGTTCAGTGATTCATTTCTCCACTCCCAGGCTCTCATCCCTTGACCTCCATGCCCAGTCCTTTGACTCAGGCCATGGGAGGCACTCATCATCGGTGGTTTAGAAGAGTTGGAAGGGGTTTCCTTCCATGCCCCATCAGGCAGGGAGATGGGGAAGACATGGGAGGGGCTGAGGAGAGGATAGGAACATTCATATTAGAACACATGGCATCTCAGGCTTTTAGATGTCTGAGCTCACAGCCTCATAGGCCTCACAGGGGGAGGGGAAAACCCTCAACTTCTCCAGAGTGAGGCACAAGGTAGCAGTCAGGGAATGCAGGCTTCTGGCAGAAAAGGGCAAAGCCTCAAGGAGTCAGGTGACCTCATATAGTGCCATGGTCACCAATACTTCCCAGCAGACCTGAGCTCCCTACAGATCATCCTGGCTTGAGTTATGGTTCTAGTCATCTACTTCTTATGCCTACCCCAAGTCTTTGGGTTTGGTGCTCCAAAGCAGCTGGCTGGACCTCTTGCTTTGAATATGCTCCCCTTCTCCCAGAGGTGAATTTCCCCTAAAGCTTAGCCATTACTCTACCTACCTTCAAATTTAACGTACCTTCACAAGCTTCCAAGTGCCTACCATGGGCAACCGCTTGCCCATTGTGAGAAACTGTTGTTGGTGCACCATAATTTTAGGAGACTTTAGTGAACCAATGGGACATTAAACACTATGTGCAATTAACCAACACTCCAATGAGGGAACGATTTTGAGCCCCAGACAGCTGAGTTATAAAAGGTACCTGATCTGTGGAACAGAACTTCTTCCAGGCTTGAAAACAGACTGTGATGTCTTATTACCCCACTGTCTAGAGGAAAGCAAGAAGGGTTTTGCAGTCTCTGAAACATAAATTTAAAATTGACTTTTGCTAAAACTTAGGCAGGAGATCTTAATGATTATCTAGACCTCCCCACAGAGGACTGGACTGAACTATTTTAAAAGGCAGGTGACAAATATATTCTGTAAGACTGACACTAAACATATTAGTGCAATGAAATATTCAGAAATAAGAAAAGATGAAATGGACGGTGTCAGAAGAAACTTGTAAGACTTTTATGAACTGATACAGAGTGAAGTAAACGAGATAAGGAGAGCAATGTATTCAGTGACAATGGCATTATGGCTTATGTTACCTGCTTCAGACTAGAAGCTACAGGATAGTATAATATATAGCACACTGGAATTGGGAGTCAGGAAGATCTGGGTTCGAATCTTGTCTCTAATGCTATATCCCAGGCAAGCCACTTAACTTCTCTGGGTTTCTGCTGCCTTATCTGTAAGAAGGAAATCATAAAGCTTTCACCTCACAGAGTGTTTGTGAGGTTTAAATGAGATAAAGAATTCTACATGCCTTAAAATATAAATCAACTGTTGCTATCTCTAGAGAAGAGGGTTCACATGTCCAAAACCTAATAATTGTGCATAAAGGTGCTTAATATTTTTCGTGATAAATTAGGAGTATATAACACTAAGCCTCTTAAAATAATTATGACTTACCCTTTCATTCATTCATTCATTCAAGAATGGAATGATCATTTGAATGAAATGATCAAAACCATAAGAAAATGATCAGTAAGACAGCATTTGGACTCTTGGTAAATTTAACACAGAGATGGACAAAAAAGTTGGTATGTGTCCTTTCTGCACCACCCCTCTCGCCCTCACAATTGATAAGCATTTCTTAAATGCCTAGTTTGTGCTGGGTACTGGAGATCAAGATAAAGGTGAAAAATTCTCTATCCTCCAGGGGCTCGCATTGTGTTAGGAATCAAACACCAGTTAAGATGGGCATTAAGGATTTCAAGGGATAGAACTAAGTGTGCCCGGATCAGTCTGGTAGCTTCCATATTGTCTTTATGCTAGATTAGCCTGGTGGTAGACAAGCAGATGAGAGGGATAGCCCTGTACTGCAAGGAGGATTTTGTTTTGACAGACTCCAAGCACATTTGGTATTTGATGTCCTGAAACATTCAAATGACCCCAAACATGAGCAGTCCAAGCAGGATCCCATATTCAAAAGATCAGATGCCAAAAGTTTTGATGCCAAAACAGGACAAACCCATGAGAATACTATAT
Organism: Petaurus breviceps papuanus; assembly: GCF_028583685.1. Lineage (NCBI taxonomy): Eukaryota > Metazoa > Chordata > Mammalia > Diprotodontia > Petauridae > Petaurus > Petaurus breviceps. The sequence continues at coordinate 9,949,162 of NW_027185777.1, read as the reverse complement.
TAGCACAAATTAGGAGAAAAAAGGTTGACTCTTACTCAATTAGAGCTTTGTGACTGAAAAGAATATATCTAATTACTTCTAGCCACTGTTAGGGCTTCTTGGGAAGAAATGATAATAAAATACTTCCAAGACATTCCAAGTATGCTGCATACATTACCTCATTAGCCTTCACAACCACAACATAAAGCTAAGAAGGACCAGGAATTATGACCCCCATTTTACAGATGAGAAAATAAGCTTAGAAGAACTAATTGACTTACTCCCAAACCCACTGAAATCAGTGAGAGTTCTGAGAATAAAACCTTGTTTTCTTGTTTTACAAGCAATCATTAACTCACTAGACCATGTTGCTATTTTCAATTCAATATCACTTCCTGTTCACATTTTTCAAAGGAAAAAAAATACAAAGGATTCTTAGGATGACACCAAGTGAATGATATAAAAGTGGAAACTTCTATCACTATATCAAAGGATGTAGAACCCTTTGGAGAGAAAGAGACAGGGTCAATCATCTATGCTATGATTTCAAAGGTAGGCCTTTTCCATGTGCTCTTTGGAGCCTAAAATTATTTGAACTGAGGACAAAACCTTTCATTTAACAATCATATATAAATCTTATATTGGAAATACCTTAAATTTAAATTCATATGACAATGTAATAACTGATATAGACACTGATGTGTTACAATTAAACCTGCTTATATTTGCCTGCAATGGAGTCCCTTCTTACTTCTGACTTGGTTTCCTGAACTATCTTCAAGGCTCAGCTCAAATGTTATTACTTATCCAAGGCCTTTCCTGATACTCTCCTTTGTTATAAGTCATATCCTTTATTTTATATATTTTATATTTATTACATATATGTTATACTATATATAATATACAGCAAACATTTGGATCATTATATGTAATTTATATATTATGTATATTTTACATATTTTTATATGTGTACATGTTTTTCCTCCATAGAATCCTATAACAGCTCTCATTTGAAATACCTCCTACCTACTTCTTTGTATACATGTTCTTTATCCACACAGAATGTAGGCTTTTTGAGGCAAAGATCTCTTTTTGCTTTCTTTTTCTCCCTAGTACTTACTTGAAGTAAATCAATCCTGTTCTGAAAATGAAGGGTGCAAGAAGTCCACAGACCCAAAGATGCTCAGAGGTAAAAGGGACCTCTGGAATCACAACTGAATAAGAATCCCTCCCCTCTGAAGACCTCCCAGTTCTGGTATTTTCACCAGGATTGCTTGAAAGTCCTCTTTTCATTGAAGGTCCATTTCCCCCTTTCCCCACCCCTCATAAGATTAGTTTCGCAGGTGAGTTATTCTTGGTTATAAACCTATGTCTTTTGCCTTTTGGAATACTGTGCTTCTGTTTACATGGCCACACTAATTGACTTTGTCCTGGTGCCCACAGGTTCCTTTGCTGACCTCCTCTCAGGGTTAGGCCCTCTTGGATCTTTGAAGTCCAGAAGGCTGAATCTTCAGGATTTTCTTGGCTTCTCAGGACAGAGTGCAAAACACCTCAGAAGCCCTGCACATGGGGTCTTCCAAGTTTAAGAGCTGTTTCCTGTTGCCCCCAGGTCCATGGTATGAGTTTTTCACCACAGTGGCACTGTTGTAGGGGAGTCCTCTGTTCTTGATATATCTCTGAATACAGAGCCCTGAAGGTAAAATATGTCTCTAGAAAGTCCCTGGTTATTCTAGGAAGATACTTTTTTATTTGCCTGTGCTGGTGCTGGTTTTGCATTTGCAAGTGGCCCCTTTCTCTAAGGTCTCTCTCTTTTTGTCCCATAGGCTCTGGGTTGACTTTTTGTGTAGTTCAGTGGTAGAAGAAGAAACTTCTTGTGTTTTCCATTGGATTATTGTTTTTCTTAATGGATTTCGTCATCACTATTTGTGTCGTTCAGCGGTAAAAGAAGCTTATTGTGTTTTCCATTGGATTATTTTCTCCTTAGTGGATTCTTCATTACTATTAGTTAAGTAGTAGAAGAAACAGCTTACTGTATTTTCCATTGGATTATTTTTTTCCTAAGTGGATTTCTTCATTGCTACTTGCCCTGGCTTTTAGAGCAGTTGGGGTAGTTGTGTGACTGTTCAGGCAGACATATGGCCCAGAAGTCCTCTCAAATCCCTCTTCTGGGGGATGATCCTTTAGATACTTGAATTCCTTAAAAGTCTTCTCTTCCAGGCTAAACTTCCCATATTCCTTCTCCTGATCTTCATGTGGCATACTCTTAAGGCCCTTCACTTTCCTGTAGACTGGTTCAGACTTTCAATGTTTTTTTTTCCCAGAAAATAACACAATATCACAGATAAGGCTGGACAATGGAAGAGTACAGAAGGACTGTCACTTGCAAACATTCTTGGAAACCATGTCTCTCTTAATATGACCTAAGAGTAATGACGTTAGCTTTTTTTTGTCTGCCATGTTTCCCAACTGGGTCATCATAGGCTCAGAGTCTACTAAATTCCCCATTCCTTGTTTAATTGATAGGTCTAGCCATAATTTCTTCCATCTTGTACTAGGAAAGCTGATTGTGGGGGAGAATAGAAACCTTTCCCTTTATTCTTATTCAGTTCAATCTAGATATAGTCCAATGTTCTTGTCTGAATTCTAACTGGATTATTCAGCAGATGACATCTATTCCTCCTCTCTTTGTGTTGTCTGAAACTTTGATGAACAAGACATCTCTTATTTCATATCTAGGTCATTGATAAACACTTTAAACAATACAAGGCCAAATACAGACCCTTGGGACACTTCCCCAGTGTCCCTTGGGACGCTTTACTTTAAGTTGGCATCAAAGTGCTCTTTAGGTCTGGTTCTTCAAGTGGTTTTGAATTGGAGGGACTATTGTACTGTCTAGCTCACACCTCTCCACCTTTTAAACAAGAATTGTACAAAAGAGCTTGTTAAATGCTTTGATAAATTCAGATAAATATTATCAACATAACTGATAGGTCTTATTGATATACCAATCAAGGAACCCCACCAAAAGAAAATAAAGTTCATCTGCCTTTAGTTATTCTTGATGAAACCATAATGGTCCTTTGTGATCACTGTTTGTTTCTGTATAGTCATTAACTAGCTTTTTCATAGTATGTTCTAGAATCTGGCTAGCAATTGGGGTAAAATCCATTGGTTTACAGTTTATACACTCTTTTCTCTTCCCTTTAAAAAAACCAAGTCAGCATCTATTCTCCAACCATGAAGTACCTTTCCATTGTCCCTGAATTATCAAAGATCTCTGACAATCAGCAATCATATCTGCCAAAGCTTTCAGTATCTGGGAATGAAGTTATTACATCTGGTGACCAGCTGACCTGACTCATCAAGGACCCAGATAATAATTCCTGACATTTATATAGTGCATTTGTATAGGTTTGTAAAATTATCTATCTATCTGTACATACATTATCTCTTTTTATGTTCAAAACCAGTGTGAGCAGGTACTGCCTTTCCCTATACTCCACTTTCACAGGTGAAGAATCTGAAGTTCAGATTTAACAACTTCCCTAGTTTAGTGTTAGAAGCAGGATTCAACCTTAGTCTCTACTGATTCCAGGTCTAGTTCTGCTATAGCATGCTGTCTTTTTGAAGAGATTTATCTATTTATCTTAATACACGAGGGGCAGCTAGGTGGCACATTGAATAGAGCACCAGCCCTGGAGTCACGAGGACCTGAGTTCAAATCCAGCCTCAGACACTTGACACTTACTAGCTGTGTGACCTTGGGTAAATTATTTAACCCCAACTGCCCTGACTTTCCTCTCCAAAAAAAAAAAAAAAGACACGAGGAGGAGAGGAGTTGGGTAGGGGAAGGCAGTATGAAGAGGTAAAAAGGAAAGGTCTGACAAAAACAGGAAGCAACTGAGCATTTCAATGGAATAGGGGGGTAGAGGGAGATAAGTAATGTCATTCTATTCCCTGAATTGCTATAACATTCAGGAATAAAGCAAAGCAGTTTTGTTATTACCTTATTAAATTATATAAATACATAAAGATGTCCACTTATATTTATATTTGTGTATATGTCTGTGTATATATCTATAATATATATACATAAATATCACATGCATATACTTCTTAAAAACATCATAGTATACATAAAATTTCAGGTTCTTATAAAAGCTTTTTTCTTTTGCATTTTTATATTTTGAAATGTTTTGATATGTTTAATATAATGAATGTCGATAACATTCCCCTACATATAAAGGAGAGATTTTACTACGAAATTATGGCAAGATTGGATAAATGGTACACTGCAACCTTGCACATAGTAGGTGTTCAATTTTTGTTGACTGACTGATTGACATGCAAAGACTGTTCTTCCTCCCAACTTTCCTCTTTCAATCGATGGAATCACCATCCTCCCAAATCACTAGGCCTCAACTTTTTGATGTTCTCATTAATTCCAACTCTCTTCCTCCTCCCCCATATATTCCTGTTCTTTCAACTTGTCCCCTCTTCTCAGGTCATACTACTGTAAACCCTAGCTGTGGTTCTCATTACTTCTCACCTGGATTAGAATAATTGCTTCCCAGCTGCCTTTAGTATCACTGTTATCTAATATACCCTTTGCAAAGTTGCCAAAATAATCTTACTAATGCACAGATCTGGTCATATCATGTTCTACCTCATAAACCCTTCATGACTCCCCATTACCATTAGGGTAAAATACTTTTAGCTCAGTATTTAAGGTTTTCATCTATCTGATTTCAACCTACTTTTCCCAATTCCCTTTACACACTTTATGTTCCAGTCAAACCAGGCTACTCTTTTATTTCCTGATCTCATTCTGCCCCCTTCTGCCTCCATACATTTACACAGGCTACTTCATAAACCTAGAATATACTCCTGATGTATTTTAGACTAATTTTAATCCTCGTTCCTTTAAGACCCAGTGTAGGCACACCTCCTTCCTCATTCCCTCAGCTCAGAGTGATCTTTATCTGCCAATTTCTTATCACACTTTTATAGCTCTTCTTTGCCCTAAATCACATTCTACCCCATATCATACTTATTCACATAAAGGGCTTATCCCTTTTATTAGAACAAAAGCTCCTTGAGGTGAGAGATTATGATTTTTATCTTTTAATGCCAAACATCTAGTACACAGCAGGGGCTGCTTAAATATTTGATGAATGAGTGGTTAGGTTAACAGAATCAATATTTAATTAAGTTTTATTTAAGTTCTATTTTAATTTATTGTTTTTATTTTAATTGTTGGGCAAAGTGAGAAAACAATTATTTTCATGAATGATTCAGAGTTTTCTTTGTACTTTGAGAAGGCTTCTTATCATTGGTAGGAATCTATTAGTCTCATGACTTAGCTCTGTCCCAGAGGTTCCTTACACTGCTGTTAAGTTAAACGTATTCAGATATGCAAAAATACTTTCAAAATAGAAAAGAAATCATCAAAAGAATGAGTTTGTCCAAGTCAAAAGGCCAACTTAAAATATCAGTTGATTCTATCAGAATGATGTATTATTCTGGTGAATTAGTCATAAATTAGTTTTACTTGTTTACCTCAAAAAATTCACATTCTAGTTATAAATATCGAGTGTAAATCCACGTATGTCTTATGCTGTTAGGAAGTTCCAGATAATTCACAAAGTTGGATTCCCTTTCCTTTTCGTTGGAGAATCCTGTTTTTGTCAATTTTCCTCCCGCCCACCTCCCAGGAAAATGCAGCCATTCTGAAGCCAACAGTCTTAGAAACTTGGCAAAGTGGTATTTTTTTTTAATTTTTTTAGGAGTAGGGGTGAAATGGTTTATGATAACAATTGAAACAGCCGTGTGTTACTGAAAGCTTGCCTCATTTGGGAAGTTTGGGGCCTCAATCACACTCTACCTTGGATCATATTTATTTGGGAAATATCTGAAACCTCTGGGAAGCATCTACTGCTTTTTGCAAACACCCCAGAAAATGATAAGGTCCTCAAGACTTATTAGAGGGAGAGAGTCCTTAGAAGGTAAATCAGAGCTTAGAGAAAACAAATAATGATAGTTTTGAGAATAAATGTTAATGGTCACTGGCATGGAGAGCCAAATACTAAATTGTTTCCATTAAATATTCAATTCACACATTTATAAAAGTCAGTCACCCAATAAACTATCATCCAAATGGTCAGTGACGCATAAAAATGGTAAGAAATTAGTCAGACACATTGATTATACCTGCAGTTTCAGAAAAGATAACATAGATGGAATCAAAAGCATAAAGAAATATTTCTCAACATTCTCAAGAAGTATTTTTCTTTCAAAAAAGTGGAGTGTCTTGGAACAGTAGAAAGTAACATATAGGATGTCCCCAAACTCTTAGGGCACTTGTAAGTTGTTAAAGCTTAAAATTACACTAACCCTTTGGAGACACACTGTATGTAGCTAGAAAAGTATTTTAAAACAGGTATCTAATAAAGAATTTTTTAAAAATCAAGTTCCCTTGCCTAGAGAGCATTTCATAAATATTCATGGAGATTTAAAATCTTAGGATTCAATGCTCTGTTTTAATGTTATATTCAGAAGTTATAACCTGTCGTGAAGCTTGTCCTACCCACAAGTGGAAAAGTTGTGGTACTTTTATAAATAAGTGGAAACTGAGTCCCTAAGACCCCACTATTTTTTTAGGTTTATACAGGGATATCCTGTACTTCCTGGTCCTTAACAATACATTTGCCTTTCATTACAGCCTAATTGCATGATGTCGATCGTGGATTCAGGGTTTAGAAGTGGCAAACAACGACCAAATCTCATTATGCAGCAACATGCAGGAAGCAAGAACCATGTTGATTATATTAAAAGGCCCCAGACACAAAAGTGCTCGCTCAGATGTTCTGTCAGCCCGGATTCAACGTAGTCTAAGTTATCTTTTGTAGTGAGTGTAAGAACGATTTCCACTTTCCACAGTGAACAAACACACACACATCACCCACCCATGATCCAACAATGTACCTGACTTAACATTAACAGCTTTAAAAACGAGGACTAGAGCCCAAGATACAAATCGGTTAACGTGATCCACAGTTTCTCTGGCAAGATATGAAAGACACTGAAAAGCAAGAAAAGTAAAATTCAATTAACTTAAGTTTGTTAGTAAGTCTGCACTATCCCTTTTTTTCCTCTCTTGACCACACTGGGCATCTGGCCTGAACTCCTTTACCATATGCTTACCCCAGGAATAATGCACTTAGTTTGAGGAGACAGCAGGCGTCTGTCAAGCATACCAGACTAGTTCCAAGTGGGCCAGCCACTCCAGCAGGAATAGTTCTCACAGGAACGAAAACTCAGTGAAACCTAAAAGCAAGCAGACTTGTTTGTCGGAACAACATATCAACTGGTTTCCTTCTCCTTCTTGGCTTGGGGTATACAGCATTAGCTAGTATGTCGCTATAAAGTTCTCAGGTTGTACTTTTTCAAACTGCTTTTTTCTCTACTCCAGAATGGCCTCAGCAGAGCGGAGAAGTCCATCACACTCAATTAAGAAACCCAGAGTGGGAGGGCTCCTCTCAATTTTGAATGACGTCAGCTGGAGGAGGGGGAAGAGCTGCAGACTTGTCAAAGCAGAGGGGGGCATTTCATTAATATCAGCTGCCTGCCTCCAAGCAGGAGCAAGCCAGAATCCTGGGGAGTGATAGTCTCTCAAACACACAATAACTTGAACTCAAAAAATAAGCTGGTTTGATTCAAGTCGACTACTGTCCTGAAATATATTCTGGAATCAAAGGGAAAGATCATTTCTCAGTCTTGGAGGAAAAAAAAAACCTCCTTCCACTCATCCCTTTACCTAGTAAACAAAAACCTTAGCTTTCTCCCCCACATCAGAGACATACCTAGGGTGGGGCCATAGACCTTCCCTGTAGGTCACTGATATTTGAGGGGGCACTTGTCCTTCAAGAGTTCAGAAATGACTGAACATGGTTCTTACTTAGCAATCAACTTTCATTAAAAGGGGACACTTAAGAAGTTTCCTTCTTTGGAGACCTAGAGCTGAGGTAAGCTCCAAGATGGTCACCCTCCCTTGGAAGCAGCCTCAAGGTGTTCAAGTCCCCTTTCTTCCTACTGGCCGCCATACTTGGTTGGCCCAGCCCAATCCTGAGGTATTTGGGGGTCTTCCCTGAGATTGTTATCTGCCTCCTAATCTTTGACTTCTACTTCCTACTAACCCTTTTATTCTATAAAAAAGCCTTCAAAAGGATAACAAAGTTAGATCACAGTTTAGCAACTCAATGTCCTCTCTCACAATCCTATTCACTTCTGGTGGTAATTCAGCCCTTAAAAAAAAAAAAAACTCCTTTTACCCCCATCAACTTTAAAAACCTCTTCCTCCTCAAAACACTCAATCTTTTTTTTTCTTTCCATTTTTAGCATCATTGGGCAGCTCTAGCTTACTTTGGAGATTCAACACCCTTGCAACAGGGTGCTATATATACATGTGGGTGCTACTCTTTCAAGAAAAAATCTTCAATCTTTTATACATTCATCCAAAGTTACCTGTACTTTCATCTTTCAGAATGATGATGAATCATCTCTGAATTCACAACAATTTTTTTAGGTACCTCTCCTCTTCCTCATGAGAATTGTACTTTATGTCTGCAGAATACAGATTCCCATCTCTCCTAGGCTGTCTTCCATGAAGAATTGGATTCCATGTGATTGTACTTTTTCTTTTTGTAAACGAAGGGTGAGGCACCTGTGGCCTTGAGGCCATATGTAGCTCTTTAGGTCCTCAAGTGTGGCCCTTTGACTGAATACAAACTTCACAGAACAAAGACTGCCAGTTCCCCAACTCTGCTCTAAACCCTTTGAATTTTGATTTCTCCAAAGCTAGAGTGCATGTCAGACATTGATTTCCTTTCTATAATAATAACTTTACATAAGGTTTGCACAACATTCATTTGATAAAGCTCACAATAAAGTTGTGAGGTAGGTGATCCCCATTTTTAGAAATGAGGAAATTGAGGAAGACTTAAGTGACTTGCCCAGGGTCACACAGCTAGGAAGTGTCTGAGGCTGGATTTGAATTCAGGTCTTCTTGATTCTAGATCTAGTCCTCCAGTCACTACCCCACCAAGATGCCTCAGTCATGAATTTTATTTTGTTTCCTTGTAGTTCTTCCAGTCCATTACTCCTTGTTGGTAAAAATCAAGACTTGGAGAGCTATGCCTCACTTTTAGAATAATGAGCTCTTCTTGAAAAAAGTCATAGTTCTTTGGGTCACTGTTTCCTTTCCTTAATATTCACAAAGGATAGGGATAGGTACCAGACCTGTTAATTCAATGACAGGGAGACCTCTTGGGAGAGGAAATTTCCCTCTACCAATGAAGACTGCTTCTAGTTTGCAGATTCTATTCTCTTCTCTCTTTTTAAAAAATCAAGATATACCTGTTCTTTTCAAATTGGGTCACACCTCTTCCATTCCCTATGGTCTTATTTCTCTTTTTTTGTTAACACTACATTTAAAAAAAATTTAATTTATGGAATAAAACAAGCATTTCCATAACATAGTACAATAAAAAAGATCATTGCACATGACACTGCAAATCTACTATGCACAACTTACTAGTCCTTTCAAACAGACAACAAAATTATTGTGTAAATTCCTTTTTTTCTTCCCTACCTTCCTCCCCCCACTCACCCTAGAGATGACTACCATTAGACACAAATAAGTATTTTTATATGTGTACATATATATGTATATATATATGTAAAATTATTCTATGCATACTTCTCTTTATCAGTTCTTTCTCTGGATGTAGATAGTGTCTTTCTTCACATGTTTTTATAGTTAATTTGGCCATTAATAATAGTCAGAATAACTCACTTAAAGTAGTTCTTCAAAAATATTGCTATTACTGTATACAATATTCTCTTGGTTTTGTTCATTTCACTCTATGACCTTATTTTTAAAAAATCAAATGCTTTATTAACTTCTAGTTTACATCATTCATTTCTTCAAGATTCTGAGTTACAAATTTTCTCCCTGTTTTTTCCCCCTACCCACCATCCCAAAATAGCGATCCCACTGGATATCCCCTCCTCCAATCTGCTCTCTCCCATATCTTCTCCCATATCCCCTCAGACTTTATATATATATATATATAAACATTTGATTTTAAAACTTTGAATTCCAGATTCATTCCCTTCTTCCCTTGTCACCCACCCTTACTGGAAAGATAAGCAATTCAGTATAGGTTGTACATATGTAGCTATGCAAAACATTTCCATAGTGGATAAATTGTAAATGACTATATTTCCCTCCCTCCTCTCTCACCTCCCACTTTTCTATTCTCTTTGTCCCTTTTCAAAAGTGGGTGCTTCCAACTTCCCTCCCCCCAGCCTACCTTCTCTTCAATCATCCCTCCTCTCATCCCCTTCCCCCCTACTCTCCTGTTGGGTGAGATACCCTATTTAGTGTGTATGTCATTCCCTCCCTAAGCCAAATTCAATGAGAATAAGGTTGACCCATTCCCTTTTGCCTTCCTATTCTTCCCCTCCATTGTAACCATTTTCCGTTGCCTCTTCTATATGAGATAGTTTACCCCATTCTGTCTCTCCCCATCTCCTCTCATTATATTCCTCTCTCACCTTTTAATTTCACCTTTTAAGTATCAACCCTTCCTATTCAATTGGTCCTGTGCCCTCTATCTATGTATACCTGTAAACATATATACACACATTCACACATGTATTCATACACCCATATACCCTCCTATATAGACATATATGTATATGTATGTATGTATGTATATACACACATACATATCTATTCCCTTCAACTATTCTCATACTGAGAAAAGTTTCTTCAGTTACAATTATCGTTTTTCCATGTAGGGATGTAAATAGTTCAACTGTGATAAGTTCCTTATGATTTCTTTTCCCTGTTTACCTTCTCATGCTTCTCTTCTTGTATCTGAATGTCAAATGTTCTATTCAACTCTGGTTTTTTCAGCAAGAATGCTTGAAAGTCCTCTATTGCACTGAATGACCATATTTTCTCCTGAAACATGATACTCAGTTTTGTTGGGTAGGTGATTCTTGGTTTTAATTCCAGCTCCTTTGACCTCTAGAATATCATATTCTAAGCCCTTCGATCCCTCAATGTGGAAGCTGCCAGATCCTGTGTTATCCTGATTGTGTTTCCACAGTATTCAAATTGCTTCTTCCTGTCTGCTTGTAATATTTTCTCCTTGATCTGGGAATTCCAGAACCTGGCTATAATATTCCTAGGAGTTTTCTTTTTGGGATCTTTTTCAGGAGGTGATTGGTGGATTCTTTCAACCTCTATTTTGCCCTCTGGTTCTAAAACACCAGGGCAATTTTCCTTGAGGATTTCTTGAAGGATAATTTCTAGGTTCTTTTTTTGATCATGGCTTTCAGATAGTCCAATAATTTTTACATTATAACTCCTGGATCAGGTCTGCCCTGAGGCTGGCAAGGGGCTGGGCATAGCTCCCAGAGCACTGCGCTGGCCACTTCCTGCCGGCCTGCTGGGCTGTCCTCAGTGAGAGGTTAGCTTCTCTGTGTCATTTGGTGGGTTCTGTAGCTCCAAAGTTTCTTCAGAGTCACCTTTTGCATGAATTGGAGGAGAAGGAAGCTGGAGCCCCCGGGAAGTCCTGTTTCTAACTCCACTATCTTGACTCTGCCCCGCCCCCCCTTCCCATGACCTTATTTTTCAAAAAATGTTTATTGATTTTTTTTATACCTTTAACCTGGGACCTTAAGATAAATGAATCATAGACTGAGATGTAGCAGAGCTCTTAGGGGTCTAGAGATATTAGGTGAGACTTGCCCAATGTCACTAGAATTTGAACCCAGATCTTTTGATTCCAAAGTCATCACTCTAAATACTGTCCCAGGCTGTCTATAGGAAGGATGGCTTTTTTCCTGTTGCTCTCTGAGCACCAAACAGTTACTGTTCATACAAACAGAAGGCGCTACAATGTACAATGAAGGTACACTCAGAAGCTACTTTCTATTAGGTGACTCTCTTAAAATAGATGAGTCAGCTCTTGGTCCTGTGCTTTAGGGGTTATGGCTCTGGAATAAGTGTGTTATTTTGCCAGAAGTCCCCAATGACCTTACAGGTCTTACTGAAATTCATCCTATTTAGGAAACTAGCATGGGCCATGTGAAAAGGCCCCCTTGACCCCACCTGCTTTCAGAGCTAATATCACCCATGGCTCCACCACTCATTAAACAAGGGGATGTTGTATGCAAGCATGAATATTTATGGCTGCTGCCAGCCAGCTTATGGATCATAATAACAAAGAAAAAGACACACAAAAACCCACGTGTGCTTTTGATAACAGCCAAATTCTATTTTTTCTGAGGTGGAAATGAGGAAACAACCTTTGTAAGGGTTACATGATTACATACAATAGCTGGGGAAGATGTGAAATGTTCTCTCTCCTTCTCTCTCTGTCACACACACACACACACACACACACTCGGTTTTCAAAATCAAATTTTCTTTCTGCAAAACAAGTTACACTGTCAGTGATAACTAATTATAAATGCTTGCTTTAAAAAAAGTGAATAGAATGCTTGACTATTGATTGAGAAAGCTGTGGGAAAAGAACAAAGCAATATCTGAGCCTCAGCCCTATTATTAAATTCTCTTACAATTTGGATTCCAATTTTTAAGCAGAATCATTTCCTGCTGAATTTGTCCATGATTTTATAAATCACCCTGGAGAGGAGATGACGACTGTCTAGGACTTCCAGCTTGTTTTACAAATGAGGAAACTGAGGCAAAGAGGGTACCAGAATCATACAGCCATTAAGTGTTTGAGGCCAAATTTTAACTCAGGTCTTTCTGACTCCAGGTCTAGCCCTCTGTGCACTATGGCGCCACCTAGTTGCCCACATAGCTAGTAATAATAGTATTAATGATAATAGTAATGCTATTGAATTCATTGAATGTGATTGCAAATGATCTACTGTTGTATGGAGCTTATGGAGCAACTAAGATGCAAGAATAGAATAAAAAAGCCCTTTATGGGCAACATCCACATAAAGTCAGCCAAGAATATGTTGCCAAAGAAGTGACACATTTAAGACATGCGGTTTTCTTTGTGTAAAAAGAGTTTATGATGGCAGTTCAGTATCAGGTAATCACTTCAAGAAATTACAGAAGAGTTATCTTAAAGGAGCCCAATCTCTCTGATAAAAGAAGATTATGGAGGGTGGCTAAGTGGCGAAGTGAGTACAGCACCAGCCCTGGAGTCAGGAGGACCTGAGTTCAAATCTGCCCTCAGATATTTAACACTTACGAGACGTGTGACCTTGGGCAAATAAATTAACCCCAATTGCCCTGCATTCCCCCCTCCAAAAAGAAAAAAAAAGTAGATCTCAGAGAACAATGGTGACAAGTGCAGCATCAAGCTGTAAAAATTTAGTATCTGCTGAATACCTACTAAGACACTACCTGGGAACTGTAACTGTGCATCAAAAATTTGATATCTTTTTATGGACAAGCGGTCACAAATCCTCACTTTACAAATAAAGTCTCCTTAACATATCTTAGAGAATTCAACCAAAAAAACTGTCCTCATACCCTAGCATTACGTGGCCCAAACTCTTGGTGATAATCTCCTGGCCATAACATTGATTCACAATAACTTAAGAACGACATTTTAAAAGATGTTGCCATTCCAATACCAATCATCTCTGAGATACATGGAATAAAAAGCTTTCAAAATACTGAGACTTGGGCGAGATCAAAATCACATGGGATCAGGATGAGGTGGTCCCTGAGAAACACCAGCTCAAACCAGTTCTTGGGTCAATTATTATTGTCAGTGTGAGTTATTAGATTCACACATTAGATTCTAACAAAAGCTACAAATCAGGGTTTGATTTATTCTTTTGTTGATTTTCTAGACTTAAAGATGTGATGGAGAAAATGTTACTACAAATCAAACTTTTTTTTTTATGAGCAATTGGGGTTAAGTAACTTGCTCAAGGTTACACGGCCAGTTATTTCTGGGTGTGGTGCTGTCGGAGCCCGGATTCGATCTGCAGGTCATCCCGACACTGGAGCCGGTGCTCTTACTCACTGAACAACCTGGCTGCCCCTTACAAATCAAACTTAAAAGTGTGCCTTAAACTTCCTTTATTTGTTTCATGCTGAGATCAGTTATTTTTTTTCCAGAACACCATTTGCAAATACTGGGCCTGACTCCTACTGGAAATATACCAAACATGCTTTTGTTGAGCCCACAGACAACAAGCTTACATCCTATTACTTTTATTTAACTACACAATTATTTTATCCAATTAAAAAGAATATAGAGAAATAATAGTTGGATAGCAGTTACTTGCCCCAGAACCATAGAAAAAAATGAGAATTACATCAAAAACCATAGCAATTGCTAACACTTCTACAGTAACTCAGGGTTTGCAAGGCACTTTACTTATCTTACTACTATCCTATGATCCCCATTTTACAGACGATAAAGAAACTGTGGCTGAGAAAGGTTTAATGACTTACCTAGGGTCATAGAGCTATCATGCACATGACCCAGGATACAAACTCAAGCCCTCCTGACTCCATGCAATGAAAGGAAGAGACAAAACAAGGATTTATTGAGTATCTACACATGTGTGTCTAAGTGCTAGCATCAATGTGCCAGACACATTGCTAACTGGACTCCAGGCTCAACCCTCCTCTACTGTGCCACTCAGTGGCCTAATTGATGCTCTACTCCCTGTTCCATGCTGCCTTGCTTATAAATGAGAGTATCAAACATGTATCCTTAAAACAAAATCTGGTCAAGCTTCTTGTCCTTTTCTCTATAAAGGACTGCTCCTACATTCATATTATTGTATTACAGAGCACATTTTAAGTGTGCCAGGATGATATGTTATAAAAGGACAGTGAATTCATATGAATAAGAATAACATTCACTTGTTATAATTAAATAACTCAGAGATATGGATAGATGTCATCTTTTTGCTGTATTTTCTGATTTATGGGACAGGAATCTACTTGGAGATGAATGCTTTTTTCTTTCAGCAAAGGGTGTATATTAATTTCAAACTCCTATTGCCACTAAAAACACTTTAGACAAGTTATCCAACTCCATTCCCTTCACCCCAACCTTAGCTGGGGACTGTGGCAAGCTGGAAAACCAGTCCTCCTGACAATGGTTGAATGATTCCAATCACTGACTTTTGTTAGTATTTTATTGCTTACAAGACATTGGGCAAACTTTTTATTACTGATCTTCACAATAAGCCTACTAAACACTATAGGATTAGAGGTAGTATAAATATTTTTGGTAGTATAAATACTATAGGCATTATAAAAATTATCAAAATTATAAATAGCATAAATACCAGTATTATAAATATTATAGGTCGTACAAATACTATAGGTATAAATATTATAGGAATTATACACATCATTATTATAAATATTATAGGTAGCATAAATACCATAGGTATATTATCAGAATTAAAACTCATATAAACATTATCAATATTATAGGTAGTATAAATGCTATAAGTATTCTAAATATTAAAGGACTTAAAGGTAGTATAAACATCAATATTATAAAAATTATAAATAGTATAAATACTGTAGGCATTCTAAATATTATAGGATTTATAAATAGTATAAGTATCAGTATTCTAAATATTATAGGTAGTATAAATACTATAGGCATTATTAAAATTATAGAATTTATAGACAATATATCATCAATATTATAATTATAGATAGTATAAATATTATAGGCACAAGTATTATAGGAATTACAGATAGTATAAATATCAGCATTATAAATATAGGTAGTATAAATATTGTGAGTATGAATATTATAGGAATTGTGGATAGTATAAATATAGGTATTATTATTCTTGTTTTATAGATGAGAAAATCTATAAAAGGTAAATGGCTTATCTAAGGTAACATAACTGGGAACTAGGAAATCCAAGTCTTCTAATGCCAAATCCAGGGTTCTTCCTACTAAACCACACTGTTTCTTTCATGTGAAATATATTGAATGAGATCCTATAAACTTTTTACAACATAAGAAATTAGAAAGGACTATCCCAGAATTAAAACTTTCATAAAACAGATATTTATCTCTTTTTGCAGTGAATAAATTATGTCTACCTCTATGAGGGTTAAATTTTGCTTTTAAAAATACATGCTTGATTGAATATATATGTTTTATGTTTCAACCTTTTGCAATGATTACTATTGTTAGTGAATAGCGATCCTGCCACATTTCCCTCTTCCTTCTCCTCTCCACTTACATGCCCATTACTCTTGATATAATATCCTCATTACCTCTGAGGTTAAGAGCTTCCTAATTAATCTCCCCTGCTTCCACTTTTTTCCTTTACCAATCCCTTTGTCTCCCTGCTACTGAAACCTCAAGGCAAAGAACGGCCCAAGTTATTCCCCTGCTCAAAAACAACCAATGGCTCCTTATTACCTCTGAGATAAAGTACAAACTCTTGATTGTGGAACTTAAAGTCACCCACAATCTGGCTCTAATTTACCTATTTGGCTATATTTCATATTATTCCCATTCATACATTTTACCTTCCTGTCAACTTGAACTATTTCCCAAACTTGACATTCTCCCTTTTGTCTACGTATAATTGCAAAAGCCATGCCCCATGCCTAGAATGGAGCCCCTTTTGATAATCCTTATCATCTTTCAAAATGAAACCATTTCAGGAAGTCCTTTCCTTTACCCTTTCTGTTCTTTATGCTCAAGTGCCTTCCTCAACTTACTTTTTTTAAAAAAGGTTTTAGTTTGTGTGTGTGTGTGTGTGTGTGTGTGTGTGTGTGTGTGTCCATATTTAGGGAAGAAATTCCTATACTTACATTTATTACATTTTACACATTCTTCAAACCAGCCAACCTCATGTGAACTCTCTTCAGGATATTTGTCTTTCACATCTCAATGTAGAAAATAGGATCATTTGCAGCCAATAATTCTTTGCCAACATCATGTGAATATTGCTTAGTGATCTGGGATGGTCCATTGCATCAGGAACACAAAATGCTTCTCTGCTAAGTCCCTACTCTATTGATTTGCTTGTTCACTTGGCTGTTGCCATTGGCTTCCTGATATCGGATATGTGTCTTCTGAGGGTGGGCATGAAGCAAATTCCTGTTGACATAGATACTCAGTGCTCTCTGAGAATGGGAGAAGAATTTCTTGGGAAAATATATGTCTCTTAAGGAAAGCTTTGAGATGGTAAAATATCCTGATCAGCAAATAATTGTGAAGTATCCACTATAAGCATTGCATTGTGGGAGATATAAGTCAAAGTCACAGTCCCTGCCAACATGAAGTTGAAGAGGATTTTTTTTTAAATAGGAATGAGAGTACTGTTTGTTCATGGTACATCCAGAAATTCCATATACAGTAAAATCAATAAAAAGTCCTTAGTTTTATATGCTTCAGAAAGCAAAGGATGAATCATGTCTACCCTGTCTAAAAAAAAATAGGCTTCTGAAGATACTAAAGTATTTTTGGCACTGGTGATAAATAGGACATCCCTTCCAACAAGCCATAAGTATCAGACAGAAAGGTAAACAAGTCTTTATAACTGACCTACAAGGTTTGTAGTTGAGAATTAGGAAGCATTTAATTACTAGATTTTTTTTAACATTTTACTGTGAGTGGACTTAAAAAAAAGTGTAATTCATTACATTACAAGCCTCTCACGCAGAGATTAATTAACAACAGCAGCAAGTGAAAAGGGCCAAGTGTATATTTATGTCAGCTTGCAATACAGCATAAGCATCTACCATGTGGCTATAGCCATAATTAAATGATAGAAATCATACTAGGTATTTCAAGCTTAAATAATTTGATAGACTGTAGATACAGGGAACAAATGTAGCAAGTCACGTACAGTGTGTAAACAGAAAAGTCTATGTACATATTTGGAAGCAAATCAATGAATAAGTAGAGAAAATGGCCGGAAATTTTAATTAGAATTAAATGAATTTGGTTTGAATAAAATGAAAATCTGTTAGTCAATCCTCTATTCTGCCTCTAGCATTCGATTCTGACTTTTTTGTTTTAACTGACCTTGCTGGCACTCATTCTCATGTAGGTTATTATCAGTAGAACTCTCTGATATAGGTGTTGTGTGAACTGTCTTGAATTATTAAGCTTTCTTTTTAGAATTTAATTCTAAAGTGAAAGAACCTTACTGCCCTTTGAGAATCATACCTGGTATCTATTATGATGAAGGAGGAGGTGGATAATTAGGTTCAAAAGACTTTTAATCAAATTGTGGAATAAAAGGACATTTTAGAACTGAAGGAAAACAGAGATTGCCCAGTCTAACTTTCTAATTTTATAACCCTAGTTTACTCATCCATTGAATGGGAAGAATACTTACAGTATCTACTTCACAGGCCTGTTGACCAGGTCAAATGAAATAATGTATGTAAGGCGAATAGCCAACCTTAATGCACTCAAAAGCATTATAAAAATGTTAGCCGTCATTACATATTTTTACTACCTGTTTGATTTTGGGAAATTCACTTAAACTCTCTTTTTCTTCATCAATAAAATGAGAACGAGTTCCTTCTGGCTCCCAACCTTTGATTCTACACAAAATCCTTTCTTTACAACAACACTGTGATATAGGCTGGACAAGAATTAGGATGCCCATTTTATTTTGTATTTTACCTTATTTTGTGATTGGGTGTCCTTATCTTAGTTAGGCTGGAAATGCAGCAGCCACTCATAGCCCTGGTATCAGTACCCATTGGCATGAAAACTTTAACCTTCTCTATTTTCCCAACTTGGGCTGGTTTGCCCTTCCTTAGGCAGCCTAATGGCTCTCCACTCTGAAATGCTCACCATATTAGTGCCAGACAGTGTGGATAGGACACTCAGTCAGTTTTGGCACACTGAGGCGCAGAACTCCTGAACTCAAGCAATCCACTAGCCTCAGCCTCACCAACTGTAGCAGCAAGCACCCCAAGCATCCTCAGGGTTGCTGCCAACACAGGTTCTTGGATCTGCTTTGTTAAAGGAAAGCAACTCAAAATGGGTTAACAAGCTTACTTTAATCAGTCAGATATGTATCATTCACCTAGTTCAGGGGAAAAAGGTCAGCACCCTGAACTTCAAAGTATACAGACAGAATTATCAAGTCAGAGAAACAGATCAAGTAGACAGATTTTCAAACTGTCCAACCATTACATCCATACCCAATCAACATCTGGGTTTCAGCATCTGGGTTTTTCAAAGCCGGGGGGGCTCTGGACAACGGCTAGCCCAGAGTTTCATCAAATCACAGATCACTTCTCAAAGTGAGCCCCAAAACAAAGCTACACATCAGGGCTTATATAGCCTTCTCCTGGCTCAGAGAATGTAACAACCTTATTGACTCACTGGCCAATCAAGAAGTATCTACTGAAAAACAAGTCTCCCACCCCAGGCTCCAGGTGCACTTTAGCCTAGGGGCAGGGAAGATCTTTAAATTTACATTCCCATTACACCAACTCTGCTAGTTAGACTAGCAAGGACTACTGTAGAATACCACTATCACTGGCTTATTATGTTAACTTTACAGTTGTGAAATAGCTTTCCCAAAGATATGAATTTACTTGTCCACAGTTATTTGAGTAGGCAGAATCAGACCCAGAATTGAAATCTGATCTTCTGACTGTTTCAGATGACGTGAGGCAATGTATTTGTAGAAGGCATGTGTAGGAGCTTTTAGTCTCCTCCCCTCCAACCTCCTTGAAGAAGAATATACATACATTGATTGGAGGAGACCATTTCCTAGAATGTTATTTGTCCATGGGAAAAGACACGGAGCACCAGTGCTGTTTGGAAGAGGGCAGAAATGGTGGAGAGGAAGAAAGAGAAGATCTTCCATGGTATGGCCCTACTTAAGGACAAAAAGGCCTTATCAAGTATGGGGGCATGGAACAGTAGGAACCAAAGCAAGACCTGCATGGCAGGATGTGGCAGCTCAGGTGGCAATGTCAGTGGCATTTGAGAGAGACAGATGGCAACTGTCGAACTGGCAATAGCAGCAAGCAGCCAGAGAAAACAGCAGAAAGGGGCACAGAGTCTCTATTTGCCATGGGGCCAACAATCACCGTGTACATTACCTACTGGAAATCCCCTATTGATGTTTAGAGTTTGGTTGCTGTTACAGGATTTCTGTCCAAGTGCATTTACATCCTTATCTTTTTGAGGGATAAATATGTTTACATTAAAAATGCTCATTGGTTGTTTTGACAACTAGCAGATGAACTGACTCATGCTCTAAAAGTGAGCCCAAATCAGATGTTGCCAAGGGAAACCCTGAGTGGAGGCAAACACAAAATAGAGATGTAATTATTGGTAAATCTCTAAGACTGAACCCAGACTATCCATCCTCAAACAATACACAGTTTCCATTTTTATCCAAAATGTGTATGCCTTCCAAGTTTAAAAACTTAAAACATATTGATTTCAGCTTTGGGTACTCCTGATTTAAGAAATCCCTTCACCAATGTAGATCAGCAACTCATCTAGAACTTGCCTAGGCACACTGGAAGGTTTAATGACTTGCCTGTTCTCTGACATTGTGCAATGGCATCCTAGGACTACTCTGCCCTGCTCTTCAACTTCATTGACTTTAACCACAACAGCTTGTTTTGACTTTTGTTGCACTCTAATAACTAAGACAAGTATCAGTTGGGAAGAATATAGATTGTGATTCTTAGAGGTAGAGACCAAGGTAAGGAACATGCCTTGGACCATGATTCTAAATAAGAAACCAGGTTTCTTTGGGGAAAAGGTATGGCAGATTAACTAAAACATTCATTTTAGGCATTTATATTCGATTCACATGACAATCTTGACAATCATAGAATCATTATTTTGGTGTTAGGTGGGACCTTCCAGAGGCCAATCCAACCCCTTCATTTTATAATTAAGGAAACTGACAGTCAAACCAGTACTTCTTCCCTTGTATCATACTGCCTCAACTCTGTGACAATCATTCCCCAATTCTTCAGTCACTTTGGAGTTTGGTTGTTTTTATCCTCACCAGCTTCCTTTATTATATTATTTTTTGCTCCCTTTCTGTATTCATTCTTTTGTGTATTTTGGTGTCCTTTTTATCAGATATTACCTTGATCTTCTCCTTTTGTTACTCAACTCTATGCCACCCATTGGCTTCCCAATTGGTCCATCTGTTCCTCAAAATTCCTTCATCACTCTGCTTGTCACTACCAATGAAAACAACTTCTCCCATTCTCTGTGAAGCACTATCTTCTGACTCTTCATCGAGCTAGTGAATTTTTAGTTTCCCTTATCTTCTTTGGCAATACATCCAGCCAGATGTTAAGCTATCAGTGTGGGTACTGTTTGTTGTCTTTGTACATAATAATCTAATAACAATGATAATCACGAGAAGAATCATGTAGTGCTTTGTGGCTTGCAAAGTACTTTACAAATATCTTATTTGATCTACACAACTACTTGGGGAGGTAGGTGTTATTATTAACTACCATGTTACAGGAGAGGAAATTGAGATTAAGTGACTCACTTAAGGTCGCATAGCTAGTAAGTGACTCAGGTTGGATTTGAATTTAGGTCTTTCTGATTCCAGGTCCAGCACTCTATCTAGTTGCTCCTATGAGTTTCATATTAGCAGAACATCTGCAGGGAAGCAGCTTTTCATCTCCCTCCCCTCCCCCCATAGTTTGAAAATGCAATGCTTTGAACTGATGTACATCCCTTCCACATCATGACTTTCCTCACTGCAATTCCAATAATATTGTGGGTCAGCATAAGAAATTAAATGGGAATTTTTCAGAAGCCACAATACTCAGAAATGCATATATGTATATATATATATATTTATAGTATTGTATAATATCAACACATTTTATCTTTTAATACCATAAACACTCCATAAAAGAAAAAGAAAAAATTCAGACTTCTTTGGTAGAAGGGAAGGCCAAAAAATTTCCCAGATCTTGAGGGTGCCATGCCCTTAACCCCCACAATGTGGAAGAGAAATCTGTATTATAACCTTTTGCTGACATAGTTCAAGCACTGCAAAAATTTCATTTAATCTGTCCTCAAAGCAAAATCACTTAAAGCAGTTAGAAAACTGTTTCATTTTCCAGATGGAGAAATGGAAGAAGGAGATGCCTTGTAATGCCTGTTATTTCTTATTAAACTAGACCTGTGTTATCATTTACATAAGAAATTGATGTGATGTGTAAGATAATGAAGCACTCTTGTGGTCAGGAAGGCTTGGATTCTAATCCTGGTTTGGACATGAACTTGCTGTGTGACCCTACGCAAATCATTTAACCTTTCAGTACCCTCAGATAACAGTCTAAAATTTGGAGTTGTAGAGCAGCTGACTGTGCATTGTTTGATTGGGTTTATTCACTGGGAATTCATTCTCACTACTACCAGCATCACATAGTTAGCAATTCCATTCCATTGCATAAACATTCATTAAGCATTTTCTATGCAGCAGGCGTTGAGCCAAGATGCTGGGCAAATGAGGCAAATGCTCCCCAAGCAGGGAGCTTCCCTTCTCCTAGATCTGAAAAATTCAGGACTAGACTTCTTCTGATTCCAAATGAATTCGTTTCCTTAATTCTTTCTTCTCACCTTTCTACCATACTGAATCCCCTCCTGCCTCTTTTCATTCATGTCCCTTAGTTCCTTCATCTATAAAATGAAAGGGTTTACCTAGATTAATAATGAGCTCTCCTTCAGCAATGAATATAAGTGGATTTCTAGATACCAAGTTTCCCTAAGTGTCCCAAACCTTTGAAATTTTAGCCCTTCTCAATGCAAATCTTTAGGAACTAAACTCTGCTGTCTAAAACATAGCATATAGCAATGTCAGCTGCAGTCAGAGGGAAAGAGACCCACCAGGATGCAGAGCATGGTAGGCAGGAGAGCATTCCACAATCCATCACAAGTTACCATTCAAACATCTGGAGATCAGTCAGCATATACTTCAGTCTTCTCATTTTACTGAGGAAGAAACTGAAGCCTCGGGGGCCTAAGTGACTTTCCCCAAGTCACACACACAGGTGCTAAGAGTCAGAGGTGGGATTTTTAGCCAGGTCCTTGGAATTCAGAGCTGGTGCTCTGTCTACTATGGCAAGCTGCCTCCTTGTAAAATGAAGAGTTGAAGCAGACTTGGGTTTCTGGACCTCTTTATATGTTGAAGAGTCCTTTGGCGGTGTGCAAAAGAGCCTCTCTCAGAAGAATGTTTTAAAATACATATAAACAGGGGCAAGTAGGTGGCATAGTGGAGAGAGCATCAGCCTTGGAATCAGGAGGACCTGAATTCAAATCTAGCCTCAGATACTTATTAGCTATGTGACCCTGGGCAAGTCACTTGCCTCAAAAAATAGAATAAAATACATATAAATATGCAGGATTACCAAGGAAACAAATTATATTAAAATGTGGTTTTTTTTTTTTTTTGAAATTTCACAGATTCCAGGTTAAGAAATTTCAGCGTAGATGACCTTTTCTGGCTATTTCCAACTTGAAATCTTATGATGTTAAGAAGAATCTAGGGCCATTACTACCTACATTAAATGACCCCATAGTAGTGGCTTTGACATTTCTTGTATTTACTTTTTCTATTTCTTCAGTCTTCTCCCTCACTATGAGCTGCCACTCTGTGCTGTCTCCCTCACTGTTTCTCATTTGCCTAATATTATGAAGCGTTGTCTTGGTTAAGTTTGAAGTTCTGTTTATCTCTGCCCTATCAAAATCAACTGACTGGACTATACGACATTCCTGCTGTTCAGAGGCCTTTTCCTTATTTGTTTATGGAAATGCTCTGGTGCTCTTAAAGCAAAGTTTCTAAGAGATCTAACTTCTGGATAAATGTGTGTCAGTTATTAAATATAATATTTATCAATATCAATTAAAATAACAATATCCATTGTATTTATTAAAATATTCATATATTATAATGATTATAACAATAGATAAAACAATATTATAACTACACTTAAAAATTTTACATTTTTAAGATATCACATAATATTTTAAAAATAGAATAGCATAGATTATTTTCATGATATAATATTAATAGAATTTATAATTTCTACTTCTAAATCACCTTATATTTATAAATTTGTGTAATTTACAATATGATTTATATTTTAATTATGCCACATATAATATTTTCCTCACATTTTGAGTGACATTCTTGGTTTTCAAATATTGGAGATGAGACAATTTAGGCAATTATGAATGATCCATTCCATTTTCACTGTTACATATGTTACAATATATACCAGAAACTAGAGCACGGGTATCTGAAGTATATACTGTAACCATAAAATTGCTCTTATAAAAATCTTTTGTGGAACAGTTGAAACAATCTTGGATTTGGTGTCAGAGATCTTGGTTCAAAGCCTGACTGCCATTATATAGCTTATCTTTTTGGGTCCCAATTGCCTCATCTGTAAAATAAGGGGTTTGAACTAGATTAACTATTAGTTTGCTTTTAGCTCTCAGTCTGTGATCCTGTGGATATATACCAGGGAAGAGATGCAGTAAATGGCCTTTTCCCCCTCTATAATAATGATGTGATTTTGGAAAGCTAATTGACAAGACTGAAGAGATGAGTTCCAGAATGTATTAGGTTGGTTGAAGGATGGGGATAGGGGCACAGCTTTGTAGAGTGCAAAGGACACTGAGATAGTTCAAATTTTTGACACCATATATATATATATATATATATATATGACCTTGTGAAATTCATGTCCTCCTTGGGCCTCAGTTTTCTTATTTGTTACATAGAGTGTTGGATTAGATGGATTCTGAGTTCCTTTTCAGCTTCACATCTACAGTCCTATGATAAATAGGAAGCAACGAAACCAGGTTGAAACCATAATATTAGAATGAAATGTGGTCAGGAAAAGGACCTCTTTAGAAAGATCAAGAAGAAATATCAAAATGATGTTGGTGGGGAAAATTGAGATATATAAAAACTGTTCCTACTGGTTTGTTGGGTAACATGCACAATTCCTCTTAATCTAATTTTTTTTCTATTTAAAATAAATAACATGGACATAAAAATGTGATGAGTTAATTAATCAGAATGACTAACCTAGCAATGGATTTCTGGTGCACAAAT
The DNA here is from genome assembly GCF_028583685.1 of Petaurus breviceps papuanus. Lineage (NCBI taxonomy): Eukaryota > Metazoa > Chordata > Mammalia > Diprotodontia > Petauridae > Petaurus > Petaurus breviceps. The sequence goes on along the minus strand of NW_027185777.1, from coordinate 9,924,025 downwards.
AAGGCATTTGGAGAATTCAATTGTCCCCTTAATGTCATGTTTTGACAGTCCATCAGATATTTGAAGCTGATGTATAATGCAATCAGCACCTTTTTATTCATTTATTTTTAAAGCACAGATTAAAATAACAGGTCTAGAATGTCACTCCACTTTCTTCAAGTTTACAGAAACATCTTTGGATAAAAACATTATATTAATGATGCATAATCTTCTTTTCAAGATTTTAGTTAAACCTATAACCCTACTTATTGTTCCCAATATGCCTATCTCATCTTTTCAAACTGACTTTTTCCAGTTAATGGAAATAAGTTACAATAAAAAAATGGTTAGAGAAGTAAAACCAAAACCACAACAACAAAAAATGGTTGATTTAGTTGAATGGGGTATCTTAGCAATAAAATATTTCACACCATGAAATTTTAATTTGTCAGCAAGATACGTTAGTCAAATGTAGACAAATTTTTACCCATGAAAGTTAACACTCTTCAATAGAAACTGTCTCTAAGGTTGGTCAAACTCTCATAAACACTTTATTACATGTCTTTCAGGGCTTAACTAGAGATGATTATTTTTGAAGGATTTTGGCAGCTAAGAAAAGCCTCTGAATGCTGAAAAACTTTTAAAAAATGTTTGCTGATTTTATTTCTATGGTACAGGATAATAAAAAATATTGCATATGAAATTGCAAATCCATTATGTACAACTTGTTTTTCCTTTTAAATATATAAAGTTATCATATAATTTTTTTTCCTTTTTTTCTTCTTTCCCCTCCACCCTAGAAATGGCTGACATTAGAAACAAATATGTGTGTGCATGTGTTTGTTTGTATAAAATCTTTCTACACATACTTATCAGTTCTTTCTCTGGATGCAGATAGCATCTTCCTTCATAAGCCATTTGTAGTTAATTTGGGTATTTGTAATAGTCAAACAATGCTAGCATAAAAAGCAAAGGTTACAACAGAGACTCCCTGTGTTGGAAAGCTTAATGCAATCCAAGCCACACCTGAATGAGCATTTCCTCTGATATACCCAACCAGCGGATACCATCCTTCACTTGACATTCAGTGAGAAACAATCCATTACACCCTGAGACAGACTATTATTACACTTTGAAATACCTGATAGGAAGTGGTGGGTGGTGTTTCTCCCCCTCCCCCTGCCCCTTAAATCAAACCAAAATCCTATTCTCTCCAACTTCCAACCATTCATTGTCCCAGTTCACAGTTCCTGGACAACCTAAATTAATTAAACTCTTCTTCCACATAGTTGTTCTTCAAATCCTTGAAGAAAACTATTGTGTCTCTCTCCCCTCAAAATCTTCTTTCCAGGTTAAACATCCTAATTTCCTTGAAATAAGCACCTCATTTTCCTTGTCATCTTCCTATGGACTTACTCAAGAATCTCAATGTCCTTCCTTAAATGTGCCATCAGTCTGCAACATAATCCTCCAAGCATGGTGTGATGATGACAGAGTACACCAAGACCTCTTATATTCTGGAAACTCTATAGTAGAACAGAATAAAATTGTAATCTCTTTATTTGGTTGCTCTAGTCCATATTTTTGGCTAATATTGATTGGACCTATGGTCTATTAGTTGTTGGGAGCCAAAGAGGTCTGATCCGGGACTCAGATAATTACCCAATGATAGTGGACTTTAAAACAAGAATCTCTTTGAGATGTGACTTTTTGTTAAGTTAGCTCCTGAGTTCTTTGTTATGGGCTATACTTATCAGGATGTTACTCGAGTTCTGATATCAATAGGCTATACCCCAAGATTTTAGTTATTAAGAGCTAAAATATTTGATTCAGCGCTCAGGTATCCTTGGGTGGTCAGCTCTAGACGTGATCAATTTTGAGGATTGCAGCTTTGGCTTTGAAGTTTGCTTTTAATTGTATCCATTTATGGCTGCAGCTGCATTAGTTGGTACCTGAGGCCTAGATCAAAGGTCTTACCCTAAGACTTTAGTCTCCTAGATAACAAATCCGTATCAAATTATCTAGTCTGTGCTGCTTCCAGGATATGACAGACTAAGATAATGATAATACTTGAGTTCCCTTCCTTTGTCTCTTTTGCTCTATGAAAACCTTGTCCTAAGAATCAATAAATGGAGTTCATCATTCTTCCTTGAACTACCCACGTGTCCTGGTCATTTCTAATTTATGTCTCCAAATCATGCTAGGTATTTCCTGAATTGTTGCCTAATAATTCCTCTCCCTTTATGTAAGGGTGGGGATCAACTGAAGCCAACACCCCACATAAAGTAATCATTTAATCAGGTAAGAACCTTTCTACCGAATCCTTATATCAATTAATGACTGCTCTTTGGGTCTGTTCATTTAACCAAGTCTGAATCCACTTAACTGTGCTATCATCTATCTTGTATCTAACTTTTCCCACAAGGATAGGACAAGTAAAAGATATTACGGCTGTAACAATCTTTAAGGACTATTGACCAGAGTGCTATGTTGGTAGCTTAGCTCCTGGAGTATGTTTATACAGAAGAGCAACTAGTGAAGCCATTACAGATCATCCTTACAACTAACCATCAGCTATTTGCTTGTGTCAGTATTCCACAGGGAAGGGATGATGTTTAGTTGTAAAAATTCCTTAGGTTGCTAAGGTATTTTTCAGACCAGAGAAAGGGAGCAACCATATAGTAATTAAAGAGCTGCCTACAGCCTGGATTAGTTAATTTGTTTAGAAAATGGTGCTAATGAAGCCAAAGTCAAAGGTCTGGTCCTTTAGGGTTCAATGAACTCAGAGGTTAACTAGACTTTGTTCCATGAATATTAACTGTGCCCTTAACCTAAATTGATCCTAGAAATGTTGTGACTTCATTAAAGGTTGTGTGTGAGGGTGTTCGACACATATCCTTTACAACTAACAGAACTACTCAGAGTCTGCATCCTGTCACATTCTATTTCCATGCAGAGGGTAGCATTTTCTTTTAAAATTGTGCATAGGGTAAGTTGTACACCTGGATGAATTGCTCCTATGAAACAGTTTTACTGAATGACATTTAAAATCAACATTTTATTAATATTTTCTTTTCAGGAGAAAGGTATGTTTTCTGTTCCCCTTCACTGTTGGTAATAGTACTAGGCACAATTCAAATTAAATAGGAATATAATTTCTTGGCAAACCCTTAGTCTCTTGGCTATATTTTCTCCACATCAAAACATCAAAGTAATTTCTCTTTGAAGTATTTCTAAAATTGCTTTAAAAAAAAAGCAGGCTTTGATACATAACTGAATGCTAAATCCGTTCATCTTAATTTATGATTTAAGTATAAAGGTATGATGCAAGGCCCTTTAATGGTAGCTAATTCAGTTGAATACGAACCAACAATCATTTCTCCAGCACCTACCATGAGCAAGGTACTGAATTCAGAGCTGAAGATACAAATACAAAAATGAAACAACCTAGCTTTACATGTATAGTCCCATGATCCTAAATAAGGTCAAAGAATACGCAAAGTAAAATAAATTATATAAAAACATCACTTTGGCATTAGAAATAATAATGAGACTGATACTCCCTGACATTAAAATCAATTTCTGAGGACTAAATAGGGGCTGCTAGTGGAGTGGCCAGAATCAGGAAGACTCATCTTTGCAAATTCAAATGCAGCCTCAGACACTTACAAGCTTTGTTACCCTGGGCAAGTCACTTGACTCTGTTTGCTTTAGTTTCTCATCTGTAAAATGATCTGGAGAAAGAAATGAGAAACATACCAGTATCTTTGCCAAGACAACCCCAAAATATGGTCACGTAGAGTTGGACACAACTGAAACAATGGAACAATAAAGGGCCCCGTGGAGAGGTTGGTACTAAATCTTTAAATCCCCTTGGCCAACAATAACTGCAATATACATGAAAGACTCCTTGAGTTGGTCCATGTGACAGACATCATTCAAGGAAGCAGCTAATGTGGTTGTCATAGAACTGAAAACACACTCTCTCTCCCCCATAAAAGCAATAATCGCCACCATCTCTTTAAGAAGGACATGAGCTTTCGCAGTAGATTCAAGCATAGAAAATGGCAGATAAAACACAAAGGGACTGGAAACCTGGATTCCATAAACCATAGGATTGATTGGCCTTAGAATGGAAAAATGAGCAAGGTAAGTCTCTCATTCATTCTTTACAGTGAAACCATCCTGTATCACACTAATTAGGAATCTGTGATTCTATAGCCAGGGTCTGTATAATCACAGAATACTTTGGCTTATCGAAATTTCTCTTCCCCAAAAAGTGTATATTAATAATTTTTAAAAATATTTCAGTCTAGTACCCTATAGAACTTTAGAAACAGTTATATATAATCTGGATGCCAAATATAATTCATTTGATCTACTCATCAGACCTAGGATCCTGAAGGAGTAATTTTTTAGTTTAGTTTGGGTGACTGAATACATTAAAAGTGAATCTGTTTAAAAAAAAATAAAACTAAAACTTTAGAATTCAGACCAATTTTCCCTCAGGGATTTTTAACCTTTTTTTTTGTGTGTGTCATAGATCTCTTGGATGGTCTGCTAAAGCCTGTGGGACCCCTTCTCAGAATGAAGTTCTTAAATACACAAAATAAAATACATAGTACTACAAAGGATTTTTCATTATATTGAAATATTTCAATTATACCAATATACAGTTATCAAAATATTAAAGAAAAATCAAACAATTCATGGATATTAAAGAACCATTCTAGGTTTAGTTGGTGTAAATGGAAGAAATTTTAGTATATGAAATTTTTGATTATTGTAATGCATAATGAATTCCAAGAACAATTAAAGGCTTACTAAAATAATCCAGATTATATACTTTTCAAGCTCAAGGACTATAAAAATTCTTTTGTTGTATTGAATATTTCTTGAAGTAAGAAGAGGCCCATTAGCTACAGGGTGAATTTTAAAAAGAAACAAAATTAAACAGAGTTTCATATTTGTCTTAGTAGAACGTATACTGTTGGCCTATACAGAAATGTTTTAGTTTGCTACAGAAAATATCTGGGGGAGTATGACTGATGTTGAATTAGTTTAATTGGTTTTAGCATGGGTTAGGGAGGTTGGAATTTCCTACAAACATAATACAATATTTCATTTCTTACAATTTTGTTTTTTAAAAGCATACTTTATTTTTTTAAAAGACAGCATTCTGTCTCAAGATGACAAATCTCTCCTACAAAAAGCATTTTAAATTTGGTCAGGGGAAACAGACAGGGAAACATTCAAAGCTTCTGTAATGAGGGGGATATTTACTCTTCTGGTCACAATCTGATCTAGTAAATGGTCAAGTTTCCTTCCATATGTGAACATAATTGAAATCCTATGTGTCCCTTTTTCCCCCCTTTCAAAAAACGCCACAAGTCACGAATATGATCTTTGTTTTCAAAGTCAACATTTGCATTAATATTCAAATTTATCAACAAGAACAATTCTTCAAGTCTAAATTTATTTATGATTTCTGCTAATTGGCTAGGGGGTCTCCTTTCCCTTTAAATTCCCAATACAGATCCTTAATTTCAATAAATGCTCAAAAATTTAAAAAAATTCATTCTCTAGGGAAATTATCATAAATTTAAACAACAATGTCGTCATTATTCTGTGTTAATTACAAATGCATAGTAGTCTCTATATGAAAAATATTCTTTTAAATTTTTAAAAATTGTACTTATTATGGAAAAAAAAAAACCCCATAATGATTCCCTGCCTTTCAAAATAGGCAGTTACTGTGTGGTTATTATGTAATCATTTGGCTAATGAAATTCATAAGTTATTATATTTTTGAAGGTGTTAACATATTCCAAGTTAGAAAATTTATTTTTTTCAGATCTTTCTTATAAATGAATTCCATTCGCCAAAAGCCCATGCAGCATTTTCAGTGGAAATGAACTTTCTTCATTCTCAGTAGACCGCTAATTCCTCCAGCTAATGCTTTCAGTATTTGTAAAGTAACCATAAAGAGAGATTTCTCTTTAAAAATGAACTTGAAGAAAACAGTGTTTTACATTAGTGTGGGAACATGCCATATTCATCAACTAGATTAAATCTTTGCTCCTCTAAATCACGCGAGGGGAAACTGTGACCGACGGGTTCTGTATAGTTTCTTTGGAATCAGATGATGCTTATTATAAATGAAATATGTTGAGCTGAACCTTGGTTAAGCCATCAGCTTCAGACTCCTGAGCCAGGGAAAATATTGTTAGAGTTGGTCTGTTTGGGGTGCTGTTCTTTAGGACTGAGTCTAGAAAGTACTCTCCCTCCATCATATCTTCAGATAAGTAAAGAGAAAAATCAATCTTCAAAGAATAAAAATTAGAATTACTATGAACTCAACCTATGACCCTCCAAACCAATGTCTACTTGAATTGTAGCTTCTGACATCTTGACCCCATAAATAAGGGGTACTGATTTGATAAAAAGCAAGAATTCATACAAACTGGGAGATGGTGGTGATGATGGGCTCTCTTTTCATCAAGTAATTAAGAAAGCTTTTCATTCAGTTCTTTTCCCCCCTGCTTAATACAGCTGTATAATTTAGTACATATTTGCACAGCAGATATAGAATGAGAAAAGAAGCACAGCTTAGAGTAAAGCAGGCCAGACTTGGAGTCAGGAAGATTTGGCTTCATGTCCCGCTCCTGACATATACAAACTGAGTGAACATAGACAATTGATTTAACCTCTCCGTGTCCCCTGGTGCTGAGTCTAATAAGACCATCAGTCACAGATAAGTTGCTAATATGCTTTGGTGAAGGGATAAAATCACACACTGAGACCGAAATAAGAAAAAATGGGAGGATCTGTTGGACCATAAAAGCTAAGACAGCAAGCAAATATTTGAGCCCACCATCAATGTTCACGATACCTGCAGGAATGTTTCAGTATTCTAATAGACTAATTTTAGGAGTTGGAACTAATGAATCTAGGCCTAAAAAAAGCTAGGGTCTGAACTGAAATACTTCTAAAATCACTTATAATATGTGTGTATGTATGTATGTGTACATATACATACCCATAGATGTCTCTAGAAGTAATTCAGTCAATTTTCCTTGTACTATGTAGGAAATCTGATTAAACTGTCCAGGAAGGAAATTAAAAAACCCCTCTTAAACTAGTTACTCCAGTGATGATCAAAGCTTTAAATTAAGGTTAGTACATTTTTGCTTTTGAACTAACTCAATTGAACTCTTTTGCTGAAATTTTAGCCCATTTCTTCCGGTTCTATTGTTTACTCTTAAAAGGAAGCCTAATTAGAATTTCATAATGCTGCCTCCACCCCACCCACAAGTGAGGTCTACTCAATTCTCATACATCCTTCAGAGGCTAACTCAAGAGCTACTATACTCAAGAATGTTTCCTTGATCCTTCAAATTAGTCATGATTTTTGTCTACTCAGATCTCATCTAGCACTTTTCTTACTTGGTGGGATAGTGGATAAAGTGTGGGTCTTGGTGTTAGGAAGGTCTGACATTGAATCCTTAGACACTAGCTGTGTGCCATTGGGCAAATCACTTGAACTCTGTCTCAGTTCCCCATATGGAAAATGAGAATAATAATTGCCATTTACCTCATAGAGATATAAGGATCAAATAACATAATGTGTAAAATCTTTAAGTACTATATAATACTATATTATTTTGCATAAGTTAAACTTCATGTTATTTTTTATGTTTGTATCTTTTATCCCTTACTAATTTGTGAGCTCATGGCCCTCTTCCTCCCTTCCTTTTGCTTTCCAATGTAAAAGTAATCATTGTATAAACTTTCTGTCTTCCTCCGTGTATTGCACTTTGTGGACACCACAGACACCTAATAAATATTTGTTGGAATGAGGGATAAAATTGTAAATATTTGTAAAACTTCTTACAACCCATTGATAAAAATAAGACATGAATAAAGATTAAACTCCATGGTAAAGTCTACCCTCTTCACAGGATCATAGAACGAAGGCAATCTAGTCCAGCCCTCTTATTTTATATAGGAATGAAGGTGTCAAATAGTAAGCAACAGAGTCAGAATTTGAACCCAGCACCTCTGATTCCATTAGTCAATGGATTTTACCCATTACATGCTTCCTCCCTTTTCTGCTTGCCATATAATTTTTAGGACACTGGAACTGAGTTGTTCGACTGAAATTGCTTCTCAGGGATCCTTTATGCTTCATTTATTACTAATCAGAGAAGTCTCAAGTTGATTTAGGTTTCTTTCTATTTGGTCGTGTTTTCTCTTCCTTGGCTGTAACTCAATTTCCTGTCTATTTGGCTTAGCAGGAGGTTGTGTGTCATGCTTGATACTTGAAAACATATGCTCTCTTAGGTCCCTTTGAGCAGGTGTCTGAGGCAGGGAGAGGCTTTTGTAATCTTCCACTTGGAAATTAGAATAGGGTTCAGAGAGAGGAGCTGGATCAAATCAACCATCATTTATTGCATACCTACTATGGGCCAGTCACCAGGCGTGATAGCAGAATCCTGATCATGGGGAGGGAAGAGGCACAATGAAGAGAGTGCTGCATTTGATATCAGTCAGAATATCTGGGTTCAAATCCTTCTTCAGATAGTCAGTCACCAGCTGCATGACCCTGGGTAAATCTCTTTTACCTCTGGGAGTTTCGATTTCTTCATCTTTAATATGAGGAAGTTAGCTTTGATGACCTCTTAGGTCAATTCCATTTCTAAGTCTATTATCTTATGACCTCTCCCACTGTAATCATTCCTTCTTTTACAGTAGGGAATCCATTAAGCACTACTTCAAAGCTGTACCATATTGATGCGATGGGGTGAGGGGATGATATAGGTGGTTCAGGGAGGAAAGAGAGATCTTCTTTTTCTATATTTCCCATAATTCATATTCTCCCTTACCTCTCCTGTTATCCATACACACTCACTCACATGAAAAAAGAAGAGGCGGATATTGTCCAACGTGTCTTAACTTTTGAGAAAGCTTTAACTCTAAGAATAATTTTGCTTTTTGTTAACAGTAGAAAAGATTATTTATTTTTAGTGAAAAACAGTAATGCTATATGCATCAATATGGGGAAAAAACTCAAAATAACACACTCACTTATGATAAGTTTAAATCTGCATATTAATTTATCTTAAAATTACATATTCTGAAAGAGCCACTTAACTTTGGGTAACATTAGCAAATCTGCATCCACCATGGAGCTGCTGACATTCTAAATGGGACAACTTATTCACCCACAAAAGCTGTCAAGTCATACCCTTGACTCCTTTTGCCAAGAGTCCAAGGTATCAAGCATACCTTATGCTTTCAATAACTCTGCTGGCTCCTATACTTGGAACACTTAGAAACTTTTTTTTGGCAGACTGACACATATTCAACTTACTGTTTTTTCATTATGAACCTAATGAGACAAGCTCAATAATCTCGTGAGTCTTTGAAAGTGACCTTGAAGCAAGGCCTGTTTGCCAGATTTTGACTGGTAGGATATAGGCTCCTAGCATCATAAACCTAATGCTAGTAAGGACTGCAGAGGTCATTGTGTCCAGCTTTCTCCCATTTTTACAAATGACAAAAGATTGTAGACACTTTTACTTACCTGCCATTTAAACCGAGATCTACCACTTTTCCAGAAGCTTTGTAAGTGTACAATTATCCCTTTCACATCACAGAGGCTAGGAACGTGGTGCTCCTGTGATCTGTAAAATCCACATAAAATCTGTAGGGGTAGACCCCTCACCTTCATTTTCCCTTAGGAAATAGTATAAGGACTTAGCCTTTTCTCATGTGATGCCAGAATCTAATGGAATGCTCCCCCCCTTTAAAAAAAACCAATAATCCTGTATTTCTGGGTTTCTAAACTTTTTCTGTGTCATCTGTAGCTTTCACAACACTCCCCCAAATTTCCATTTCTTTTTTTCTTTTAAAAATTTTAGTATTTTTATTTTCCTCCAATGACATATAGAAACAATTTTAAACATTTTTTTTTAAATTGAGTTCCAAAGTCTCTCCCTCTTCTCCCCACCTCCCTCACTGAGAAGACAAGCAATTTGATATAGGTTATACATGTGTGGTCATACAAAATGTATTTCCATATTAGTCATGTTGTAAAGAAAACAAAGATCATTTCCATTTCATTTCTTATGCCACCCCACACTACAGTGAAGCCACAATGAGGAAAGTTGCAGCGTGGAGGGCATAACTGTAATACGCTGCACTATAGTTCTTAGAGTTGCATGTTTATAAGCAACATTTTAAGTGAGCAAAAACATTTTAAATGAATATTTCCTTTATAGAATTTGTTCACTTAAAATTTCCACATAATTTGCAAAGTCACTGCAAGACCTAAATTCTAAAGATGAATTCTAATGCTGTAATGAATCTGTGGGCACAAGGACAGGGATGTCTCCGTTCAAAGATGTAGACCTCAACCCCCATTCCCACCCCCATCACACCTGCCCAACCTGTTCCACTCTTTTCCATGTGGTCCCATAAACTGATCAGTGGGGGTCCATCCAGTGCATTGAAAAACCTTGCCATTGGACCATTGGAGAATGCAGCCCACTCTACAGGTTATCTCTTGGTTTTGCCAAGTAATCAGACCATCTCTTTTTTCAATTACATGATAACATCTCCTGCTATTCTACACTATTCTAAAGATTAAAACAACATTTAATGGGTCGTTTTGTATTTTACATATCAGCAAGTAAAATGTATAAAGCAAATGCTGTTTAATCATTTTCTAGAGCAGATTTACTACAAACTGGATTTCAACAGACCTATGAACATTTTTTTTTAATTTAGAGAAACAGAGTTCTGAATTAGCCCCCAAATTCTGGAAAGTAATGTGGAATTATACTAAGAAAGTGACTGAAATTTCCATAATACATTTTGACTCAGAATTCCCACTTCTAGGCAAGTCCTGCTACTAGATTCCAAGGAAGTTAAAGGCAGAAAGAAAAGTCCCGTAGGCACCAAAATATTTACAGCACTCTTTGTCTTAGTAGTACAGAAGTTGAAACAAAGTAGGTGTCCATTAATTGGTAAATGGCCAAAAGAAAATTGTGGTACATGAATGTAATGGAATATTTATGCTCCATAAAAATCATTAACTATGGGAAGAAATCAGAGAAGGATGGGAAAATATGAACTGATAAAAAATCAAATAATCTGAAGCAAGAAAATAATATGTAAAATTATGCTAACAATAAAATTGGGAATAATCATAATAACTAGCATTTATAGTGTTTTTAAAGTTTATGGTTTAGCTATCCTTACAACAATTCTGGGATGTAGGTGCAATAATTCTCATTTTACAGATGAGGAAACTGAGGCAAATAAAAGTGCTCAGAGTCAAAGATCAAGTAAGAGTCTGAGACCAGATTTGAACTCAGGTGTTCCTGACTCCAGGTCCAGTGCTCTATCTACTGTACAACCCTATAAAACTGAAAACTGTGTAGTGTTCTGGCCAAGCTTGGCTTCATAGAAGGGATGAGATAATTCGCCTCCCTTCTTTTCAGTAGAAGTGGGGAACTATGGGTGTGGAAAATGGCATATGCTCTCACATTTAGTTGATGTTTTGGTTAGTTTTACTGGACTTTTGAATATTTCTTTTTAATGTTTGGTTATTATGATTGTTGCCCAGAGAAGGGGAAGGGGCGTGTTTTAACATATTTATGAATTAATTTAAGTAAAAACAAAAGACAGCAATCCTTAAACAAAACAGTTCAAAACACATCAAAATAGTTCTGGTGATATTCTCTACTGAAATGCTTAGCCTTGGAGAACAGGATCTATAAAATAGCCATAGTTAGAATTAGCACAGGACAAATGGTTAATTCTCCAAGAAAGCCTAATCCAGTGGGGTGGGTGGGGAACTGAGGTAGAGTTCAAGTGACTTGTCCAGTGGCACGTAGCTAGAGTTTGAGAGAGGATTTAGGTCCCTGGTGTTAGGTCCTCAGACTGCTACTCCCATTTATGTCTCTCTTTCTTTGGCCCAAATACTCCTTCACCTTGGCAGAGGTGAGGACGTTGCCATGGGTAGAACACAAGTATGTTCATGCCAGGAGAGGCTTCACTCATCCTCCAGAGTCTGTCCTACTTTCCTACTTACATGACCAGACTTGTGGTCTACTACCATGCCAACTCCTAACCTCTACTCAATTGTTTTTGCCCCAGGTGAAAGAATTCCTCAATATAGCTCTAATAATACCATGCAATTTCACAAATGAGCTCTCTGGAAAACCATTCATAGAGATAGAGAATTCTTAAGTGTGGAGTCATTCATGGAAAACGCATTTATGTCATCAATGACATTTCTGAGTAAAGGGGAAACAAAACCCCTCCTTAAAAGATGCCCTCCTTAAACCCTAATACCTTCTACAGAACATACACTTTCTTTTTGCTTTTTTTGGAAGAGGGAGAGGCAGGGCAATTGGGGTTAAGTGACTTGCCCAAGGTCACACGGCTAGTTAAGTGTTAAGTGTCTGAGTCCGGATTTGAACTCAGGTCCTCCTGACTCCAGGGCCAGTGCTCTATTCACCATGCCACCTAGTTACCCCTGAACTACACTTTAAGCTCTGTGGGGCTACAAGCACCATAAATGGTAAATGCTATCAGCCGGGTGAGACATATAAGGAATTTAGGCCAAAACAGAATATATGCAGTTATTTTTCTTTCTTAATTAAAAAAATAGGGGGCAGCAGTTTTGGGCCAAAAATCTCTACTTAGATTCATATAGAAACAGCCACAAATATGTAAATAGCCATAATAGATAGAGACAGATGGCGCACCACACTTTACAAGCATGACAGCTTGAACTTACATCTGGCTATGGAAAGTCAATCTCATGCTTGGGAAGGGTTAGGAATAATTCTGAAATAAATAAGATTTGGTCAGTGAGTCCCTGGGTCTTCTATTAATTAAAAAGGAACAAAATTTCTTCCTGCCAGTTGGTGAAAAGCTATGAAAGAAAGCAGAATGTCTATTTTATCTGAAGGACTTCTTGGCAGCAAAGTAGCAGCGCTGGCCTGGCATCCTCTCTGCAGATGAGAGCTAAATGCGCAGCCAAAATAGCTCCGTGCCCACTGTGCTGTGGACCCACTTAGCCTAGGTCAAAACAGGCTTAGATTTCTTTTCTCCTAATCTCCCATCAGTGGAACTCTCCACTTGATATATCAATAAAAGCCACATAAAAATCTCTGTATGTACATGTGCATATATGAAAATTCAAAAATTATTCTGTAATATTTAATATGAACGGATGCTAAGATCATTTGATTATCTGATAAAAGTGCGCTAATTGAAAGCAAGGGCTATGTAATTTTTATTTTATTTTTATATCCTAAAGGATTAGCATACACAAAGCCTTGTACATAATGCATACTTAATAACTAACTTGATGTAACTAGTTAAATTGACAATACAATATAAAATTTTCATTTAATTTTTAGAGATGATGATGCTAATTTTAAGGCATATGAAGTACTCTGTACGTTACCTTATTTTATCCTCATAATTACTCTGGAGAGAGGTACTATTATTATCTTCAGTCATTCAGATGAGAAAACTCAGACAGACAGAGATTGAATGGCTCGCCCAAGGTCACACTGCTAGGAATTTTTCTGAAGTGGGATTTGAACACAGATCTTCCTGATTTCAGGTTCAGGACTATACCCACTGTACCACCTAGCTGCCTCTTAATGTTTCATCATGTATATAAAAAAAGGTATTACCAATGGATGGTATGCACAGATTTGAATGGGGGAAGAAAGTGGAGCTGGATGGCTCTTGAGAAATACCATTATTTTGATCACTTTAATTTCCTTCCTGAAACAAAGGTCCAGCTGTCTCATGTCATTATTCTTCTGGGGATGTTGTGTGACTGTGATTCATGGGAGATGACTGTGTCTGAGCAACTGAAATTAATGATAAAACCAAGAAGCAGTGGTAACACACATGGGAAGCAGGAGCCAGATATAACACATAACAAATGAAGAATGTCCCAGAAGAGGTAATGTAAAGGATAGGAAGGAATGACATTGGATCTGTGATTTCATTAATATAAATATATCCCAGACAAGGAAACAACTTCTATTCATGTAGGTTGGTGTCTTATATGTAGTTTATAGTCTTAGGGAGCCATCCAGAACATGGAGAAGTTAAGTGCTTTGTCCACAGTCACAAAAAGTTGAAATTGAACCCGTTTTTTTCATTCTGAGACCAACTCACCACCACTACAACATGCTATTTCTTATGTAAGGAAATTATATGAACAGAAAAAAAGATGAGCCAGTTATGTTACAAAGGAAAGCCATCATATAGCCCAGGTGTTCCATTTGTATCCAAGTAATGTCAAGAGATCACAAGGAAGACTTCCTAGCACATTGTGCAGATCATCTCCAGTGGATTTATAGGAAAACAAAGATGAAATTCGCATAAGATGGGAAAGCATGGTTAGACTGTAATCTTCATTGTTGAAGGGAATGCCACATCAATGAGGACACAAATGCATGGGGATATTGGATGATTTTCCATTCATGATTTCATCTATGACCATATTACTTCTTGTCCTTTCTGTTCTCAGTCCTTGACAACTTCTCTGGTCAGCAAAAAAGTTGAAAAAGGAATATAAAAATCACTTGAACACGAATCAGTAAAGTGTTCTTTGACAGAATTTCTAATTTGGTGGAAAGGCATTGCTATTAATTAAAGGACAAAAATGAGATTGGAGATTATCTGTAGATTTCAAGTATCTAAATTTGATTGTCACAGGAAGACCAGAGCTGTTTGTATTAATGTTCCATTCACATCCATGCCCTACCTACCATCTGCCAGTCTTCACAGACTCTGTCCTCTAGTTTACTTTTCCTTTAATGCAAAGATGATTCATTGGGACATATGCCATGAACATGAGTTCTAAGATCAATAGGCTAATGGACTATATGCATCTTAAATCTGATGGATCGGCTTCCATTCTCACTAGACTGAACATATTTTATGAAGAATCTGAATAGAGAATGATTTTGAACTTGGCTCACTTTCCTATACTGATGTCTTCCTTTATAATTTTAGAAATGACAGAACATTCATTAGATAGATTTCTTAAAAGGAGGTAGATGGACCTGAGTTACAGGAAGACAGAAGCACCTGTACATTGTTTTCTAAACATATCCTTCAATTTACTACCTCAATGCTTTTGCTCATGCTGTTCCTTCCTCTAGATAGCCCTCCTTCATTCAAATACCTATTCATCTTTCAGGAGACAGTTTAAATGTCATCTGTTCCCAGAAGCCTTCCCTTATCTCCCAACCAGTAATGTTTCTTTCCTTTTCTGAACCCTTGTAATGTAATACTTTGTTTTTACCTTACGCCTTTTATGATCCAAAGGTAATAAAATAAAAATAATTTTCAATTAATAATAATCTGTGTTTTACTCTAGTTACTGCATTTATTTCACCCTCTCTACTAAAGTGTTATATTTCTTAAAGGGCAGGAACTATATCTTATTTATCTTTATACCCCTGAAGGACTTCAAATAATGCCTTGCATTCAGTAGGTACATAATACATATCTGTTTAACTATATTGGATTAATTTAATAAGGAGGCTAAGTTCTATTTACTCCTTTCTTATTTCCTTGTCATGTGAGATATGCAAATATAGGTGACATTAATTAATTTTACTTTCTATTACATAATTATGGTACTTCAGTTTTGATGCTACCATGTTCTAAACCACAGCACCATATTTTAATACATGAGCAGAAGAAAGCAAAAATTTATGGTAGGACAACATAGCCTAAAATATGAGAAAAATTTCAATGTTACAAATTAAAGAAGAGTAAGAATTTGGTTTTAGATATATTTCATTTACTCATTCAACTAGTACAATTGTATAGCATGGCCCAATTCTTTAAAACTCTTAATCATATTGATCTGTACCCTTCAGTGAAAATGCTGAATAATTTGCTTACACATTTTGGAAAAAAAAAAAAAAAGGAAGCCAGAGAACAATTTCCTTTTCAAGGCCAACATAAATCAAGGTTTTATTTGCTGTACTCCCAGTATCCTCTTGGTGGCTGGCTTTCAAGCCCTCTGAAGCCTGGTTGCCAAGTAACTGTGGAAATTCTGCTGGATATAGATATTAACAGGTTTAGTTTTGATTTTCAAAATAACATGTGAATGACCACAAAAATGACAGAGACAGGAAAATGTTAGGAAGAAAAACTTATCTTCTTTGTCTCAAAGTTAAAAAAAAGAACAAGTAGTATTTAGTCATTGTTATAAACTCTACATCTGGAGATATGGTAGAGGTTATGTTCATTTCCTTTTAAGGTAATGATCTTGTGTTCTGTAACTAAGTGTTGTCCTTAGAAGGCCGATATTTCACTTTGTGACTCCTTCTTCTAATTCAGTCAGTCAATTAGTGAGAATTTATCAAGTGCCATCCTTGTGTTAGGGGCCTGGGATACAAAAACAAAAATGAGATTTTCTCTGCTCTCAAGGAGATTTTGTCAATATGCCTTTCTGCTGTTAATTATTTGCCATTAACATGCAGGTAGCATGTATGTGTGTTTACATGAATATGTATGTGTATGCATTTATATGTACATATTTACGTATAAGTATATATTTTATTTGTTTTCTCCTCTATTAGACTGTCAGCTCCTTGAGGACAGAATTATCTTCTGTCTCTTTTGTATCCTCTAGCACAGCGTTGGTCTTTAACATATGTTTGTTGACTAACGCATATATGTATGTATATGTGTATATATTCATATATATGTATATATATGAAATGTATATAAGATAAATATAAAAATAATCTGGAGAAGAAGGCATTACTAACTAGCTCAAGGGGGATCAGGAAAGGCTTTCTGTAGAATACTGCTCTTTAGTAGTTTTGAAGGAAAGAAGGAATTGATTCTAAGCTTGCAAAGGGAGAAGGCGTGCTTTTCAGTCAATGGGGGACAATCTACTATTAACATTATCACCAAATTACCACTCACCTCAAACTCAACCCAGCTACATTATCTTCTAGGTTGTATGAACATGGACAAGAATATAGGTTTATCTTGCAAAAATGATGACCCTTAAGGTATATGATCTGTTCACATTTTTTTTTTCTCAATTCAATTCAGTAAGCATTTATGAAGCCCGATTGTGCTTCTAAATAGGAATAGTGGTCAGAGCAGGGAATTTGGTTCTGGGAAACCACAAGAGCGGCGAGTTTATAAATAAGTCAGTCAAATGATATCCACATTTCAGAAGCAGTGGTCCCATTACCTTACCTTCCACACCTTAAAATGCAGTATAAATGTCAGTTACTATTATTACTGGGGAAATACAATAGAGCAATAGAATACAATAGAATCTACAATCAATAGAAAGCAATACAAATAGACCAATATAATGTAAGGCTGGGAGTGAACTGCACAAAGGAGGGTATGAAGAATCTAGTTATATTTAAGGAGGGAGAGCTAATTGCTGCAGGAATGGAGAACACTTGACATTGGAGGTGGTATTTAAGGGAGCCTGGAAGGAAGATAAAATTGCTGAAAGGAGATAAGGAAAGAGGACATTGCAGAAATGGGAGAGGGTGTGTGCAAAGGATGCCAGGTCACATTTAGAGAGCCATAAGTAATCAAAGGCAAGAGAAGGCATGTCAGTTGTATAACTCTAAGTAAGTAGTTCAGCTCAGCTGGAACATATCTAGAGTAAAGTCGAGTAAAGTGAAATAAGGATGGGAGAGGCGGTAAGCATCCAGTGAAGCATGGTACTCTGTGTCAGACACAAGTTTCCCAAAGATGACACATGCCATGGTTCCCACCTTCAAGCTGCTGAGGCTTTAATAGAGATGAGATAAACAAGTATCATATTAAAATTCACATTATACAGGATGTCCTAAAACACTTAGCGTAGTCTTAAGCATCTATAGCTTAACAGCTTAAAACTGCGCTGGCTTTTGAGATGACCTGTATTTAAGTCCACAGGACAAGTTCATAAAGGATGGCATGAGGGATACAAGGATGAAGGAACTACTTAAAAATGGGTAGATTACTTCATTGTACCTGAATTTGGCTCTGAAGGAAGGGAAGAGTTTCATTAGATGGAAGTGTTTGGGAGTGGAGTGGAGAAAAAGTAAATGGGTTGGAAGGACAGGAGGTGGAATGAATGGGGAAGAAGAGAGACCATTCTGGTCAAGGTAGGCTACTGCAAGACTGTGGAAGGCCCTGAATGTTAGGCTAAAGAGCTTTGACTATTCTCCATCATTCATGTATTTATATGCGGAAATAGATGTTTTCTTATATTTCAGGTAATTTTAGATAAAATCTTTTCACCTATGAATTAGAGACAACCATAGAGGCTTTTCTTTTATGTAGATTTCAAAGACAGGTGTAAGAATCAATTCCTTGGCCAACTCTTTGGATGGAAATGAACATGACATTTAATTCTCTTTCACAGCCTGGTCCCAAATAGCTTTTTAGTAAAAAGTATTCTGGATTTGAAGTAATAGGATCTGGGTTTAAAATTTTAGCTCTCCCACTTACTACTGTAACTCTACTCAGAGATTTTGGCCAAAAAAAATGGTAGCCAATCACCTTGTAATAAAATCTCAATGACCACACATAAGCATATACAGATACAATAGCTGAAGTACTCACTATTTTAAATGACTGTTTCTATGTACTTCAGAACTTTAGAATGGGTGATTTTAGCTCCTGGGGAGTTTTCACAACTTTGGGATGCTAAATGGGGTCATTTATTGTTTGAATTTCCGAGTTTAAAGTTCTGTTCCTAGAGAACAGTTCAGACTGGCTAGAAGCCAGGATATGTAATCTTAAAGATTATGAACAACTTGTTCAGAACACATTGACTGGATCAAGGGTGAGCAACAGATCCTTTCTCTAGGTCCTCAAGTGCGGCATTCTGATGAAACCCAAACTTCACAGAAGGGATGTGTTCTGTGAAGTTTGGATTCAGTCAGAGGGCTGCACTTGAGGACCTAGAGGGCCACATGTGGCCTTAAGGACACAGGTGCCCCATCCCTGGCTGGATCAAGCCTAGTCTAGAAAGAGGATTTTATAAGGCCTGCTAAGAGCAAAAAAAAGAACATGAGAGTTCCAAAAGGGAGGTTTTGTAATTATATGCTCCATGATTTAATGCTCTTTCTCTTTGCTTCTAGTAGTTCTTATAAAAAATTGTGAATTGTAATTCATAGCATATTTCATTTTATAACTCTTTCCTATGATTTAATCAACCAAGCAATCAGCATTTATCAAGTGCCAACTGTGTACCAAGCATGGTGCTAGGGGTCTAACCTCAAGAGATTACATTCTATCAAGGGATACAACATGCACATAAATAAGTACGTGCAAAACATATTAAAAAAACAGAGGAAATTGGCAGGTCAAGGTATGGGGGAGGGAATGGAGATAGGAAAGGTTTTTATGTAGAAAGTAGTGTCTGGACAATTTTGAAAGAAAAAAGGAAATGATCCTAAGGCTGGAGGGGAGGAGGGAGTTCATCCCAAGCATTAGAAACCACCTACTGCTAACTTTGCCTAGGGGCAGAGGGATAAAGCAATAGATAGAGCACTGGTCTTAGAATCAGGAAGACTCGTTGTAAGTTCAAATCAAGCATCAGACACAATAGCTGGGTGACTCTGGGCAAGTCACTCAATATTGTTTGCCTCAGTTTTCCTCATCTGTAGAATGAGCTGGAGAAAAAAATAGCAAACCACTCTAGTATCTTTGCCAAGAAAACCAAAAATGGGATTGTGGAGAGTCAGCCATGACTGAAAAACGACTGAACAACAACATTGCCATCACCTCAAACTCAACTTGGCCATAGTATCTTTGATGGTGTATGGAGCATAGACAAGAACCCTGGGCTGATTCTGAAAAATAATAACTCTTAAGAAACATCATCTGTTCTAAGGTACAATTTTAGGGGGAATGAATGGATGTGTATAGATCTAAAATATACTATTGTTTTCAACCTACAGTATGGGGAGGCTGTGCCTACCAGTCATGCTTTATTACACTACTTTATGTCCTTCCTGCCATCTATAACTTTTGGTAGGAGAAAAGACCTGGGGAGTGGGGGTGGGGTAGGGAGAAATGAAATAGAAAATCATTTTTGACTGGCTGCCCCCATTGTTTTCCTAGGATTTCTTCAAATACAACAATACCTAATAAAGGTCTAGATATGGAAGTTTAAGGATTTAAACCTTACTCTAAGTTCCTAAGATCATGTACAAATAGATCATGGCTATAAGGACAGCTGTCCCTTCTATGCTTAACAGAGACAGTACTTAAAATACTTTTAGAAACTATTGACAAGGTTAATGCAATGATTTACATAACATCCTAATGAAATAAGCAGAAAATCCAATATTATTATTTTATAAATGTGTAAATTGCCACAGAAAGCTTAAAATGCCTCTGTCACATGACAAATCAACAAGGAAATTAAGAAACAAAATCTGACAAAAGTTAGGCCAAGACCCTATCCACAATCTTATATGACCACGGTGGGGTGAGCTTAATGTATCAGGGTTTAACTAAGTTGTGTCCTGGGAACTCCCTCCAAAATGGCCAGGGCAAAGTAAGATGACCTGACAGATAGAAAGGAGTGCAGTTGGCAATTTGGTTTGGTCCACAGTTGCCAAATCTGCCTAGTTATTGTGGGGTGATTGGTTAGGCCAAGTGGGAGCTTTATACTGGGCAATTTGACGGGGTTAAGGCAAAAGCAGATCAAGTAGCAGGTGCAGGTCAGGCACAGGGACTCTTTGCCAGAGGAGATAATTGGAGAAAATGTAGTCAATAGCATAGCTCAACATCGGGGAAGCCGAAAGAATAGCAAATCAGTATGGCACAGATGAGATCACAGCAAATACTAAGTATCACCTGCCACCTGCCTCCCTCCAGGTGTGCTCATCTGTGCCCAGGCCTCCATCACACTTCTTCATCTCCACCCTGCTGCCATCTGGAATCCCGCTGGCTTAAATAAGTGAGACCTCCTGGTGAACTCAAGGTCACCAACTGATCATGACCCTCTACTCAAAAAAAAAAAGAAAGCATAAACTCCTGATCCTGGCATTTAAGGATCTCTATTATGTAGTTCTGACCTAAAGGAAATTGTCATTACAGGTCAGGAGACTTTAATCAGAGTTCTGGATTTGGAGTCAGAGACACTAGGTTCAAAGTCTAGACCTGTGTGACTTTGGGTAGGTCACAATTTTCATGGGCTTCAGATTCTTCATTTGTAAAATGAGGTTAGGGTAGATGACCTATGGAGTCCTTTCCATCACTAGATCTAGGACCCCTTATTTCTAGCCTTGTCACATACTATTTGCCTTCCCATATGCTACATTCCAGCCAAACTGAATGTAGCTCCCCATACTTCATGCACATCATGCCCTCTCTTACTCTGGTACCTTTACTCATCCCAGTCACCTTGGCTGGAATGGGCAGCTCCCATCTCTGCTCATGGGATTAAGCTGTTGGAATCCCTTCCTGTCTTTCAAAAGTCACCTCATGTGCCATGTTCTTCACAGAGCTTTCCCTAACTCCCATTCTTCCTTCCCTTCTGAAGAAAAAAATCTCTCCCTTCTCAAATTTCTCCTAGTCCTTTGCCCCTCCCTCTCCTTTTGCCTTCTTTCATTCTCTCTTATTTGACAGCTCAAAGCACCAGAATTTTAGAGCTATAAGCAGGCCATCCAGTATAACCCCCTCACTAAAAGAGGAGAAAATTAAGACCTGGACACTCAAATAGAGAGATGGAATTATTTCTCCAAGGTTACACAGGTCATCAGGAGCAGAGCTATGAATTTAAGATCATTAATATCATTCACACCAGATTCAGTACTCTTTCTGAGATGACACTGCAGGCATTTGTGTTTAAGTATTCATTAATTTTGTTAATTAATTAGGTTCTTGAAAGTAAAGTTGGCATTATACATATACATATATGTTACATATATGCATATACATACAGGTAAACATATAAATATAATCTTTGGATTGTCTGCATGTTTCAGAGTACTCATGTATTATACAGGTGGTGGATAAATGAGAGAGAGAATGAAGCTGGGCATTGGAAGGTGGAATATAATGGGGTTCTGCATGGACCCTTTCTTTCCAGTTATTACAGGCAGACCCATAGTAGCTATGGAAGGTCTTCCTTTAAAGACATGCATAGAGGTAGGTGGTTCCTTAGCCCAGTCTTATAGACAAACACCTTTCCTTTACCCCAGTTACTTAAGTTATAAAGTCAGACTGCTTTGTATTGTTGTTCACTATTGGAGAAGGCAGGAACAGACTTAGGCATTAAACAACTTTAATTTAGGGAGTGCTTTAATGTTTCCTGATGAACTTTAAAGAGAAGATTTCCAGTTAGAGAAGTAGATCCAAGTTGTGTGCAAAGTTCGAGAAAGGAAGGAAGGCACAAAACCAGGGATGAAATTTCATCTGGCGCCCAGATGGCTAGATATTTTTTCACAAGGATACACTAAGTCACATATGATTATAGTTGAATTACTTGAGGGTGTCACTACACATGCCTAACAAAACATCTTACTGTCTATGGAATTAGTGCCTGTTCTGTAATTGGTCTTGTAAGCTTATCATCTGAAAAACTTTCATTTCCATATCTTTTCTTTTTCAATTAAGGAGGCAGAGCCTAAATTAAGAATTGAATGGCACTTGAGTAAATTTCTATATAGTAAATTTCTTGTATAAGAATACTACAATACAAAATTACATTTTGACTTTAATCATAACTCTTTCCAACATATTTTATGCTAAAACTCGACTCCCCTCCCATATCAGAATAATTGGCTCTAAAGGAAATGTGAAATAAATTCTTAAAAAAAATATTAGCCTGAGCTTACAAAATATGTTTCGAGTTTTGCCTTCCCCCCATTAGCTATGTATTGCTTTGAGGAGAGTTAATCTTTTAGGAAGATTAATTGGGATGGAGAAGGTGTGGCCACAGCTCTGAATGTTTTCCTGCCTGCTGTGGGCATGGGATGGACCAACACTAAGGGAATAGGAGAAAGTACTTTCTGATGATTTAGAATTCCCTTTTGTAGTCATCTGGTATGAAGCAGGATCAAGACAACAAAAAATAAACCATTGGTTTGGCCAAGCTCTTTCGAATAACTTTTCATAGGTGGAAAGATCTGGTTTTATTAGAAAAAAAGTATTTTACAAAATTACACCACCTAAGAACTTTTCATAAAGATTTTTAGATGCTTCTAAACCAGGGCTTCTTAATCTGAGGTCTGTGGATCTCTAAAAAAATATTTCTTCATGATTATATTCCAATATAATTAATTTTGTGTATTTTATTTAAAAATATGATTCTGAGGAAGGATCCAGAACTTTCATAAGACTTCCAAAAAGCTCTCATGACTGAATAATGGTTAAGAATCCTTGTTCTAAACTAAATTCATTGAGGTGGTTAGCATGATAAATTCAGTGCACTTCCCACCATCTCTGAGGCCCCTTCTGGTTTTACATCTGCGACCCTCCAGCTTTTCGAATGTTTCAAATCTGATAAATAAAATTGTGAGAAATAGGCATAGAAACATATTTATTAGCTATTCAATATTACTGCCTATCTTAATGAATCCCTTGTCTTTCATCTTACAGTGATGGTGCGAGGTAAAGTTATGGTTATTAAAGTATGGGTATTAAACAAGGAAGTACAGATTGACCAAGATAATTCAGTATTGGGTCAAGTATTTACTTAACCATACATGACTTGTCCAATGGAAAAAAGAACATTAAGTAAATGCAAATTATGAGCAATAATAATATTTTCATCCTGATGAAATAAGAGGTTTTATATCATCAGAACAGCTAATATATATAGTTACTATATAATAGTAACTGGTAGGCAGGTGTTATTATTTTCCTCATTTTACTGATGAGGAAACTGGGTCAAACAGAGATTAAGTGACTTGCCCAGGGTCACACAGTTAGTAAGTGTCTGAAGCTGGATTTAAACTCAAGTCTTGCTGACTCCAGGCCCAGTGCTTAATCTACTTCACCACCTGTATAAAAATGCTGCCTATTTCTTTAGATTTACACAAGTAATGAGATACCACTAAACATGGATGAATTCTCACTACTCCAGCCCCACCCTCAACCCAACAGTTAATAATGTGGTAAATAGAAAGTGAACTGGATTTGGAATGAGAAGACCTGGGCTCAGATTCTATAACCAGTTGTTAACTGCAACCAATGTGACCTTGGGTAAGTCATTTATACTCTCTGTGCCTTAATTCTCTTCTCTGCACTATGAGGGAGTTGAATTCACTAATCTCTATGACTTCTTTCCAGCTCTAAATCCTGTGATCTCTAGAATCTATTTCAAAGAGTTCAGGTCAAACAGTTTTTGGTAACAACAGTCAAACTGCATTTTAATAGGAAAGTCAAATGTAACCATAGGCATTTTTATGATGGCAAATCTCCAATGACAAATCTTCCACTAATTTTGACACTTAAATCTAATTAACATAGATTTTGAGGACACTCATGCTTAGGGTCAGGGTTGGACTGGATGATTGCAAAGATTTTGTACAAAATACAAATTTGTATAAAATTTTTAGATTTTAAACCGAATTAACATAGATAACTTTACCTTTAACAAGAATGGACATTTAATTATTTCTTAGTAAAGTGTTTCTAATAGGTGTAAAAAACCACAGTGGACAATGAGAATAAGAAATGCTGGTGTTGCGCCTGTAGATATTTCAGTAAAAAAATGATAAATAGCAGGCAAGGAACAGTATTTCTCACTGTGCAAAACATGTGTTGAATTTAATAGCAATGAGAAATTAAGGTTTTTTTCTAATGATAAAAATATATATTTTTCATTTACTAATGTTCTCATTAGAAAATAATCATTAATTGAAAATTATACTGCATTCAATAGTTTAGTAGTCAAAGAAAAACAATAAATCCAAGATAATTTACAGACTAAATCTGATCTTCTTCCTGGTTGTCAACTGCCAAAGTAATTAATCCTTAAAAGAATAGAACTAAATTTCAAATTCTTTTTAAACTGCACATACTGTAATCATAGGGAAAAAAAGATAGCACTCTGAATATTTTGAGAAATGTTTGTACAAATTTCATTTGAAAATATCCTGAAATATAAATTTACTAAAGCTGATAATCATCATTCTGACACCAAACATAAAAAGTGAATTAAATTTTCAGGTGGCTTCCGATGGCTAAAAGAATTGGTACTAGAAAAGGTAGTGTTAAAAGAAGACAGCATAAGGGAAGAGATTTTGCTCTTTCTTCTAAGAGTCTTAGTTCGATGATTCTAAGAAATGGAAGTCTTTAATATTTTAATAATTGCCAAATCATATTCATCACCATGTACTGTCTCATTTATTTTGTATTTTGTACAAACGGCACTCTGAATCTTTGCAATCATCCATTCCAGCCTTGATCTGCAGCATGTCTGTCCTCAAATATCCCTGACAAGTGATCATCCAGGCTCTTCTGGGCTATCTGGAGTGATAAGGAACTCACTACGTCATGAGGCAGTCCGATCTATTTTCAGAAAATGATAAATATTAGGAAGTTCTTTATACTGATACAAAAATCTGCATCCCTATATCCCTGTAGACCACTGGTTCTACCCTCTAGAGACAAACAAAATAAATCTATTTCCTTTTCCCTGATCATTTTTGAAATACATGAATATGTTAATCATTTACTCCCCCCCTCGGTAATATGGAATGATTTTTAATAAAATTAACACTTACACTTAGGTATAACACACGTTCCTGGACTGTCATGCTTTCATTATAAATGATATTTGATATGAAGAGACAACTTAGACATTTATAGTTAAGATATGCCTATTTCTATTTTGAGGTATCTGAGAAGAAATAATTAATGAAGAGGCAATCATTCCCAAATGACATTCCACACACTTCTAGTCTGAAAATTCCACTTAACAGCAATCTGCACTATAATTACTGAATACAAGTGTTGATAATCTGGTTCTAGGCCTTAAGGTAAGTTATTTTTTAGGCATTTAAAAGCAAAAGTTAGGTGCCCTTGACTTAAGATTCGATATTAATGCAGGTTCCCTCCAATATGCAAAGAAAGAGTGATAAAAATAAATGGTTCTGAAGCAAATCCATTGAAAAACTTTTTTTCTATTTTACAGTCTATTAATCACAAAGGAATAATTCTCCCAATAGTTTCTACCTATCATTGTTAATAACTGCTACATTGTTAAAGAGTATTTCCCAAAACAAATACAGCAGAGAGCTGTTACAGACTACCTTTCTTTACAGGACATCCTAACTCTGAGATTGCTTTTCAGGTTTTAAAGTCACTTTTCACTTAATAATGTCACCCCAGGAGATAAAAATAACCTAGCCCGTACTTACCCAGGACACATTTTTACCCTTGGGTGTCTTTAGCATGGCAACATGCAGTGCTGAGATGACCAACAACTCCACCAGCATGGAAAATCAGATGGAGGTAGATTCCACACGTCTTTGTTACCCAAATGTAAAAAGTTTCCTGATTTGCCTGACTCCAGCATGCTGAGCATCAGGAAAGAGAGCTCTCTGAAATCCCATGGTTCATTTTAGCAATAGCCAGACCCGGTAATCTGACTGGAGTCTGATCACCGAGGCAGACACCAAGCCAAGTTCGTCAGTTTCAGCAATGTATAGACAGACTGTGCATCCGGCAAACCCAGAATCAACTCTTCTCTCAGAAAACAGACAAGTGAAATCCACATGAGAACATCGAAAATCACTGAAGTGTGCATCTCTCAGCTGTGAAATCGCAATTCTCCATCACCCTCCAAAGCTTTAGTGAAAGGTGAGGGCTTACAGTAATACTGAGAGATGGTCAGAGCAACTAGCAAGGGGAAGGCCTTGAAGTCTAGCTGCTGGTCACATCTATTTTAAGAGGCACCGGAGTCCAGGACGGCTCCCGAAGGAGAAAAAAAGGGAAGATCTCAGTTTCAATAAATTATACATCCGCCCAGGTACAATGTGCACCTGTTGCTACCTTCTGCGCAGGCTCGTGGTGTGGGTGCTCCAGGGGCTGCAGTTTCAGAGGCTCCAAGTGCACCTGTTGTTGATATAAGTCCTTAGTGGAAGGCTGGTAACCTAACAACCAAATACCGTTTGCTTTAGAAGATAGGAGAAAGAAAAACCCCAGAAGGGAGAGCAGAGGCAGGAAATCAGTGTGCCCGTTTGTTTTCCTTTGTTTCTGTGCCCTTCTGTCCCTTTACTTTTAGCTCCTGTCAATCTAGATTAACAAAGTAGATCCAGGCTAAATTTTGCTACTATCAGTAGTGATTAGAGTGAGTTGATTGAAATCGGATTATACAGGGAGTCCTATGCCTAATACTCAGCAGGCAAGACAGGACTATTTGAAAACCACTTCTGCTTCACCTTATAACACTGAAACATTCTGAAATGTCTACCTGAGGGGGATGTTCTAGACTGGAGCGCACCAGGACAGAGATGTTTTTGAAAGAGAAGGGAAGAGACTTGGTAGAATTGGGAGGGATCAAGGGGCCTAAAGCTTTCCTTTTACTGATGAGGAAATTGGGTCTCCAAGAAGCTAGGGGACTCGATAAAAGTCACAAATGAAGTGCTTCCCTAGCCCTGAAGATAAATTAACAGCAGTTCCAAATTGTCAGATTTCTTGAAAAAAGAAATGTGCCAGGGTTTAAGAGTAAATTCAAAGATGCTGCAAATACTAATTATTTATAACCATCATGCAAGGAAACCCCGCCCCCCCCAGTATTTTCCAAATATCTGATGCAGAATTACCACTTTGAGAAACAAAAATGAACCAGCTATTTCAATCTTTGTAGTTAAATTTGGGCTACTCAACATTCTTAGTATAGCTAGATAACAACATTATTTTGAATCTTCATTTGAAGTGATTTCCTCTTCCAGAATGAAAGGAGAATTACAATAGTCTGATATATTTATTTAAGTTGAAATTATTTACATAGAGACCAACCATTAAAAAATAGATTTAAATCTTTTCCATTTATCAGAAGACAATAATCTGCCTTCATTCTTTCTCCTAAAAAATTTAGATATTCAGTGATGATTATTTAGTTGATAACTTGTCCTCAAATACTGGAAGTCAAAGTAATCTGCAAATTTACTTTTGAAACCTTGATTTCTCTAAAAGTAAAAGTGAATTCCTTACAGTTTTTGCCGTTCAGGTTGGGCAGAAGAGTAGGTTTCAGAATTTGTAAAAACTTTGTCCTAAATTTTTCTTCCTTCACTCTTTCCCCAGAAAACTCTTGAGATTCTTCTGACTGAAAATGAGCTATAGGAATAGTGTAATACAGGAAAAGTGGAAAGCCTAAATCAAAAGATCTATTCTTCAGTTGCTTCTTCCAGGATGAAGAAAGGGTCAGAAGTATTTGATCAAAAGCTTCATCAATAAAATATACATATTGTAACCTAATTTATATTACAGCATTATCTGTGCATGTCTTATCTACAATATTAGGGGACAAGCTCATTAGAGAAAGGAGCTATGGCTTATTTCACCTTTGCAACCTTTGCTGGCATTTAGTCCTGGGCCTTGCATATAACATTTGTTGTTTCTTTGTTAAATTCAATCGTATTTTATTTCCAGTTCTGAATTCTTTACCTTCCTGTTACCTTCCTCCCCCATTAAGAAAACAAGAAATACAAAATTCATTTCAACAAATTCCCTCATAAGGAAGGAAGGAAGGAAGGAAGGAATGAAGGAAGGAAGGAAGGAAGGAAGGAAGGAAGGAAGGAAGGAAGGAAGGAAG
>NW_027185777.1:9869192-9895223 GCF_028583685.1 Petaurus breviceps papuanus | reverse complement strand
AAGGAAGGAAGGAAGGAAGGAAGGAAGGAAGGAAGGAAGGAAGGAAGGAAGTCTACACTCTGAATCCATTAGCTTTCAATCTGAATATGGATAGCACTTTTCATCATGAGAGCTTTGGGGCTGTGGTTGGTCATTCTGTTTGTTGATCAGAGTTGCTAAGTCTTTCAAAGTTGATTACCCAACATTGTTGCATAAATTGCTCTCTTGAGTCTGCTCACTTCATACACAGTATCTGTCGAATATATAGTATAAAGCTATGCTCCTTTCCAAAAAAAGAAAATCACTTTCTACTTTTTCTGTGTACGTGTTCTTTCCCCCAGCAGAATGTCAGCTCCTCAAGGGAGGGCATGTTTTATTTTTGTCTTTCTATCTCTAGCAAATAGCACCCTGCTTGTTTTATACATACATACATACATATATATATATATATACATATATATATATATATATATATATAGTAGGCTCTTAGCGCATGCTTGGTGGATTAATTCAATTGGAAACATCAGTGATTTGAACCATTTATCACCTAGACTTAATCTGGATTTCTGAGAAAGAGGACCCATGTTTAGTACTCTGTAATGTCTGAGAGAATTAAACCTGAGCCATATTAGGTTAAGGGTGGTAATAATCCACAGGGAATAGCTCATTAGGAATCCCAGGATACTGTACTGGGAAAAGTGAATAGAAAGTGGGAGCCCAGAGAATTATTAGAAGACTGTATCACTATGTTGTTGTTCAATCATTTTTCTATCTTGTCTGACTCTTTGTGACCCCATTTTGGGGTTTTCTTGACAAAGATATTGGAGTGGCTTGCCATTTCCTTCTCCAGCTTATTTTGCAGATGAGGAAACTGAGGTAAACAGGGTTAAGTGACTTGCTCAAGGTCACACAGCTAGCAAGTGTCTGAGGCCAAATTTCAATCCAGGAAGATGAGTTTTCTGGACTTCAGGTCTGGCAGTCTATGCACTATGGCACCATCTAGCTGTCCCTTGTGTCAATACACAGTCCTTTAAAAGATGTTCAGGTAGAGTTTCTATATCATAAAAGAGAAAACAGGGTCAACTGGTTGTAGTTAAAGAAGATGCTAGTACACAGTATTAGCCAGTGATTCAACTCATACTAATGTATATTACACACCTACCATGTGTGCCACCCTGGAGGATTGAAATACAAAGACAAAATATAATGTTGCCAACCCTTAATGAGCTTACATTCTCCTGGGGATAATACAGCTCCTGGACCTTGGTTTCCTCATCCGTAAAATGGGAGGATTGGTCTAGATGACCTTTGAGGCACCCTCCAGGTATGATTCTCTGATTCTGAGACTACATACTCCAAAAATACAAAATGAAGATCTTAGCTGGGCATCACTGGACATCACTGGGCATTCAACTCAACAAATTTAAACCAGCTGTCCTGTTTCCTCTCTTTAGATCATGAGATCCTCGAGCCACAGACCTGTCTTTTTCTTTATAATCTCTTCACAGGGGGTATGCAACTCCTGCACATTGTGAATGTTCAATTAATGCTGATAATTTGTGAATTATAACCCAATTAATAATTTTAAATAGCTTACCCGAATATTACTCATTCAGGTAACATTGTCTGTGATATCATGTTGTTGGAAGTTAGAAGGGCTTTTGAATCTGATAGTTTCACTTTTTTTTTTTCCTCATTTGGTCAAAATTTGTGGTTTTTATCAACACAGAAAGCTCTCTGGTCAGGAAACTCTCTCTCTATCCAAGGAGGTCAGCATCCATTTTCCAACTTAACAACACAGAGACTTACCATGGCCATTGAAAGTTAACTTACTTGGCCAGGGTCACATAGCCAGAACCTCAGCCTCAAGTTCTCTTGACTGGAAAGCTGGCTTTGTACCTACTATGCCTTGCTATTTTCTTAGTATTTTGATAAAACTATGGAAAAATATTTTGTTTAGTCATTTTTGGTTATGTCCAACTCTTTGTGGCTCTCTTTGGGGTTTCTCGGCAAAGATACTAGAGTAGTTTGCTATTTTCTTCTCCGGTTCATTTTTATGGATGTGGAAACTGAGGCAAACAGAATTAAAGTAACTTGTCCGGGGTCACATAGCTAGTAAGTGTTTGAGGCCAGATTTGAACTCAGAAAGATGAGTCTTCCTGACTCCAGACCCAGCACTGCATCCATCCTGCCACCTAAAAATGGAAATAAATTTTCCTGTTACTATGTTACCAAAATTCAAAAGTTCAGTGGGAGACTGGTTCCGTGAAGGGGTTGGCATGAAGTAAGAACACTGATGAGATCAATTTGGTGTGAAGGAAAGTGAGCTAAGTTTGTTGTTGGAAGCACTCGTGTGACTTTGGTCCAATAATTTCTCCTTCCTGGCCTTTGGTTTCCTCATCTGTGAACTCTGAGGATTAGAGTAGATCCCTTCAGATATCCTTCCTAATCTGTGCTATGCCAAATGAGAGGGGGTCAGGGCAGATAAGAGGTGTGAAACATGCAATTCCACTCCCAAATGTGGCCCGAACTAGATTAAAATGAGATTGGGAAATGTTTTAAAGATACAATTAAAAAAAAACATTACATTTTAAAACTGTCAATAAAAATCTCACAGGTATCAGAAGATCAGTGGTCTTCCTTTCAATTTGAGTTTCACAACCCTGGATTAGATCACCTCTAAGATTCCTCCTAGATCTCCATTTTATGATCCCTATGATATGTTGTAGCATAGATTTAACATTGATCTTAAAACATGACAGTTTCAACGGAATCCCTATCTCTCCCCTTCACCTTTCATATTCACTATGGACACAGTATATCTACTCTTAGGCAAACACCATTGCTAAACTAGGCTGGTGTGATGGCCAAATCTTTTGCTAATGAGGGAGAACAATTTTACAACCACTAAATACAATTTGAGGGCATTACAGCATGGAGCGACCCATAGGGATGGAGCAAAAGTAACACACTGTTGAACTCTGAGGGCTCAGTGTTGACCCTCTGTGTAATTGATGGACTCACCATGGCAAATGGCTAACAAGCAATAGCTGGCATTAGAAAGACCAAGTAGGATTGATTTCAGTTCTTGTCATTATCCTGACCACTCAAATCATGGATTAGCTTATATCCACAAAAATAGCCTGTAATAATAGGCTATAATAACCCTTTGAACCACTGGAGGTGGCCATAAACAAATAAGGTAGGTCCAAACATTCTCAATTAGGAGAGAAAAGGGAACTGTTTCTGAAATATTAGAATAAAGACAAATAGGAAACTGTTAGGTATACTGCTAGGAGTTTTTTAAAAATGCATTTAATTTTGGTAGGTGATATAAAAGTGTGTTTGCTGGATTTATTCTTTTGATTTGTTTATGATGCTATAAAATCAGATTCTTCTCTTTGGACTAACATTATATTATATATGAGATATTTTATTAATGGATAATTTTTGCAGCCCAGTGAGGTCTAGCATATCTGCCTATAGATGTTACCTTTACATACCTTTCATTGTATTTATTATCTAATTAAAGCATAATGAATTCATTTATTCTGGAAAGATTTATTAAAAAATCATAAAAAAATGTATTAAGTACCTAGTGCAAATAGTAGGCTATGCTAAGCCCTGGGAGATATACAAAGTTTAGATAAAACATTGCTTCTTCCTTTATTGGGCTTACAATATAGTATCTAGAAGGGGCCTATGACACATACAAGTAATTATAATACACATTACATGATAAATGCATTGGAAAAGTGTACACAAAAATGTAGTGTGTGACTGTGGGGGAAGGTCATTATCAGTCTGAGTGATCAGAATTCTAATTATTTGGAAAAGATGTCTGTAGGCTTCTTTGTGTAGAACTTTGAATGCCAGGGAAGGAATCTGAACTCTACTTATGAGGCAATAGGGATCCACAGAAGATTTTTGAGCATAGGAGTACATGACTACTGTTAAATGTAAGAAGAAAAATTCCAGATCTTCCCTCTACTTAATGGACCATGTAATTAAATATTTATTAAGAAATTAAAACAAAAGCACAGTACCTCCCATTTTATTAGAGAAAACAACTTGAAAATAATGATATATGATGAGGTGTGGGCTCTGGGAGCCCCCTTGACCTCTCCTTAAGTCCTGGAGGTACAGGCTCTGGGAACCTCCCTTGGCCTCTTGATTAAATCATCTCATTTGATGAGGCATTTTCATGAGGCAATAAGCCTTACATTGTGGCTAGGCCCAGACCCCTAGCCTAGTTACTAACTTCTACTGTAACTCTAGCCTAGTTACTAGCCTAGCCCTCCATTGTTCTTCTTCTTCCCACCTGAACTGGCCTAGCCTACCATTGCTTGCGGTTTTCAGGTGGCCTCCAGTGACTTCCCACCCTTAATCACTCATTGACCTCATTAACTCCTCCTGAAGACCCTCCCCAACCTCCTCCCCTAGCTTCCTCCCACAACCTTCTGTACATAAGACCCCATCCTGTCTTCATGTTTGTGAGAGCACCATAGAATAGTGAGAGCGCCATAGAATGACCTAGCACAGACTTGCTCTGTGTCTAATAAAAGCGAACTTTTAATAAACTTTACTTTGATATACATTGATGTATATTATTTGTAAAGTACTTTGTAATCCATAAAGCCCTATATAAATGCTGTTATCTATCATTGTCGTCGTTATTAACAGTAACTTAGGTGTGCATGGGCCAGGCATCCCATGCTTTCCATGCCTATAGTCATTACTACTTTTTAGCCATGGCTGCATTCTAGAGATTTCAGATAATCGCTCTTAAATTTCCTGATCTGATGGTCTAAATTATGAGGAAGAGAAGGAAAGCACCATTATCTCCATTTTTACAGATGAGAAAACTGGGTTGGACTCTTTGTCAGTATTAATCCCTTTGAAGGCTCAAATTCTGCAATTCTATGTAAAAATGTCATTCTGGCAAATAGAATAGCATATATCAATCTAGAGAAATTTAATGAAACCTCTTAGTTCAACTTTAAGAAGCAGTAGAGACTTTGAGGACAGATAAAACTGTAGATTACATGGCTTCCTTCAAGCTCCAACTCATACCCCACCTTCTGCAGGAGGTCTCTCCACTTCCTCACCAGGACTTTCCCTCTGAAAATGCCTAGAGGGTTAGGGTTGCTCTGGAGACCCCAAAATACCAACGCAGGGCCCTGCCAAATGAATTCGACTATCCTCAATTAACATGACCTCTGGGCCCTTTGCCATTCTGGATGCTCTCCTTTGAACATTCTCCGACTTTTCAATATCTTCCCTAACACATGGCAGCAAAACATTGATTTGATTCCATTCAATCCAATGAATATTCATCAATTACATACTACGTGGAAGGCACTGTGCCAGGCTCTGAAGATGATAAAACCAGACACAGTTTGTTTTCACAGAGCTTACACATGGATGTAAATTAAGACAAATGTAATACAAGTTAGAATATAATTACACCAGGTGAGACTCAAATAGAGCATCATGAGAAAACTGATGAGGTAGAGACCACTTCTAACTGAGGGGGAATCACAGAAAGCTTAACAGACAATAAGGCTCCTAAGAAAGAACATTGCTTGTTTTTTATCAGTCAGAGGTCTTGAGTTTGAATCCCTGATGCTTATTCTAGACTGTAAGAGGGCAGGGACTATTTTTTAATTTATCTTTTGAGCTCCTTCAAGTTCTCTGATGCTTATTAACACTAATCATTTCACCTAAGCCTCAAATTTCCTCAAGAATAAAATGAGTGGGTTGGAATCTGTGGTCTCCAAGGTCCCTCCTAGATCTTCAGCTATGGTCCCAGGATTCAGAGAGATGGTGGTATGTGATCAGGGCACTAAGGAAGGAAGGGAAGGGATTTCAACAGGTGAAATGTGGAGAGGCCATTCTAAGTGTGGGGTCCAGTAAAAGCAATGGTGCCTAGCTAGAAGAAGGCGGGTACAAAATTAGAAAAAAAACTAGAAATACCATTTTCAAATCATAATCATCATTTATATAGAGGTTTAAGGGTTGCAAGGCACTTTAGACATGCAGTTTTATTTGATCCCCTCCATTTTACATATGAGGAAACTGAGACTCAGACAGGTAAAGGCATTTGCCCAGTTATGCTTTTTTTTTAAGCAATCGGGGTTAAGTAACTTGCTCAAGGTTACACGGTCAGTTATTTTTGGGTGTGGTGCTGAGTGTCTGAGCACGGGATTCGATCCCAGTTATGCTTTTGAGGCAGGATTTGAATTCAGATCTTCCTAACACTAAGACCAACAAGCCTCTTTGCTTTGCCACCATCTGTCCCTTGATGGGAATTTGTCTGTGTGAAGAAAGAATATAAGATTAGAAAGACAGTAGGGGCGGCCAGGTGGCTCAGCGAGTAAGAGTACCGGCTCCAGTGTTGGGACGACCTGGAGATCGAATCCTGGGCTCAGACACTCAGCACCACACCCAGAAATAACTGGCCGTGTAACCTTGAGCAAGTTACTTAACCCCGATTGCCTAAAAAAAAAAAAAAAAGATTAGAAAGACAGGTAGGAAGTAAATAAGTTGGGAGAGAGGGGTGGTGGCAGGAGGGTGTTACAGAGTATGAGGAAAATAGGTGGCACAGTGGATAGATCGATGGGCCTGGAATCTGGAGACCTGAGTTCAAATCTGGTCCCAGACACTTACTAGCTGTGTGATCTTGGGCAAGTCACTTAACCTCTGTTTGCCTCAGTTTCCACAACTGTAAAATGGGGATTTATGACAACACCTAATTTCTCAGGATTGTTGTGAGGACCAAATCAGATAATATTTGTTATGTGGTTGACACAGTGCCTGGCACATAGCAGGCATGATATAAAAGCTCATTCTCTCCCCATCCTTTATTCATCTATTGAACATACTTTCAACAAATATAATTGTTCACTACAGCAGTAAATCCCCTTTAGTGTAAATAATGAATTCACTGAAGTGATCTTATCATTTGAATTATCACTGAACGTTTCCACTGGGCTAGATTCAATAACCACATTTTACATAATTATAACTCTGAATAGTACAAATTGGAATACATATGATCACTTATCACACTAATGGGAACCTAGTAGTATATGCAAAGTACATTGCTAGAACTTGAGGGAGATGAAAAGATCAATTAAAAAACAGTCCCTGCCCTCAAGGGGCTCACAGTCTAGTAGATCAATAAACCTTTCTCGGATTGTAAATTCTCATTGGACAAAGTTCATGCAAAAGCTGATGGTAGTTAATATAACATACTGATGTACAAAAAAGATTGGTTGATAACAATGATGGTGATGGAAGTGGCCAAATGATCTTCAAACTTACATCCAAATAGAAAATAGCCTAAATAGTGTAGCCTAAAGATGATAAAAGACACAGATAATATTGTTAAATGGTGTGTTTTTTTTCTAAGCAAGGGTCAATTTTAATAATGGTCACAATTGTGATGACTCCCATTCGTGATGTGGAAGGGAAGAACCATGTTGCAAGGTTGGTTGAAATTCTTCCAGGAAAAAAAGAACCATTTGTCTTCAACAGTTTTGGACTGGCTTTGAAGAAGACAGACAAATCAATTCAGATGTGATTAATTCGGCCAAACAAATAAATTAAAATGTCCTTGAAGAAATAAAAAAAAACCTGTTTGAAAAGGATATATAGCTGAGGCTGATGAAAATTTCACTGTCTTTAATTTCACACACCTCTTAGCATAGGGAAAAACAGTATATTTTTGGAGAGAGCTGCCAAAATACACAATAAAAAAGGGCAAGGATAATTAGGACTCCAGGCCCTTTTATAGACATAGCAATTCTTAGCCTGATTTACAAACAAGTAAAACTTTGGAAAAGCAAAGAAAAAAAAGATTACTATATTTATTTCTCTCATATTCAATTCTTCTAAATTTTCACTCCTACTTTCCTAGCCCAACACCCAATCATTTCTCACTGAGATTACTGTAACTGCCTCCCACCTGGGCTCCTGAAGACTATAACAATAATTCAGCTGGGATGTAATGAAGCTAGAGTGAGGGTGATAGCACTATGAGCAGAGAGGAGGGGATACATGAGATTTACGAAGTATAATTGAAAGGACTTGGTGACTGATGGATGTGGGAAGATAAGGAAATTATTCAAAGGTCTTGAAAACAGATGCAATGACGGCAGAAACAAGTGACTGAAGAATCAAGAATACAAAGGGAGGGAAGGAAAGCCAGAACATGGAGAATGGAATAGGAAAAAAAAGGGGTCCGAGGGCCTCTAGAACATGATGAGACCCAAGAGTGGGTTTAGACAGAAGCATGCAGTAGGAGAGATAAAAAGAGAAAATTGTGAGCAGAAAGAGGAATTCTAGAGCTCCCAGGTAGAGTCATTTCCAGTGATGTGACCATTGACCTTCTCATTGGCTGCTGAGAAAAAGTAGCAGTGAAAGTCATTGGCACTGAGCGAATTGATGAACATCAAGGCTGAGGTTTTAGATGGGTCCTAATATCCTCCTGTCCTCTGGGACAACTTCCTTGATTACTCCAGTCGGAAGCAATCTTTTCTTCTTCTCAACTTCTGTGCTTTTTTACTCTTTGTAACTCAAACCATTCATGCTACATTTATTAAGCACTTACTATGTACAAAGGACTGTGCTGGCACTCTAACTGCGTTGCATTGGAGTTATTTATGTGTGTGCTTATCTCCTAACAATACTGTAAATGCAAAGACAGACAATTTCCCTGTAGCATACCTAGCAAAATGCTATTAAATACTAAATAAAGACTTTAAATTGGTGGATTCAATAAAGGACTATGCTTTGCTTTCATAATCTGGCTTTACGATTACCATTTTTCCTTTCTTAATTTCCTTGTAGGTGAGGATGAGGAGAAGATGGTTTGTGAGTATAGTGGTTTGTATACTAGTATAGAGAACATAAAAAATAAAAAAAAAAAATAAAAAAAAAACATCTCTAGAGAAGTCCACCCTGAATGAGCAGGATACATCTTCCAGGATATGTGTAGGTTCAAAATGTGAGGGCTTGTAATAAAAACATAAAGCTAGCTCTTATCTCCCATTCCTCCTCTTCCCTCCATGGTATTCTAGGAGCAATTGTGGAAATTATAAAGAGCTGTATTTAGGCTTGCTATGAGGAAGAGCTTTCTAAGAATCAAAATCAAATGGAGAGAACAGGTTCATCCCCACTGGAGGTCTTCAAATGAATGATGGATAAGTACTCTGGGGGATTTTGCGGAGGGAATTGTTACTCAGGTATAGTTTATTTTTTTTTCAATTAACAAGCACTTTTTTCTTCTCATATCTCCTCTCCTTCTAAAAAGAGTTGTAAGCCTTGTAACAAATATGTGTAGTCAAGGAAGACATATTTCCATATTGGTCAGGTAGAGTTCAAGTGCTCTCTGAGGTCCTTTTAACTGAGAATTTGTGATTATGAGATAATTTTCAAATTTGTTATAATGCTCTTTATATTTCTGCTAGAATAATATTTTGCAAGGTTGATTCAACAAGAAAAAAATTGTGTTCCCAGTACTGAAAGCACATACATTGAATACCCATAAGAAAACAATTTATCATAAAGCAACAAGTATTTATTGAGTGCTCCTCGACTCTAAAACAATGCAGCAAAGGACTATGTTTTAAAGCATGAGAAAAACATGGAAGTGAGCTCTCTCATGAGCCAGTGTTTTGGGAAGTCTGCACTTTCCTACTATCCCATGAAGTATTTTCTGTGCTTCCCTAAAGGTTTTGTTTGGCTTTCAATGGACAGCCCTTCAAATGCTTCTGAATTTGAGTTTCCCATGGAAAGGAAGCTGGAGATTGCCACTGGCCGTGTCTATGTAGGTCTGAAGAAGCAGTTGGTGCAGGGCCCCACCAAGGGGAATTCACCTGTGATGTATTATAGCTCAGAGGAGTGGCTGCAGCTTGTGTGAGCAAACCCTAGCTGACTGACTCATCCATCTTCCCCCAGGGCAGCAGGTGGGACCAAGGCCCCAGCTCTTAGCAACTGCTTGTCATCTCTAGCCTTCTGCCCTGGTCAGGATGGTTTCTTTGCTGTTCTCTGTGCATGTCATGCTTATTCCTATCACTGTACCCTGGTTCACAATGTTCCTTTCTCTAAAGTACCTTTTTCTCCATCTACTCAAATCCCTGTAAACCTTAGAGCTTTATTTAAATGGAATCATTCTTTCCTTTACTATTCCACTGCAAATTAATCTCTTCTCTAAACTAGTATTTTACTTATTCCATAGCTGTATGATTTTTTAATTAGTCATTAAGAATTTATTAAGCACTTACAATTTAATAGGCACTGTTGTACATGCTAGGGACACAAAGAAAGGCGAAAGGCATTCCCTGCTCTCCAGGAGCTCATAATCTAATAATGCAGACAAAAAGTCCACTCATATGTACAAACAAGCTATATGTGAGATGAGTGGGAAATAATTAGCAGAGGGAAGGCACTGGAATTAAGAGGGATTGGCAAAGGTTCCCATAGAAGGTCAGATTTTAGTATAGGATATTGAACCTATTTATTGTTTGTTTCATGTGCTTAAATTACATTCCCCCAAGAGGATCATAAGCTCTGTGAAAAAGGGTTCCATATGCATTTGCCAGTCGACCTAACACAGTGCCGTGGCTTGGTGCTAAGCACAGACACACAATAAAATTGGATTCATTTTCTTCTTACAAGCACCCAATATATGTCCCTCCAATGCTGGGAATATAGAATTCTTTTGCTGAATGAATGTGGCTGATGTTTTGGAAGAAATCTGAAGAACCCCACAAAATCACAGAATCTCAGGTAGAAGGAACTTTAGAGGTCATTTAATTCAACTTGTACCTCAATAAAGAATTTGTTCTACAAATTCTCCCAAATGGTTCTCTGTTCTTAGTTTGAAGGGCAGCCAGGTGGTCCAATGAAAAGAGCTCTGGGCCTGGAGTCAGGAAGACTTTTATTCCTGAGTTCAAATCTGGCCTTGTATACTTACTAGCTGTGTGACCCCACAGTTTCCTCATCTGCAAAATGTGCTGGAGAAGGAAATGGCAAACCACCTCAGTATCTTTGCCAAGAAAACCCCAAAAGAGATCACAAAGAGTCAGACACAATTGGAACAACTGAATAACAATAACATTCTTAGTTTGAAGACTTAACATGAAGAGGAACATCTATGATGGTCTTCATGTGTTTGCAGAGCTTTGATCTTCAGGAAGCTTTTCCTCCCCTCAAGGCTAAATTGACGCCAATGCAACTTCCCTTATCACTCTTGGTATTGCACTTGGTGATTAAACAGAACAAATCTAACCCTCTATCCATGTGACAAGCCTTCAGATACTTGAAGACAGTTATCATATCTCCTATAGGCCTTCTCTTCTCCAGAAGAAATATCCCATGTTCCTTCAACCAATGATGAAAGGCTTTGAGATTTGAGCCCACTGACATTGGTTGAAGCAAAACCGGTTGAAGGCCCAAATCTCAAGACTTTCCATCATTCTGGGCTCCTCTCCTCTGTTAGCTCTCTAGTTTGTCAATCTCCATTCTAAAATGTAGCACCCAAAATAGAAAACAATGTGCCAGGTATGGTCTGACTAGGGAAGAGGATACACAGTGAATGAGATTTCAGTGTTTCTTGTCTTGAACACCATACTTCTCT
This sequence comes from Petaurus breviceps papuanus, assembly GCF_028583685.1. NCBI lineage: Eukaryota > Metazoa > Chordata > Mammalia > Diprotodontia > Petauridae > Petaurus > Petaurus breviceps. The sequence continues at coordinate 9,883,600 of NW_027185777.1, read as the reverse complement.
TAATGCAGTCTGTTAACAATACCTTTCTTGGTTGCCATTTCACATTATTGTCCATATGGAGCTTGCTGTCCATGAAAACCCCTTAGATCTTTCAGACCAAATGCAGTCCCCTATTGTACATTTATGAAGCTAATTAAAAAAAATAGAAATGCAAGACTTTAAATTTGTCTCTATTTGATTTTATCTTATTAAATTTGGTCCAACTTTCTAGCCCAGGGTGGGGAACCTTTGGCCTCAAGGCTGCATGTGGCCACATGTGGTTCCCCACCCCTGGGACTCTAGACTGTTGAAATCTTTTTGGAGATAGGCTCTGACATCCTATGTGTTAAAGAACCCTTCCAGCTTTGAGTCATCTGTACATTTGGTAACTGTAATATCTACACCTTTATCAAAGTCATTGATAATAATAAGAAACAACCCAAGGGTAAGGATAGATCTCCGTGGCAGTCCACTGAAGACCTTTATTGATGTTGACATTGCTCCCTTAACGACTACTTTTTGATTCTGGTCATTCATCCAGTCTCAAATCAACACAATTCTACTATCACCTAGCCCCATAAGCAGACAAATGCCATTTTTGTTGTTTTCTCACAAATTTCCATTCATGTAAAAGTGTAGATTGAGTAGGAGTTCAGTCCCCATAAGAGAAAGAGAACTTTATTATTCCATGACCACAATACACATGAAAACAAAGTAGTTATAAGAAGATTCAGGCAAAAAAAAGTATAGAGTAAGAATATCTCTAAGAATGTGCTTTACATATAGTTGGTCTGAGTCTTACTAGAGTGGACTGAATGGTGGACTTGGGGTCAGGAGTTCAAATCCTGACTTAGACACTTACTAGTTAAGAGACCCTGGGCAATGCTCAACTTTTTTCAGCCTCAGTTTCTTCATTTGAGGAAAATATGAATAATAATATCACCTATTCCATTAGACTGTTAAGAGAATTAGATGAAATAATATGTGTAAAGGGTTTTGCAAGCCTGAAATCATCCTATAAAAATTAATTCTTACTTTTATAGTATTATTTTGGGACAAAAATTATAACATATTCCATTTAAAAAACTGAACTACTTAGCACTCGGCAAACTGGAAACTACACAGTGATATCCCCCAGCAGAATCTCAGAAAATCTAAAAGGACCTTTATGGATTGTCTAGTGCAAGTCCATTTTACAGATGAAAAAAATGAGTCCCAGGGATTTGCTCATCATTACACAGCTGAAAGAAAAGCTAGGACCAGAACTCCCATGACCTAATTCTAGGTTCAATGTCCTTTCCATTACACTACACTTCTTTAATACAAATATTCAATTCCAATAACCAAGTCAATCAAACAACAATATTAAAACAGGTTTTAAAATATCAGATTAAAAAAAAAATGAAATTGAAAATCTCCAATAATGTTAGCTTAGAGAGTAGAGCCAGAATCTCAGGTGTTCCATTATTTGCATTTTCTGTAAGCACTCTCATTCAATTGGTATTGAGAAAGTGCAGCTCTGCTTTAGCTAGGTATCCTACGCCAGCCTGAAAGATGAGCTGTCCATTTCCCAGCATGCAAAGGCAAGACAGAATAATACAGCAGGAAAGGGTGCCAAAGTGGAACTGCTTTTTCATTTCCAAACAGGTGTTTACAATGGGACTCAGTTATTTTTGTCTGACTTTAAATGATTCTTAAATGCCCAAACAACATATCAAAAGGCCAAAAATAAGTATCTACCATTGAAGATTATTCACACACTCTGGTCTATTAACTAAGAGAAGGACAGGACTAGATTGTAGCTGGACTTTCAAGAGCGAGGTCTGACTAGCCAGTAACCATTCTTGCCTTTATCTCTACTTAGGAATCCTTTTATGGCAATGAAAGACAGAAAACAGGAAGTAAGAAAACTTAGGCGCTCAACCCAACTCAAACAGTAACTAGCTGAGTCCCCATGGGCAACTACTAATTTCTTTCAGCCTCAGTTTCTCCATCAGAGGAAAATATAGATAGCAATCGCACCTCCTTCACTATACTTCAACTAATGAAGATATTTTGCATATTTTACAAGAAATTTGAAAAAAAATTCATTTGTATAATAAAAAAGCTTATTTAAAAACCACACACACACACACACACACACACACACACACACACACAGACAAAACCCAAACAAAAAAACAAAAAAAGAAAAAACAATGTGACCTTGGAAAAACATAGTTTTTGAACTAAATTGAGTGTGTAAGTTCTCTTTGGAGCCACCTTAGACTAAACAACTGGACGAAAAGCTCTGCCCTGGTTACAGCTCCATACTGTTATGAGCTCCATTCATCTTATAAAATTAAGCTGAGAAACATCTGGTACTTTATACATCTCCCTTGAACATAGTCACTGAAATATTAGTTCAAGAACCTAGAGGCTCAAGGCAACAGCTGCTTAGATTAAATTAATTTCTACCTCCATATGAATTTTGATTTATTTAACTTTGCCATAAGTAGTTAATTCTATAGCTTTGAATTATGTCACAGGGCCATAAGCAATGCCAATTGCAAAATTCACTGCTGGCTGGCAGGCAGAAGTGACTTTCACCTTGTAGGCTAACCATGTAATGCCAAATTTGGTTAGCAATTTGAAAACTTAAGTATCACTAAACTAATATGGTTGAACTTTCTAGAATGTGAGGATTTTTTTTCACTATTGACAATATTAGAAGTGAAAAGCATAAAAATTAAAACAAAAACTCATTTTAACTTGACAGGATCACACAAATCTGAAGGTTGAATGGTCCTTGGAGGTCATTGTTTAACTCCCTCTTTAACAGATGAGGAAACTTGAGGTTAAGAGAATTTATATCACCTGCACAGGGTCATACAGTTACCATCAGAGGCAAGATTAGAACTCATATCTTCCTAACTCCAATTCCAGTGTTCTATCCACCATAACATTTTTATTTTTGAGATAAACATAGACTTATCTAAATGGATTCTGTTGCATTAAAAAAAGCATTTAAAGTCTTTTAAAGTCAACCATTCCAATGGCTTAGATGGGTCTTAAATGTTCCCCAAAATGTTCACGGCCAGATGACTCATTTACAGATAGGTTTGTCTCTCTGCAGCTCATAACAGCTAAAACATAGTCATTTGTAATACAAAATAAAAATTATATGTCTATTTGCATAAGAGCAGACTACCTTTAAATTGGATCAAATAACCTGCTCAATTACAGAGAAAAATTCTTAATCTAGGGCTTATAAGAGAATGAAGTTAATTAAAAATGAATCTTTGAGTTAAAATAATTGAGTGTTTGCTATTCACTTGATTAAATAGTAGGTACTGCTGGTTAGCATGAAGATTCAATAGCTAATTAGCATGGAATAATGAGAAACAACATAGAAAAATGGAAAAAATCATTAGACTTGGTCAAAAGAATCCTATACCACCTATGACATTCAGTTAGTCACGTATCCTCTCTGGATCTCTGTTTCCTCATTAGTAAAAAGGAGATAATAATATTTACCATTACTTCCCCCTCTGAAATTTTCTTATTTTATAAAATTTAAAACATCACATAATTGTGAGTTGTCATTATTAAGAATTCAGAATTTAATAGCACCAAAACCAAGCTAAACCAAACCAAAACACCAAAGACCTTAGGGTAGGAGAAATTAAAGAAAATTCTAACTTTCTGTAGTCCCTCAAAAGTCATAGTACTAAGGGTTAAAAAAACCTACTTATGAGTGCTTGAAGTGAGAACAGTGAATGCTTCTTAATTTTGCAAAAAAAAAAAAAAATCACTTTCTAGGATAGTCCAAGATTTAGAATCCAACGAGCATTTTTTAAGTCTCTACTTTGTGCAAGGTTGTCAGGGGACAAATGATCCTTGAACTCTTAGAGGTATTTTAGTGAATAATAGGCACTACAAGAAAGGTCAATAGATTTACAGTCAGAACACCTGAAGTCACAAAGGACTGGGTCTAAGTCCCACCTTGGACACTAGTCTTGTGACCTCCGGTAAGTCACTTAACCTCTCTGAGCCTCAGTTTCATCTTGGAAACGTGGCTAATAACATCACTGCCTCATGGATTTGTAGTGAGGGACAAATGAGATCATATATGTAGTTCCTTATAAATCAGGAGACTCAAGGTACAGTTATCTCCTGATTAGTATGGATAAGGGATCCCTTAAAGGGGTCACACATATTCAAATTTGTACTATTAGAAATTATAATTAACCCAATGGAAATATGCATTGCAAACTTGAATAATGAGACCACTTTGGGGAGAATTTATTACTCACACTAATCAGACTCTAGCTGAAAATACGAAATACAGTTCAAATCTTACCCGAGGATATCAGGTATTTATGGATTAGCTCACAATTTATATTGTTTTAGGACTATTAGCAAAGGTATATATTTTTGTATTTTATGATTTATTTCTGACCTTTGCATCACATGACTAGAGAAGAGACAAAAGTCATTTTATGAGATTTTATTTCATATGATTTATAAGATTCAAATATTAGGAATCATTTTGGGAAATTTCAGTTCATATCCCTGATAAAAACTGGTGGCAAACATCTGCACTCCAATCTGAAATTTGGTGGGTTGTGACCATAATTTAGGCCCCTAGTGTAAAATAAACAAATAAATCAGTGTTAATCTAGGTTTTACAAAAGCAAAGGGAAAAAGGCTAACAAGCAAAGCCAAATGTTATAGTACCTAACATAAGAAAGTGAGAAGACAGAATTTCATATAATAGCAAAGTTGATCTTAATTAAAGTTATTCTGTGTAGCAAGAGAACTCTAGTCTCTCCATTCCCAGAAATTGGTATTAATTTCCATCCATGTCTGTGGTGCTTCCTTTTTATTCAGGTTCACTATAGAGTAAACCTTTCATCTTGAAAAACCAATATATTAATAGGATCATAATCAGAGAAATAATTCATAGGACTGAACTATTTAAGGTGACACATTGGCAGCTGTTTTTGACCTACAGTGTACAGTACCAGCAATCTGGCAGTTAATTGAAGCCTTTAAGGAGGATATCTAATTAGGAAAAAATAAACTGGAGCAAGTCAGCGTTATTGTCTCTTTCTTTAGATAGTCACAGAATACAGTTTTTCACACTGAGATTTCAGATGACTTTGAGACATGATAAAAAATTATGTGTACATATTTCAAAAAAGATTAAAAAAAGCCTGAGTGAACATGGAATAAGTAATCAACACAACAAGAAAATTTTAAGAGAGGGAGAGCAGCTTAATTTTTCCTGATGCTATAAGGGGAAAGGAATTATGATGACTGGTCCTGTCTTGTGTTCTCTTTACTCATGACCCTTGAATGCTGCGCCCACTAGAAAAATAGTGTCGCAAGAAAGTATGCAGGAAAAGATGAGAATCAAAGAAATACACGAATGTTCCCTGAACCTAGTGGAAGAAAAAGCTCCAATATCCAAATCACAAATGCCCTTTTGGGTTTGGAGCAAAGAATTACAGCATTTTAAATGGTAATAAGCATATCATAATTTGGGTCCATAGACAAAAAGCTACATTGCTCATTTTAAGCTGATCAAATGAGATGACTTCTCACCTCCAAATGCTATATATTATCTATATTATATGCTATAACATGCCCATGTCCCCTGTAGAGTGATTGGGAGCCATGAAGAAAGGGATACCATAAACACAGAACAACACTGCTCTATAAGAGGTAACCATCAGTAGATTGCCTGTCTCTCCCTGGTTTTTTTTTTTCTTCATCTCTTGTACAATCACCCCCCAGGTTCTGACAATGCTACCTTTGAGTCTTTATTAGAGATGAAACAAAGGATAAATGAAGCTGTGGGAGGAAAGGAAACAGAGAATGCTCGAATCCAAAGGAAATGTAGGGCTATCCAGTCTGACTCCTTTCCTTCTCTTATAGATAAGGAAAGGCCTAGGGAGGGAAAGGCCCAAATTTATAAAGTAGTAACAAGAGCCAACACTAGAACCTAAATCTTTTGACTGCTGGTCCAGCTCTTTATCAAGCTTTGCTGGTTTACATTGCATATATGTTCTAAACCCCATTTATTTCAAATTAATCTATAATGATTTCATGGTAAAATTGGGAACTTATTGGGCCATAAACTCAATAAGCATTAACAATGTGATTGTGGAGGGTCCATATCTGTGGTTTTACTTGGTATAGAGGACTCCCAATGAGGAAAGTCTCTTTACCAATGCAGATGGGCAACTGTTTGGCATTTTATAGTCTTAGAGATTAAAGGATTGGACCAGGGTCACACAGCTAAAATCAAGTTAGATGTTCTTGGCTGAGTCTGTATATCTTTTTGCTCATAAAAATCTAATGGGATCTTATTCCCTAGCTTCCAGAAATAAAGAGGTGATATTCCTTACAGAATAAGGAGTACATCATATTCTCCCTTGCCCACAGCATATCTGGAGCCTTGTGTTGATTTCAGGGCTCTCCATTTCGGGAAGGACATGGATATAAGTTGGAAAAGAATCAGAATGTGGTAACCAATATGGTGAAGGGTCTTGTGTTTTTGACACAATGACTGGATGAAATAATTGAAAATGTTTACCCTGGAGAAGAAAAGACTTAAAAGTAGGGCATTGTGGGTATCTTCATTTGTTCAAAGAGCTGTCATTGGGATGAGGGATTACACTAGTCCAGAGGACTAAACCAGGAATGATGAGTAGAAGTTACAAAGAAAATTTAGTCTTGGTGTCAGGGAAAGTTTTTAAACCATTGGAATGGGCTGCATCAAGACAGGCTGAGTTCCTCCTAACTGGAGACCCACTTGTTGGGTATTTTCAATCAATCAGTAAACATTTATTAAGCATCTAGTATCTGCCAGGCACTGGTTAAGCACTGGGGATACAAAAGGAAGGAAAACAACATCCCTGCCCTCAAGGAGCTCACAATCTAAAGGAGAGACAACAAGCAAATAAATATTTACAAATTTTGGAAAGGGAACTCTTTAAGATATGGATTAGATTAAGTGGCCACTGGAGTTCCTTCTGACTCTAACATTTGATGATTCTATAGGGCAAAGGTTTTCAATTTGAGTCCTAGTAAACTTTCTTTAAAAAATTTTTGATAGCTATATTTCAACATAATTGTTTTTCTTTTTAATCCTATATATTTTATTTCATGCATTTAAGACCATCATTGTGGGAGGAGATGCCAAAGCTTCAGTAGATTGCCAAAAGAGTCCATGACATACCAAAAAGATTCAAAACTCCTCCATTCCCCTAAGGGGAATATGAGGTCTAGAAATGGTAGCACTTACAAATAATGAACATCACATTCTGTATGTTACCTTTCTGGAGTTTATTTCTCCAAGGTGGTTAGTTACAACCAAGGAGTAAAAAAGAATGATGGACCAACCTATCAATCAATTACTTATTGCGTGGCTACCATGTGCCATAAACTGTGCTATGTGCTGGAGAGACAAAGTAAAATGAAACAGTTTCGCCCTATGGGGAGCTTAAATTCTAATGGGTGAGATGACATATAAGTATGTCCAAAATAAATACAAGGCAATTTATGAAGAGAGGGAGGTAGGGAAGGAAAGAAGGGAAGGTAGGAAACAGGAAAGGAAGAAAAGAAGGAAAGGAGAGAGGAAAAAAGGGAAAAAGGTAAGGAAAGAAGGAAGGGAGGTAGGGAAGAGGGAGGGAGAGGGGAAGGAAGAGAGGAAGGAAAGGGGGAAGGAGAGAGAAGGAGAGGGAAAGAAAGGAAGTAAGGAAAGGGAGGGGGAGAGAAGGAGAGAATGAAGAAGGGAAGAAGGGAAAGAGGAAAGAAAAAGGAGAAAAGGAAGGAAGGGAAGAAAGAAGGAAGGGAAGGAGGGAGGAAAGGAAGAAAGAAGGAATGAACAAAAGAAAGAAGGAAAAATGGATACTTTAAGCACTGTTTCATGTGAGGCACTATGCTAAGTAAGTGCAATACAAGTATTTATCTTATTTGATCTCACAACAACCCTGGGAGGTAGGGTCTATCATTATTCCAATTATCTCTTCAAAATCACTTCATAGAGAGAATTAAAAGCAGCCTAGAAAAAACGAAATTAAAAACTCAGTGTAGAAATTTATTAAATACTGGATGGACTCACAACATACATGGCTTCCAACATTGCAGTTAAGGAAATGGAGGCAAAGAGAGGTTAAGTGACTTGCCTAGGGTCACACAAGTAGTAAGTATATGAAACTTGATTTGAACTCAAGACTTTCTGATTCCAGGTCCAGTGCTCTACCCACTGCAAGTAGGGATCAGGAAAGGCTTCATAGAGAAGTTCTTGAGTTGGATTGTGAGAAGTAAGAAAGACACTCTTATGAGGCAAAGGTGAAGGAGAGAGAGTATTCCAGGCATGGAGGACCAGCCAATGAAAAATCATTTTTTGGAGGTAGAAGATGGGAAGGACAGCACTCTACTGGGTAACTCCAAAGTGTCAGTAACATTTTCAGTTCTAATGCTTTCAAAACCCTTTTGGTCCACCTCATATAATAAGTTCTGAAAGGAACACTGGGGCCAGATTGTGAATGACTGTAAAAGTCAAACAGAGGATGATGTGAGAGTCAATAATAGGGCAGCATTAGAATTTATTGAGGGGGAAGAACTTATTGGGGCAGAGGAGTGACATGTTCAAATTGGTGCTTTAGGAAAATCCCTTTAGTGGCTGCCTGGAGGATGGATTAGATTGAAGAGGGACCTGAAGGATGGAAAGCCATGAGAAGATCACCTGCATAATCCAGGCAAGAGCGGGTGAAGGCTAGAGCCAAGCTGATTGGTGGCTGTGTGAATAGCCATAAAGCAATGGTGTGAGAGATGCTGTCAAAGTAGAAATAGAAATATGTGGTAATTGATTGGGGTGAATGCAGTGGAGGAGCTGAGTGAAACACAAGTAGAATCAAGGTTAAGAAAAAAGTTGGAAGTTTGCTTGTGAACCCAATGTCATGACATTCTTTTTTTCTTTTTTAATGATCTTTTAACTAAAGGTGTTAAATACTGAAAAATGGAAGAAAATATTTAGCATCAGCAGTCACTCTGTGAAAAGGCAAGCCTGGAAAACTTCTTAGCAGATCTAGCTCCCTAGTTATTTATGTAATTAGCAACAAAGGCAACATTTTTTGGTTTCATTTTGTATTTACCAGTCATACTCATCAGGAAAACATGATGGAATGGAAGAGAAGGGAACTGGACTTTGGGCTGAGCCCTAGCCCGGATACTTCCCATACATGTAATCTCTCTGAGTCTCAGTTTTTTTCTCTGTGCACATGAGGGTTAAGAATAACACATATACTATCTACCTCATGAGATTTCACTGAAAAAATTTAAGCTGCGATGTAAATGTGAGATTATTAAATAAATGGGAAAAATATATCACCACCAAACCTCAAACAATAATTGTTGTTGTTCAGTTGTGTTCTGACTTTTTGACCCTGTGGACCATAGTGTCCATGAGGTTTTCTTGGCAAAGATACTGGAGTGGTTTGCCATTTCCTTCTCCCTCCAGTGGATTAAGACAGAAAAAAAGGTTAAATGATTTGCCCAGGGACACACAGATAGTAAGTGTCTGGGACTACATTTGAACTCAGGTCTTCCTGAGTCCAGACCCATGCTCTACCCACTGAACCATCCTAGCTGCTTCTTTAAAAGATAATTTTAGCCGTGAATAGAGCACCAGCCCTGGAGTCAGGAGGACCTGAGTTCAAATTTGACCTCAGACACTTAACACAAAAACTAGCCATGTGATCTTGGGCAAGTCACTTAACCCCAATTGACCTCAAAAAAAAAAAAAAAGATAAATTTTGTTGTTGTTTGGTCATTTCAGTCATGCCCAACTCTTCATGACCTCATTTAGGATTTTCTTGGCAAAGATATTGAAGGGGTTTGCCATTTCCTTTTCTAGCTCATTTTACAGATAAGGAAACTGAGGCAAACAGGGTTAAATAACTTGCCCACAGATAGTAAATGTCTGAGACCAAATTTAAAATCAGCAAGAAGAGTCTTCGCAACTCCAAATGAGTGACTCCAGACCACTGGATCATCCAGCCTCCCCTTTAAACAATCACTAGTCAAAGTTCCTTTCAAAGAACATGTTATCCTTTGATTCCACAAGTGTACCAGGTATCAATCAATTAATGTAAACATATGAATCATCATGTAGCATTTTCATAGTTCTTTGAGGTTTGCAAAGTACATTCCATATCATTTGATCTTTGATTTTCACAACAGCCCTGTGAAGTGGATGCCAATGCACTTGGGGCTATTGAGGCCGAGTGAAGTTAAGTGACTTGTCCAGGCACACAGTTACTAAATGTCTGAGGCATTTTTCTAACTGTAAGTCGGCTTCATAGGATAGAGTCAGAGATTAAACAGGGCAATCAAAGCTCTGCAAAGGGTGCCACCATTTTGAAGGCACTGGAAGTGCTTGTATCCCAGCAGGTAGAAACGACTACTCTGAACTTATTTAACAGGAATAAGACAAGGTTTGCCAGGGTCTCTCCCTTCTAGGACCTTATGGTCTGGTCTGTCTCCTCTATTACAAGGCCAGTCTCCTCCCTTTCCTTCCCCCACCCTCATTTGAATTTGTCAACCCACATTGAGCCTTATTTTCCCAATAACTAAGTATCTCCTAGAGAATAAATGAGGTACTTTTTGAATTTGTGAGACCAGTCAATAACAGTCAAAACAACTCCTCATATTTGTAGATTCCTTTAAGGCCCACAAAGCACTTCCCCCATAATGATCGCATGAAACAAACTGTACAAACCTTATCCTCACTTTATAAGAGCCTTTACACGGGCCTGTCTGTAATCACAAAGGGAACAAGCCTCCCAGCAGCCATTGCCATTGGCATCTATGATCCAGGCCTGGCACAACCTCTCCCATACCATATTCCCATGCCCTAAATTCCAAGCTTCTGAAAGTACCTTGCTTACTCTGAACATGAAGATGAGCTTGCTTAGTGACTTTATTCCTGTTCTCCAGGTAATCAGGAAAGGTGTCTTCAATGACTTACTAAATTAATTTTTCCTTGGGAGGAAAGATCCTCTTGATAAACATGGGAGGAAGAGAGAGAACAAGTCTGAGCACCTACTGATTTTCTTTCAAACAGAGAAGAATGGACAGAGGTCTCAGTGTAATACCGTGTGGCATGGAAGAGACCAAACAGAGTATTCTGGCCCAGTGGGAAGCTGATCTATTCAGTAGAAAGGTCAGCTGACAATCGAAGTCTGCTAGCTTCATAATACAAGCCTACCCTGCCACCTGCTACCTGGACATGGGTGGTTGGGGGAGGAGGCCTGTTGTTCTAAGGGTTCTCTTCTCTCTGACCCCTGCTTCCACCCTCTCCCTTTATTCTCTACACAGAAAGGGCCTCATCACCTGCTGGAAAGATTAAGGCCATGTGATTGAATTTCCTACACACTTCTCTGTGTTCTTCTTACCAAGCCTCTCCTCATCCCCTCCAATCTCAGAGACTGAGATGATGCCAACATTAACCCCTTCTCCCAACTAGGAGGCAAAAATTTCCACCGATTTCTCACTGCTTACTTTGAAACAAATAAATAGTGGCTTGTCTTGGCATTGAAGACCCTACACAATCTATTTACAATTTACCTTTTGTGATAGTAATGGAATGTGGAGATTCCCCTGTATTGGGCTTGGTTTTCAAATTGATTGTGTTAAAACCCAGAGCTTGTTAATCCCACCTGTGGGATGGACTTGTTGATGTGAAAAGAAAGTCCTGAACTGGGAGGAGCTGGTGGTAGATTTGGAGAGACAAGAGAGAGGTAGAAGAAACTTTTTGGAAGCAGCACCTCGTGGAGAGAGAGAGAGACTAAGAGAATTGCTGGTGGCCCCTTTAAATTGCCCTGGACTTTTGAGACCTGCCCCCTGAGCTGCCAAGGACTGAGGAGACATGGCTGTTTTGCTGGTACTTTGTCTGTCTGTTTTGATGTTATTTTGCCAGATTTGTCCACTGGTGAAAGACAGTCCTTTTGTTGAAGAAGTCCTGGAACCTGGCTTTTGGCTAAGAAGCCCTGAGACTCCTGCAGACAGAGAGTGAATACTGTCCACTGGTGAAGGACAGTGCTGTTGTTGCAGGGGTCTGGAGACTGTCCTGCAGACAGAATGAATACTGTCCACTGGTGAAGGACAGTGCTGTTGTTGCAGGGGTCTGGAGACTGTCCTGCAGACAGAGTGAATACTGTCCACTGGTGAAGGGCAGTGCTGTTGTTGCAGGGGTCTGGGAACCTTTCTGTTGGTTCAGAAGCCCTGAAGAAGGATTTTCTTGTTGTATGTTTACAGAAATCCTGGGAGAGGGTTTTGTTAATGTTTTCAGGGGTTCTAGGACTGTTCTACAGACAGAGGATGAATTAATGAAGAGACTGACAATGTATCTTGTGGCCTTGCTAAGCCTTGTCTCCCCAGGAACTAAGATTGCTGAGAACTTGCCTTGTGTCAAGATGAAGAAAAGACCTCCATTTGGGTATTAAGTGCTGTGTTTAAACTTGATGTAACTCTGGGGTAGATTCAATTGAGATCCAGGGGTGGGGAACTTTTGACCTTTTGGTGCTCTGTGATTGACAAATGAAGGTACTTTACTTATGTTTGGAAACTAATCTCCATTTGAGAAGAGGGGCTTTGTGGTGGACTTAATTAAGGTATAGCCTAGGGGTGGAGAAGTGTTTAGAACACAGACTTTGTAATTGATTGAATGATTAGAAGGTCCTGGGGTGGGGTAGTCCTTGGAGATTATTTGGAATGATGTCATGTTTTGATCTTCTCTGTTCTTGGTTGGTCACTGAATAAAATGGAGAGCACCTATGCTGGTATTTTGAGCCTTGGGAAGTTGCCTTTCCTTGGTGTTACAGTACACCTTTCTAGACTTATGCCTATGACTCCCTCTTCTTCACACTCATAGACAGGGCACTGGGCCTATAGTCTAGTCCTTGGGTACTGCCTTTTGACTGAGTCCAAGTTTTACAGAACAAGTCCTTTTACTAAGGGGCTTTGTTCTATGAAGTTTGAATTCAGTCAAAAGGCTGCACTTGAGGACCTAGAGGGTCACATGGCCACAGGTTCCCCACCCCTGCCCTAGTCACTTTTGTGACTCTGAGCAGGTTACTTAATAGCTGCCTGACTCAGTTTCCCCAACTCTAAAAAGGGGTTAAATAACAGCGTGGGATTGTTGTGAGAATTAAAAAAGATTAGATTTGTAAAGTGCTTAGCACATACGCACATAGTAGGTTCTTGCTAACCCTTGTTCCCTTCCTTTCTCCTTCTCAGTTATGTCCTTGATGCCATTTCCATTCATCTCCTCTTTGAATTTGCTCCACTCACTGTAACTTCAATCTCTTCATTTCAACTAGCTCCTTTTTTATTCCCAGATCTTACCAAAAACTCTACCCTTCTTGTATTCCCTACTGCTCCTTTAACTTATCCAGTCTATGTTTGCCCTTCCCTCTTGCTGTCAAACTTCTAGAGAGAGAGATTTACACTTTCCTTCTTCACCCAGCAGGACCTGCCTCCCTGGTACATTCAATCAGTTGTCAGGCAGGTTCTATCATTTCTATCTAAGCACTTCATCCCCCTCCCCCGCCCTTTCTGTTCCCACTGTAGACATTTTAGACTCTGGCTCTCTTCGCCTCTTGTCCTTTTGCTGATCCTTTCCCCTCTAGTCTCCTTTTCCCTAATCCATCTTTTGCATGGCTGCCAAAGTAATTTTCTTAATGCACCCCTCTGATGATCACTTCTCTATTCAAAAATCTTCATTTGTTTCTTACTGTCTACCTCTAAATAAACAGACAAGTAATAGACATTGTCACGGCATTCAAAACCCAACACAGATAATTTATCTACAATTTACCTTTTCAGCCTTATTTCCTACGATTTCCTCTTCACATCATTTTTTGTCCTCCACCATTCCTGCACCCTTACCTACCTTCATGTGCTTGTTCATCCCATTCTGAGCAATAAATCACATCCCCATCTCTGCCTGCAGAAATGCCTCCATTCCTTTAAAACCCAACTATACTGCTGTCTTCTCTTTGCTTTCACCAGATGGAAGTGGACTCTCTCTCCCAAAATTTTTTCCAGCAAATGACTCTAAGAGTGAGGACATGAGCCCAGGTTTCTTGAGTTCCGTATCCAGCACTCTTTCTGCACTGGACTGATCCATCTTTGTATGCCTCAGTTGTCCCCATAAGGATATAATTATCTGTAGGTAGATTTCAAGTCACTTCTAAGTCTGGTAAGTCTATTAACAACACCAAAAACCTAAACCCTATGGGGACAATGCAAATTGCATGGCCCAAATAATAATGTTGGTAAGAGAGAATAATAGGCAGTTAGGTAGCATAGTGGATAGAACACTGGACCTGGAGTCAGGAAGACTTGAGTTTAAATGTAACCTCAGACACTTA
>NW_027185777.1:9803827-9864192 GCF_028583685.1 Petaurus breviceps papuanus | reverse complement strand
AAAGAAGGAAGGAAGGAAGGAAGGAAGGAAGGAAGGGAGGGAGGGAGCTAGGAAGGAAAGAAGGAAGGAAGGAAGGGAGGAAGGAAGGCAGGGAGGAAGGAAAGAAGGAAGGAAGGAAGGAAGGAAGGAAAGAAGGAAGGAAGGAAGGAAGGAAGGAAGGAAGGAAGGAAGGAAGGAAGGAAGGAAGGAAGGAAGGGAGGGAGGGAGGGAGGAAGGAATGAAAGATATTGGTTCAACTGCTCTGTTTAGAGAGCAAATTGGCAACCATTCTCAAACTTTTAGACTTAGAGGATTTGCTAGGGTACTAAGAGTTTAAGTGATTTGCCCAGGATCACCAAATCAGTCTGTGTCAGAGGCAAAACTAGAAGCCAGGATCTCCTGGTTTTAATGTCAGTTTCCTATCTGGTACACCACATTGTCTCTCAGTTATAGTAGGCACACTTTGAAAAAAAATTAAATAATACTTTGTAGAATATATTAATTTATGAAATCTGGTGCTTCTGACAATAGACATATATGTAGTCTTAGCAAATTTAATGGTAAAGCCTCTTTAAGACACATTTTCATTCTAGAGATATGAGAATGACTTAGGAGCTTTAAAAACTAAAGTATTCTTTAAAAAGAGACATCAAAGGGCACCTTAAGATTTTTTAAATTAAAAGTAAGGATTTTAAAACTGCCAAAGATAAATGCTATTAAAAATCACAGCCAGCCCATGTTTTGGCAAGTCAGCACTGTCCTGCTTAAAACTGAGGCAGCTTGCCAAAAAAAAAAAAAGAGTCTGACTGATCTGAAAAGACCCAAGGCTTAAATCCCATATTTCAGCTTCTAAAGACACTCAGGCTGAGCTGGAAAAGTTTAAGTGATTGAGTGTGAATGGTATAAATACATTTTACATCTTCCTGCCTTCCAACACATGTGAATACTATCCCTTTACATTTTCCTACATAATCAGAAGCCCTACAAAGTCATCTGACCTCAGGAAGTTGTTTTTCAGGCCAGAGAAAATAATGGAACAGATGGAATTTATTCTCTTCTCTTCAGAGACAGCACTGAAAATCTCATAGCAACATGTGGGAGCTGTGCAGGAGCTCTCATCAGGACAGCAGCTTGGTCAACTTCCTATGACCCAGCACTGGTAACCAGAGCCCTCTCTTACTTTTTCTTCACTTTGGAAGTCAGAGTATAATAATATTGGATATCTATCGATTATTACCTCCCACAGTGACATAGTGAATGGAGTATTGGAGTTGGGAAGATCAGAATTCAAATCCTGTCTCTGATATTTACTTGCTAAGTAATTTAACCTCTCTTTGCAAACTTGGAAGTGCTATGTAACTGTTGGCCATTTTTATTCTTGGTGTAGCTAGGTGGCCCAGTGGATAGAGCACAAGTCCTAAAGTCAGGAAGACTATTCTTTCTATGCTCAAATCTGACCTCTGACACTTACTACCGGTAGCTGTGTGATCTTGGGCAAGTCACTTTAACCCTATCTGCCTCAGCCTCCTTATCTGTAAAATGATTTGGAGAATGAAATGGCAAACCACTTGGCAAAGATGTTTGCCAAGAAAATCCCAAACGGGATCGAGAATAGTCAGATATGGTTGAAATGACTAAACAACAAATTGTTCTTATCAAGATGCCAAGAAAACATTGAAAGGGAATTGGAATCAACAACAATTAAATTCTATTTCATACAATTTCAGGGTTAGCTGTATCTAATTATGTGCTAATTATTTAAAAAACTAAAACTGACACATGATAGGGTAACTCTAATAATAAAGAGGCTTAGTAACCAGTCTATCCCATTCCCTAATCATGCCAGAGTATGGAATTCATGGTAATCTCCTGACATGGTTGGACTACTTTAGAATCAAAGATGCTCAAAAATGATGACAAGTTAGGCAGAACACTCAGTTATCATTGGTGTAATGGATAAAATATTAGATTGAAGCTCTAGTCCCACTTCTGCCATTGACTGGCTATGTGACAACTCAGGAAGTCATTTCATGTAACATTTTATGGCCTATAAAACAGAATTCTATGATCTGTAAAATTAGGGCAGAGACCAGGACAGTCTCTCCAGTGTATTTCCCTTACCCAATTTTATCAAAATTGGTTAGAACAAATTCAACAAGCATCAAAACTAGCTCAGGGAGCCACCTTTCCCATTCCCTTCACCCCACCCAGACACACTCCATTGATCTCTTTAGTAGATGCTTCTTCTTAGCTCATTACTCTCATCATTGTCTACTCTCCTCACAATGGTATGTCTCTCTTGGGCAAAGTAAAGAAGTTATTTTGGTTCCTCACAGCACAAAACTACTGTGTTTCACGTGGAAACTTGGAATTTCAGAGTTGGAAAGTTTACATCTTACCCAATGAGTGGTCATCATCCACTCTTTGCTCAAAGAGTCACAGTGAAGGGGGAACCTATTACCACCAAAAGAAAAAAGATAATTCTCCTTCTTGATAACTCTAATTAATAGGAAGATTTGCTTTTTCAATTGGCTCCCTCTATAGCTTCTAGTCATCTCTCCCAATTTTGCCCTCTGGGGCCAGGCACAAGTCTAACTATTTTTCTAAGGGATGCCTACCTCAAGATGGATAGATAGAAGGGAAGAGAGAAGAAAAGAAACATTTATTAAGCTACCTAGTATGTGGCAATCACTGTGCTTCACATGTTACCTCATTCAGTCTTAATAACACCTCTGTGGGGTAGGCGCTAGGATTATCCCCATTTTACAGGTGAGGAAACTAAGGCTGAGAGAGGTTAATTTTATCCTTCCACTACATCCTATTATTAGTTTCATTTGACAGTTGAGGAAACTTTACTCTACCCTACCTCCCAGCCCTGAAGAACTATTTCTAGTCTTTTCCCACCCTCGGTTCCCTCCCTGCTCATTTATAGGTAGCTGGGCTCTCTTTAAACTTTGTAAAGAAAAAAAGATTTAAATATTAGTACCACCTACTAACATATAACCAGGAAAAATAGGAAATTTGAACCTGAGGCCATTCATTTGCAGTAGCTGGAAAGGGGTGGAGAATGTTAAGAGCAGCTCCTGGGTTCTATTTGGAGAAAGGAGGGGAATAAGTATTTTATATAGTGTCCACGATGCTCCAGGAACCTCACTAAGTGCTTTTAAAAATATTTCTCATTTGATCCTCACAATAACCCTGGGAGGCAGGTGCTGCTGCTGTCCTCATTTTATTGTTGAGGAAGCCGAAGCAAACAAATGCTCTTGCCCAAGGTGACAAAGCTAGTCAATGCTGGATTTGAATTCAGGTCTCCCTGACTTCAGACCCTCTACTAATTCCTACCTTTCAATTCTAAAGTTTGGGAAAGAATGAGTGTACATTGGGACTCTGCCATCAAAATGACAGACAGCTTAGAAAAAGGTGCTGAGTCTGGGGAAAGTCCAAATAATCTGACCAGGCTCATATAACAGTCACCACTTTGGTGTTTGAGACTGCCATATGTGCCACTATCTTGGAACCTCCTCAAGCAGCCCGCCAATAGCTAAAGCATATTGATTTTACAAATATATCTCATCTGATTCTCATAAGCAGCCTGGGAGGTAGATGATACAATTGCCCCCATTTTATAGACAAGAAAACTGAAACTCAAAGAGCTTACCCAAAGTCACACAGGTGTCTGAGGAGAGATTTAAATTAAAGTTGTTCTGACAGGAAAGTCACACACCCTCGCTTATTTTCCTCCAGAAGAAGGAAAGCAATTCCAGCTCAGTTCTGAATTAACAAGCAGGAAATAAAATTCAAATCCTTTAAATTAGATTACAAATCTATTTCTATTCTGTGATGGATTAAGGTAGTAGCAGATAGGTTGCATACTAGAGATCAGATGCTCATAAAATAGAATAAACTTTATGGCTAATGAACCATGCTCAGAACCCTTTCTTAGACAAGTATATATAAATATTTTAAAATTTCTCTACCCCAACATGGGGGAAGGGAAAGTTTAAGATCTAATAGATTATTCTACATCTTTTATTCATGAATCAAGGAGTCATGACTATAATATAGTCACCCATTCCTACTTATTTACATACAGGTTCATGATAGAAAAGAGATCAAAAAAACTCCCTGACAGAAGGAAAGAAATTATAATTACCCCTCTCTTTATGGGTTAACTCTTGATCAGAACAAGCCAAAGGGAACTTACATATTTATAGGACCTCTTATGTAAAGAAAACACCTAAGAACATAAATGAAGCTATGAAGTCTTCGTTTGAATGATGTTGGTTTTTGTCTAAAATAACTTTCTCAATCCCAGAGTAGTTTAATCAGTGCTCCTAATATTCCTGTATTCTTCATCGTCAATCATTTTGTGAAAATCAGTTTAAACTTTACTTCTCTTTTTAAAAGAATAAGGGATACTACAAGGCCTGTGGTCCTTAAACATCTTCATCTCTTGCCTTACCGCTAGAGATCTTCCGTATAGGTCAACTGTTGCATTCAAGAAGAAAGTGACACTTTAGATGTCAGCAACAGAAATGTTGAAAATAAAGGCTTTTCTTTTAAACTTTTTACTTGAGCTAAAGAAATGGGAAAAAAAGATTTTCAATTTTGATTTAGCAGTGTATTTTCCTTTCTCATCCTCCAACTTTATGATTTTTAACCACATCAGCCTTTTGACCTTATTTGTTCTGGGATTTTCACACCCAGCAAATCAGTAATTTCATCTCAAATATTTTTGGTGCCACAGAAGAACTCATCTGAGCCCCTTCACTGTTTATTGACACCTTTTCCTTCTAGTTTTTTTTCTGTTTGTTGTCTTTTCTAGTCAGCTTGATACAAACAGAGAGCAATCTGCCACTGCAGCTCAGCCAGACTGTACAAACGTCCTGCTCCCTTTCACAACACTGCCTGGAAATTAAGTGGCTGGAGAAGACGAGGAGGCATATTAAAAAGAAGGAAAAATAAACCGTGCATTTCTCTATAGGTTACCTGCTGGTATGCTGCAAAACTACGTTTCAATGAATACTCGGCCACTCTAAACAGGGGTGCCTAAGGATCCTTTCTAATTTTACCCTTTCTTATTGAATTTCATACTCAGACAGCCATTTTGCAATATACAGCCGATCCGTGAAATAAGGGGTTATTTCAATCTTCAATGGAAAAAGCCACAGAACGATTAAGCTGTTGTAAAATGCTGCTGTTAGCTGCACAGATGCATAATCTATCAAACGGCATCAAGTGCCTCTTGCCTAAATCTGTTCAAAATAAGAACTGGGATGTTGGTCGTCTTGGTGATATTAAATTCTGACAACCTCTGACTGATTATTCGTGAGCTTGAATGATTTTTGCAGGCAATAATTCAAATGGGAAAACAGAGCTACCCTAGCTAGGTTTAAAAAATAAAATAAAATAAAAAGCAACTGGTTTGAACAGATAAGGATCTCCAAGACAATAGATTTCCAGCAGAAGTTATTCTATAGCTCATTACTCAAGTCATCTGGCCCTGATAGTAAAAGAAAACATTTAAGGCAAATTTCAGAAGCTTGTGTACCTGAGATGCCCTGACAACTAGTACAGGGGATTGATTCTGCCCCGTCCTCAGTATAAGGATTAGAGCATCTGCAAGGGGCACCAGACAAATCCTCCGAATTCGCAGCTCCTAGGCACAATTCTAAAGCAATCAGAAACTTACATAGGAAACCCGTACTCGCCGCCGATGTGCCAACCCACAGCACTGCATGAAGAGGAGAGCGGAATGCAATCAGCATGAGGCTTCACCAACCTTCAGTGTCCCTTGTCTTCTCATTTGAGCCACTGTCCATCTCTTCCCTCCTTCCAGTCCCAGGTAAGAGGAATGAGCAAATCAACATTTAGCTTCTGGTTCCTAGGTACACATGTAAATTTTAAACAGATCCTACTGTCACGCCAAAACTTTCTGGGTTTTGCCCCCTTTTTGCTCTGTGGGGAGGATCCAATATCTTCTTCTCTTTCAGAGAGTTGTACACTTAGAGAATGGAGAAACAGTATCATTTAGTCTCCTGTCATGACTATTGCTACTAGATAATCACAGCTGTCCAAATAATTTGAGACCCTCGCCGACATGTTTACATTAACCATTCTCAGGAGATACTCAGCCATCAGAAAACCTTTGCCTTGTAGGGCACTCAAACAGCCTCATCTTTTCAAGGAAAGCCTGTCCCTGATGCTCTCGATGTTCCTGCCTCAGCTAAAGCTTCTGCTGCTGTTTCCCTAGCAGAGCCTTCCTCGTGATACACAGCCCAGCAAGAGCACCCTTGATTCAATGTTACCTCTGAACCACACGGTGGGCATAGCTGATCAGCTAGTTATCCCTCCCCCACCAGTCTGAAAAAAACTACGGAGTCTAGACTTTAATTCACTCTGGATTCCCGGGACTAGAGAACCACCCTCCCAATTGTCAGATGCTTTGTCTTGTGCTACGTGTTTCCCATGAATTGTGGGCAGGCTTGCTTCAGCGGCCTCAGTACCTGACTCACTCCCCCGCTGCAGCTGCAGTCTTTGCTCACTGCCAATCACTCCCATCTTGACTGAAAACAGATACGGATTCAAGCCTCACAAAGCAAATTATGGGAGAGTTCAATTTAGTTATTTAGATAAGCTAGAACACATCTTTTCGATCTACTCATCTTTAAAATTCAGTGACATGGAGAAAGCCACAATCCAAGTATCAAAAATTATGCCAGTTATTGATTAATCTATTAATCAAGAAGATTTGGAGATGAGGAGAATAGTTAATATTTTCAAAAGCATTGCTTATTTCAGGCCCCCCCCTGAAAGTGAGTATTATTAAGGCCCTTGGGTACATGCTATAAGTTTCTGTTGAAACTATTCTCATGAGCAAATGATTCATTTACACTTTTAATATGTCAGTTTTGAGCCAGATTTTCCCAGGGTCTAAGTCAACTCCCTGGGAATAGTAGGCATTTGGGGAGGCATGTTAACTGTTTTAAGTCAGTGCCCTAGGGGACCTGAACAAGTTAGTGACACAGCTTAACATTTTAGGCACTTAGGCAAAATAATAATAATAATAATAATGATAATATTAGTAATAATAAAATTTAAAATTAAAATGAACTCCCTTAACATTGCCCTATTTTTTTCTTAAAACCTATTAGACAATAATAGAATCACAAATTTAGATTTATAAGGGATCTTAGTCCAACATTTTCATTTCACAAATGAGGAAACTGAGGCTCGGTCATTAAGGGCCTCTTCCAAGGTCACACAAGTAGTAAGAAGCACGGTCGGGATTTGAACTCAAGTCCTCTGACTTTGTGTTATTTGACAGGATAGGTTCTTAGAGAACAGGAGAGTATAGTGATGAGAATGCAGGCTCTAGGAATAAAGATTCAAATCCTTGCTTTGCGACCATGGTCATTTATCTTCTTGCAGCCTCAGTTTATTCATCTACAAAATGAATGGGTTGGATTAAATGACCTTTACAATTCACTCTAGTTCAAGATATTTTTCATTTTTCACTAAGTCAATCTTCTCATTTTACAGAAGTGAAAACAATCTTTGCGAGTTGAAGTTATCTGTCCAATGAAAGCCAGATGGTACAGTGGAAAAAACCATTAGTTTGGGAGTCAGAGGATACGAGGTCAAATCTTGCACATCTAACATTTAATACCTCTGTGGCCTTGAACACCTTACTATAAAATGAGGGGACTGGATTGGATGGCTTCAGCTATCCCTTAGGCTCTAAATCTGTGGTACTATGAGTACTGGCAATAGTGTGCATTGTTATCAGTATCTCCCATATATTTTCCCTCTAAAGTCCTACTTCCATTGCAATTTAATGGGGACCTTGGGTTCTGGAGGCTTTGCTATATAGAGCACAAGTTTGTCAGGTTCTAAAGATGGAATGGTTTCACTGTCACTGGAGGCAATGGCAGACTCAGATGGTGTCTGCCTTTCAAAGAACCACCTAGCTAAATCTGAAAAACTTTATGAATTCATCAGGTAATGAGTCTTTTCTTAGTCAGAGCAGTTCATAAAAAATATTTCTTAAAGTTAATCCCTACATTGGTGGGAACAACATTGATACCAGTGAAATGATGAATCTTTAATGTGCTGATATTCCAATATATCAATACTTCTAAAAATAAGAAGTCAACAAGTACATAGTATATCAGGAATGTTTATGTATAACCTTCTATCAATGTGTATATGTACACACAGAGACAGATGTGTGTACACACAATACACATAGGTGCATGTGTATATACACACACAATGCACATGTATGCCCACAGATATTTACTTTCACATGTATACAATGCAAGCATCCACCTATACAATGTATATATACATGTATACACATATGTATGCCCACATATATAACATGAATACATACAATAATGTGATGTTGGATAGAATGTCATTTGTATATCCACATATGTGCATGTGCACATCTACAAACATATCTATGTATGTATGACTGAACTTGTTATTTCACTGATATAACTTTCAGTGATGAAAATCCCTCTACTCATGCAGATTGACATGCAAATTAATCTTAGGTGTTAGGGGCACTTAGACATTAAATGACTTGTCCAGGGTCATATGTGTCCAGTGCTAGGCTTGAACACAGGTTGGTTCTGAGGTTGGCTTTCACCCAGTAAACCACGTTGCCTTACTCCAATGCTCATTCATGCAGTCTCTATTCCAAAAATCTAAAATTGTAATTCTAGAATATTTCAATTTGACAAATATTTTTTATCACATGCAAGACACTGCCCAGGCACTAGAGTCACTAAGAAATATGGAAGCTACAACATGAACATAAATGAGTAAAGATGAGGTCATTTGAAATGGAAGAGGGCATTGTGAATTAGAGGGTTTGGGATAGACTTTCCATGGGAGGTATGTTGCAAGGATTGATGTTATGATCAATTACTATGAAAACAGGAAAGTCTTAGTAAGGGGGAGAATTGTGTTCTAGGTCTGATAGCCCTGAGAATGGAGTCTAAGGTCAAGACCTTCCCTTCTCACATTGAACTTGTGATATATGCATTGCCCAGTCAACAGGCATTTCTGGAGGACTTACTGGATTCCAGGCATTGTATTAAAGAAAATTGTACTGCATAAAGAAAATCTTGAACAGTCCTTGCCCTACAGGACATCAGCCAACACACAGACGACTATGTACAGACGTGATATATACAGGATAAGTTGGAGATAATCTCAGATAGAAGGTACTAACATTACAAAGGGCTGTGAAAGGCTTTTTAAAGAAGGTGAGGTTTTTCTTGAGATATGAAGGAAGTCAGGGAAGCCATAAAGGAGAGGTAAAGAGGCTGTATGAAAGATAGCCAATAAAATGCCCGGAGTTGGGAGATGGACTGTCTTTTCAAAGAACAGCAAGGAGGTCAAGGTTACTGGATTCCAAAGTACATGATGGCTGTTGGGGGAAAGGGGAAGTATAATGTGTAAGAAGATTGGAAAAGTTTCAGGGCAGGTTATATTTAATCCTGGAGGGGACAGGAAACCATTGGAATTTATTGAATAAGGAATAACATGGTCAGACCTACACTTCAGGAAGATCATTTTGGTAGCTGAGTGGAAGATGAAATGGTATTGAGGAGAGACTTGAGGCATGGCATCTAATAGCAGCTATTACAATAGTTCAAGCATAGAGTAATGTGGGTCTGCACCAGGGTGGTGGCAATGTCAGAGGAGAAAACTGGGATAGATAGATGTGATGTCATGAAAGTAAAATCAATAGGACTTGGCAACTGATTGGATAGGGGTGTGTGAGAGAGTAGGGAACTGAGGATGATGCTTAAGGTTTGACCTAGGTAATTGGAAGGGTGGTGGTATTCTTGAGAGTCATAGGGAATTTCAGAAGAAAAGGTTCTAGGAACAAGATATCTATGAAATTCAACTTCAGGCATTGAATTTAAGGTATCTACAGGACAGTTCTTGATATCTGAAAAGTCATTTGGTGGTGGGAGCAGGGAGACAGAGTGAAAGGTTAGGGCTGGATAAATTAAATCAGAGAATCATCTGCATAGAGACAGTAATTGAATCCATGGTAGCCAATGACATCAGCAAGTGAAATAGTATAGAGGGAAAAGAGAAAAAGAAGACAAGAGGAGAAGAAAGAGGGGAGAGGACGGAGGGGAGGGGGGAGGACCTGAATGAAGATTCAATAAAGTAAACTAAGAAGGAGCAACCAGAGAGGTAGGAGAACCAGGAGAAAGCCTCAAGGGGAAAAGAGTGGGTGACTGTCAAAAGCTTCAGACAGATCAAGAAGCATGAGGGTTGAGAAAAGGTCATTAGATCTGAGAAGAAATCATTGGTAACTTTGGAGAGAGCAGTTTCATTAGGATGATGACTTCAGAAGTCAGACTGAAGGATTAAGAAGGGAGCGGAAAGGAAGTGGAGACATTGACTGCAGATGGCTTCCTTTAGTCACAAAGGCGGGAAGAGATAGATGACAACAGCTAGTGGAGAGAGATGGATCACGTGAAGCTTTTTTGAGGACAGCAGTGTGTGGACATCAGAAAAGCAACCAGGATACAGAAGGAGATCCAAGTTTATTGAGAGAGTAGGGACTATAGAATGGGCAATCTCTTGAAGAAGACAGGATAGAGTGGAATTACTTATGGGTATGTGGTGAAATTTATCTTGGCAGGGAGAACGGCTGCCTCTTCAGGTGAAACAAACACGAAGGACAAAATACTGGGGGAAGGCATCTAAATGTTGGGAGATGAGGAGGAGGGGATGGGAGAGTTCTCTGTGAATGCCCTCAATTTTGTCAGTATGAACCAAGGCTCTCAGCTGAGAGAGTGGGGAGAGGGGGAGCTAGGGGAAATTTAAGGAGGGATGAAAAAGTTAATTAGGACCACTGGTGAGTTGGGGTCACAGCAAATCAATTAGGAAAGTATAAAAGGATTGTTTTCCTTCAGTGAGGATCCTGTTCCAATTATATAATGTAAATTTGTAGAGGATGTGTGGTTTTCTGATTTTCTCCAGCTTTGTGTTAATGACTGCCTATTCACATGCTCCACTGGTATCCATGCCATGTCAAGAAATCTAGAAGACCAGGTACCTAGAGAGAAGCAGAGAAGGGGGTGGGGGAGAAGTAGAGAAATGGAAAGAAGATGCCAGGACAAACTTCATATTAAAAAATCTTGCCTTCAGCGTGGCTCCATATTCTCCCTCCAGATTTATAAAACCCTCTGGCTCCTAGGACCAAGACCTTGGGATGGTAGCAG
Source organism: Petaurus breviceps papuanus (assembly GCF_028583685.1). Classification (NCBI taxonomy): domain Eukaryota; kingdom Metazoa; phylum Chordata; class Mammalia; order Diprotodontia; family Petauridae; genus Petaurus; species Petaurus breviceps. Next base: position 9,852,952 of record NW_027185777.1, on the reverse strand, counting down.
TTAGATTGACAGTCAAGTATAGGCCTTTACGGGCTAACCCAAGAACCAACACAAGCTGTATTGTTCCTGTAGGAAAATGCATTTCTTGTTCTAAACTCAAACTTACAAATGAATTTCTGGAACACAACATTCTAAAAACTGCTATAAGTTAGGCACCGCCTTTATAATGCAAGCAATGATTTTACATGACTATGGCTTACAGAAAATTGGCTCCCCCAAACCCCCTTCTTTGTTAATGATTTCCTAAGAAATCAGACTTGGTGTCTAAATCACTACTGTATATTTTACTTCATTCAGTACCCTGGAAAGGATCAAAGGATTATTGGAGGGGAGGGATTATTATTAGATAGTGAAGAATCATTCAGCAAGAGAAAAAATCATATTTATTTGAAAATGATAAATTAATTTCAAGTTATTATCAGGTTTAAATTTCTGTTTAAAGGAAATAAATCAGTCTGTAAATTTATGATAGGGATTATATTCCAGGAAAATGAGATGTAAACTACCACGATCTATGTCAAATCTGATTTTCGTAGAAAAACATTTTTTAATAAGAGACTATGATTCTAAAGACTTAATATGCAAGTTTTTACAGACAGAATCACAAATACTAATCAACTTCAACTGACATACATAAAGTAAATGGACTAAAGCTTATTGAAGTGTATCTTAACCAATTAGGTAAACCAATATAGTAATCAATTACACAAATTTCATTTACTTTAATTTCATTTACTAGCCCTGGGAATGAGGCTAGCCAGGGCATGGGGAGATATTGGGAGGTGGGTCTAGAGTACATCTTCTAGAAGAGAAACCTGATTCAAAGAGATAAAGATAAACTAAGTATCTACTGTTACTTTCCCTCACTAGGCCTCATGTTTGTGGAATTAACACACAATAGTAAAACATCTTCCAACTGGCAGTGGGCTTTAATTTAGTAAAAGGATAACAGAAATGGAAAAAAAATAATTGTAATATAATCAAGAATAGAAAAATGTCATGAGGGTGAGATTCCCCCAAAACTATAGTAACTTTAAAGAAAGATTATATATATAATAGGTATTTTATATATAATATAGATTTTATACATATAATATATAAGATATATTTTATATATGTAAATCTTACATATATATCTTATACATATATATTTTATTTAATTGAGGGGAAGAGAAGGAGATAAAAGGTAGGAATAGTTGGAGAGGTGGCCTGGGTGAAAGCTGGCAGGCACCTTGGACATCTTGTAGACCCACCCCTCAGTGTAAGGATATGAAACTCTGTAACAGAGAAGGGATTTGAAGCCAGATCCCTTAGACCTCAAACTGAAACACTTGAAAAACATCTGAGTTCCAGAGAGATCAGGGTTGGAGCTACAAATTTTGGGGTTCCAAAATAATTCCACAGTTTACCAACTTCATCAGCCTCGGTTGTTTCCAACATTCTGGCTTCCATCCTATAGGCAACCGGCAAAAGAATGAACAAGTTAGTGAAGCTGCTGACTGAGGAAATGCCTGTTGCTGGTGGCTGGGGGACACTGGAGACTGGAAGTATGTAAAGAAATGTCTCCAGGGATTTTAACAGCCCAGATTCTAATTGAGCGGCGCATCTTTTTGTCTTTAATTAGCATTTATAGATACTTGTAAGGTCTGCAAAGCACTTTACAACATCTCATTTTTTGCTCACAAACTCAAAGGGAATTGCTATTACTATCACCCCCATTTTACAGATGAGCAAAGTGAGGCAGGCGGAGAAACTAAATGTGTTAGTATGTGTCTGAGGTTGGATTTGAACTCATATCTTCTTGATTCCACTTCTAGCACTCTATCCACAGGGCTAGTCTAAACTTAGAAGTACATAAGAAGAGCCAAATGCTTTTATCTACCAGTTAACAAACATTTATGGGGCATATATTTATATGCAATGAATGTATTTAATCATGAAGGGGCTAAAGAGTAAAATATAGCCCCCACCTCCAAGAACTTCACAAAATACACTAGGTGGTACAATGCATAGAGTGCTGGGGTCAAGGAGATTCGAATTCAAATCCTGCCTCAGATACTTACTAGCTGTGTGATATAGGGCAAGTCACATAACCTCTGTGCCCTAGTTTTTCATCTGTAAAACAGGGATAATGATAATCACCTACCTCAGAAGGTTGTGGTAATGATTTACATATGTAAAGCATTTCACAAATCTTAAAGTGCTATATACTTATTGCTGCATATACTTAATAAAAATTATTGAATTAATGAGTTAATGGTATAATATTAATGAATTAATGGTATAAGACAAGGGGTTCCTTAGAAAAACATCCTATATAAATCCCTGATTTTTAGAAATATTTGCTGCCTCTAAGTAAGGGTTTTTTTTTCTTTTTGGAGGGGGTAAGGTAGGGCAATTGGGGTTAAGTGACTTGCCCAAGGTCACATGGCTAGTTTTGTGTGTGTGTGTGCATGTGTGTGTATGTGTGTGTGTGTTAAGTGTCTGAGGCTGGATTTGAACTCAGGTCCTCCTGACTCCAGGACTGGTGCTCTATTCACTGCACCACCTAGCTGCCCCAGTACTTGTTCTAATACTTCAGAAATTCTCCTTTACTCCCCAATTTTCATCCATACTTAAAACTAGGAGAGAAATCACGTGTAACAGACCCATCAATTTAAAGTACCTGGCCAATGAGATTAAAAAAAAAAGAACCAGCTATTTGTCAATTCCAAGATGTATTAAAAATTAAAACCTTCTATTAGTATCTAATGATACATGGGAGGGCATCAGAAAAATCACTTTGGGAAATCACAAACTCAAAGAGAATGTCATACTAGGTGGTATTTTTATCAGAATCTCAGATCTAAAGCTGCAAGGGACCCCAATACCCATCTGATCCAATGCCCTCGTTTTTCAGATGAGAAATCTGAGGAATAATGAGATGAATGGCTTGTCCAAAGTCAAGCATGTAATCAATGTCAGAAATGGGATCTGAAGCCAGCTTCTCTGACGTGGGAGCCGGTCCTGTTCCAATTGTAACCATGCAGCATTTTATCTGCACAAAGTCCTCTCACCTGCTTCAGTTAATGTGATGCTCCTCACAGCCCTAGGCCATAGAAAGGGAAAACATGATTTATTACTATCGTTTTCAGATGGCAAAACAGGACAATTTGTAAATAGGTCCTTTCAGGCTAATCTAATCTTTCTGTATAATAGAGCAAGGGGCCAGTGAACTCTGAGGAAGCAAATCTTCTCCCTGCACTTTGACAGGGCTTTATATTAAATTCCATATAACATACTGATCCAGAAATTGAGAAAATATATTTTTGAATAAATCATTCAATGAACGACATTCAGAGTCTTTCATTGTAAGGTTTTCAAAGCTTGCAGTGTACCTGGGATGGCTATGTCATAGATAGCATAATGGTTAGGGCACTGGACTTCTCAGTAAGAAAGCTTGCATTCAAATCACACCTCAGACACTATCTGTATGACTCTCGGTACGTCCCTATATCCCCATGGGCCTCATTTTCCTCATATCTAAGATGAAGGAACTGAACTTGATGGTCTTTAAGATTTACTACATGATCCTATGTATGAGTTCAAACTGGCCGAACTAGAGGAGTCCTTGGACTTTTCAACTGCCTTAGAAGGTGGTCATGTTTCCAGTCGCGTGGTATGAGTGATGGATATATGGCAGAGTTATGGGGCCAGTTCACAGGTGTAGCAGCTGACTAATTAGAACGGGGCTGGAAAGAGGCTTAATCAGATAAACTAAGGGTTGCTAATTTAAGATGAAAGTGAGTCAGGGAATCAATATGGGGCAGATCTCAGTATTCCTCATTGAATTGGGCAAGTTAAGCAAATTGGAGTCACAGATGGACTCCAATCCTGCCTTGGCTGAATTGACAGAATGAACTAGAGGGAATGAGAGGAGCTGAGAGGATTAATGAATCGGGCTTGCTGAAGGTCAGGACAATACCTCTCTCAGGAGTCTAAGCTGTGCCAATGGAAGCTTCTGGTGAATCGCCCACATTTTATTAGCCCTAGGAAAGGGCAGCCTAGCCTTACAGGATCCTCAAAACCCAGGTACCAGCCTGGACCCTTTCATCAGCTTTGGTCTATGAATACCTTTGAGTAAGTCAAGAGAGTGACTGCTATGTATGTACTTTGCGTTCTCTGTGGAGGCAAAATTAAATAACTCTCTGTAAATCTGTAATGCCTTTTTCTGTCTAATTTATCTCCCTGGAATAGGGCCAAAGGATTTAAAAAGGGATGGTGGCTCAGGACCTTCATAGAATGTACCTTCTACTGAGTTTATTGTTCTTAGCTTAAGAGAGAGACAATCTGACATTTGCATTAATATCAGGCGTCCTTCACAGTCTGCTAGCGAAGTATTTTTTCTTAAATTATAAAAGAAGTTTATTGATGCCTATTATTTTTATATGACAGCCATTCTTGGATACATTGCTTCCCACTGATTCAATTCAACAAGTATTATTAAGCTACTATTTGTCAGGCACTGTGCTAGAGACCAGAGATACAAAAACAGGAACAAAAATTATCCCTGATTTTAAGAGGCTTATAATTTATGCCATCACCCTTCCTTCCATCTCCTTTCCTTTTTACCTCCCACAAATGAATCTTTTCTTGTAAAAACAGTTAAGCAAAACCAACCCAACATAGCCATTATTTTATTGCCCTAAATTCAGGCAGGACCAGATCAACTTGGTCATAAAAAGTCTCTACTGTGGTAGCTATATTCAGAAACAAATAGAATTCAGAGGTACTAAGGAACATGGCAATGTTGAGGATGGAGAATAATTTCCTCTATGTAATGATAGCTACAAATCACAATAGAGAACCATCTGGACAGTAGTCAGCAATGAGGTGCTTTTTGTAAAAATGGAAAACTGACAGGGAAATGTACCAAGAAAAATAAATCACCGAAGGAAATTGATTATGGGCATTCTACTTAGTATATGTTGGACCCTTTTCTAGGTCCAGGCTCCTTAACTCAAGAGGGACTTGGAGATTTTGGAAAGACTTCAAGAAAAGAAAAAGACAATTAAAGAGTTGAGCAATAACATGAGGAAGAAAAGCTAAATAAATTATTTGACTTGGAAAGGAGAATGGCAAGCTTTAGTATAGCTATAGATGGTCCATAAGATACAGTCTTATGGGAAAATAATAAGGAAATTCAGGTTTCTGTAAAAGAAAGTTTCAGAGAGTAATAGCTCAGAAAGGATTAATAGCTACGGAATTTGTGGTCTCCTTTAAAAAAAAAATTAGCCTCGCTTCGTTAGGCTAGTTTAAGAGTTAGGCGGCATAAGAGCAAAGAAATATTAACCAATTGGCCTGCTTGTTAGTCTCATTCAATTAAAAATTTTTTTTCCACAGAAAATGAGAGTCTGAGGCCACATAGCACAACCCATACATGAACAGGGATTCCCTCTACAACCTCCTTGCCTCCAACTTTATGAGGAAATCAAGGTCCTTTTCACAGTGAGCTCCATATCTCTTCTACTCCACAACTTAAACTCCCCTATGTTTTCATCCATTATCTTCTTCTTTGCTCCAGTTTTGAGGAAGAAGTGATTTTTTCCCTAACTATGGTTACCCCCCCCCCATCTTTTCTTGTCCCTTCTGGAAACAAACTTTTTTGAGAATTCCCTGCCTCTTTACTCAACTTCAGTATTTCCCAAGGGACTAGTACCTTTCCAAACCTTACAAACATGATAAGATCTCCTCATTCTTTTTTTTTTTTTAGATTTTGCTTTTTGGAGGGAGGAATGTAGGGCAGTTGGGGTTAAGTGACTTGCCCAAGGTTACACGGCTAGTTTTTTTATGTGGATGTTAAGTGTCTGAGGCTGGAACCGAACTCAGGTCCTCCTGACTCCAGAGCTGGTGCTTTACTCACTGTGCCACCTAGCCTCCCCTGATCTCCTCATTCTTAATAAAAAAAAAAAAAACGTTTGTGTGACCATCTCATCCCTTAACATATTAACCTGTCTTTTAGGGACAAACATCTAGAAAGTATTACACTTACTACCTTTGCTTTCTTTCACACACCCCTGCCCCTTGCAACCTGGCTTCCAATTCTACAACTGGATTGAAACTGCTCTCTCAGGGGCTTTCCAAGGATCTCTTACTTGTTAAATCCTTTTCTCAGTTCTCCATCTTTCTCCTTGATCTATCCACAGCTTTTCCCAGTGTTGACCCATCTCTTCCTGGGTTCTCTCTTTCCCCCTCTCTAAATTCTCCTACTCTGTGTCAGATCACTCCTTTTCAGTCTCCTCCATGGTTCATCATACATCTCCCACTCCCTTGGAGAAGAATGTGAGCTCTTGGAAGGTCAGGACCATGTTCTTGCCATTCTCAGTAGCCCAGTATTTAGCACAATGCCTGGCATGTAATGAGAGCTTAACAAATGCTTGCTGGTTGGCTGACTATAGAAATTCCCCCAAAGTTCCCTTCTCAGTCCTCTTTTTTTTTCTTCCTGCTGTGTTCTTTACTGAACTTCTTGACTGACTTCATCTGCTTCCATAGCTTCCATTACTGTCTATGTAGATGATTTCCAAATCTATATATCCATTGTAACATTTCCACTAAACATCGGTGCCATATTGTCACTTTCTGATTAGATTCATATAGACCACAAGGATTTAAATAAAAAGCTGAAAGAGATCTTAAAGGCTATCTTGTCCAACCCTCTCATTTTACAGATGACCCAAGTCTTCCTGACTCAACCTCTACACCATCTCTTATATCCATCCCTCCCATCCATTCAGCCACTCCCCCAATCCAACCCCTTCTTACCAGTAAAGACAAATGATTACTCTTTGAACTAGCATATCCCCACCACCTGCCTCATGCCAGCAAATCCTCAGTTCCCTGATTCCAAATGTGAGGATGATATTTCTCTCTGAAATGTGAACCCAGTGTGGAGTGATGATTTTCATGAACTTGGATGCAGACAACTCTACTTGGATTCCACTATGCAGAGCATAGAAATGAGAAGTAGCCCAAACCCTGCCTTTATGAAGAGTACAATATGAGGGGGAGAGGAGGAGAGTGAGGGAGAGGGAGAGAGAGGACAAATAGTCATATAGTAAGTGTCTGGAAAAGGTCACCTTAGTCGTACAGGAATCAAAGAACACTTCCAAGGGGAGGGGAGGTAGCCCCTGAGTTGAATCCTTAAAGAAGAAAAAGATCTCAACAAATACACATTAAGGGAAAATTATTTTAGATATAGGGGATGATATGCCCAAATGCATGAAGGTAGGTGAGAGAGGGGATAAGATTGGGGAATGCTAGTAATACAAGTTACACGAAACAGTGAGTACATGAAGACTGCTGTGGAGACATATTTTTTAAATTTTATTTTATTCTTAATTTATGGAATAAAACAAGCATTTCCATAACATAATATAATAAAAAAGATTGTAAATGAAACTGCAAATCTATTGTGTAAAACTTGCTATTCCTCTTAAATATATAACATCATCATGGACATTTTATTTTCCCTCGCCCATATTTTGAAACATCCAAGGTGCTGAATTGGTTTGCTTGATTAAGCTTGTCTGCGATAAGGCAGGGTTTCTAATCATGGGGGTAGGGGGTGAATTGGTAGATAGTGATAGAGATGCAAAAAAGAGAAATATAACATACTTATTAACTCATCATTCATTAAACTATTACGACCATTAACTGGTGACTAATAAAATATTTTAAATATACAGAAAAAAGGTCAGAGGAGGACACAAACATGGAAAAATTGTCACTATTGTGTTAAATTTAATATTATGCTTTGAAAAAACTATGCAACTGAACTATATAGCTTCATAATTTTTTTATTCTTTATTACTTGAATTGCTAATGTTCATCAGCAATTAAAGTCTATATTAAGAAAAGAACTTTTTTTTTTAAAGGGAACTCTTGTGAAATAAGGCTGGAAAAGTTGGTTGGTGCCTGAGCATGAAGAGTTTCGAATGCCAAAATAGTTTTTATCTAATTCGATGGGCAATGGAGGGGGGGGGGGGGCTCCAAAAGATTTTGTATGGTGGCATGATTCACATACTCTGAGAACCTTGTGAAAGATGCTTTGGAAAAAGGGTAGAGATGAAGGGTAGAAGAACTGCTAATAAGCCATTATAATAGATTAGGTAGGAGATAAGGGCCTAATCTAGAACAATGGTGGTAGAATATGTAGGTGAAAAGGAGGGGGCAGACGTCAGAGATATTTGGAGGCAGTACAGCAACGGATATGGGGGAGTCAAAGGTGTCCTTGAGGTTTTGAAGCTGAGTAACTGGGAGGAGGAGGATGCTATTCATAGAAACTCTGAGGAGGGGACAGGTAGGCATTGAGGGAAAGATGGAGAAATTCAATCTTTCCCATGTGGCATTTAAGACAGAGAATTCTATTGTCTAGTGTAATAGCACTCTCTGGGATGGTCCCGCTAGACCAAATAAATCTCCAGCATACTGGAAATCATCATCATCACCATCAATTTCACTTAAATTTATTTGAAGTGTATGAAGCCATGATAGAGTGGATAGAGCTGGCCTTGAGACCAGAGAGATCTGGGTTCAGGTCCTGCCTTACACACTGGCTTCATGATACACATGATACACACTGGCTTCATGACCAAATCATTGAATCTCTCATATTCTAAGAAACTCTTTAAGACTATAAATTGCAGAGAAGGTACAGTTCTACACTGGTAGAGGGAGCTCGCTCATCTGGTGGGACCAGGGAAATCATGGTCCCACTGCCTATGCCTATTACAGTCAGAAAGAACTTTCACATACATTGTCATTTGATCCCCACAACAACTCCATGGGATAGCCAAATATTCCCATATTGCTGATAAGGAAGCTGAGCTTCAGAAAAGCTGTAATTTTTCTCTATTCACATAGACAGTAAGTGGCAGAGCCAAGGTTTAAATGAGGGTCTTCTGAGCCTAATTCTAGCAATCTTCCCCTAACACTGAAAATACTTGTTGAAGACAACAAGTGCAATACAATAATCTGGGGGGGGGGATCTGAAAGATATCCCTTAAATAGTTTCACATAGAAAAGTACTCATCTTCTCTTTAAAATCAGGAAAAGGAAGGTTTGATGACAGATGGAAGACAGGTGAGAAATTTTTGTTTAGTTGTTTTTCAGTCACTTTTGACTCTTTATGACCCCATTTGGGGTTTTCTTGGCAAAGATACTAAAGTGATTTGCCTTTTCCTTCTGCAGCTCATTTTACAGATGAGGAAACTGAGGCAAATAATGTTAAGTGACTTGCTCAGGGCCATACAGCTAGCAAGTGTCTGAGGCTGGATTTGAGCTCAGTACTTCCTGACTTCAGGCCCAGGATTCTATCCTCTGCTCTACCTAGCAGTCCTAGGTGAGGAATATGTTACCTCAAAAGAGTAGACCTTTTCCCTTATTCATTCTTCTTTATCAGTTCATAACAGTTAGCTATTATATTGTGAAATGAAGAAAGTTTCCTAGCTTTAAGGCACTGGTGTATGAGCTCCCCTTCTGATATCTAGCTAATTCCTCACTGCTATCAATAGTTTTCTCCATGAAATATCTCAGGTTCCTCTAGATCAGGGGCATCAAACTTAGACAGAAACAGGAGCCCCTAAACCATCCATAAGGATCCCTGAAGGCCACATATTGCCCTAACTTTAAAACGTGATTTTACTTATGTTTGCTTGTATTTTTACTTATTTTGTTCAATATTTCCCAATTTCATTATCAATTGGTTCAGGCCACACGTGGGAGTGCTGTGGAGCTGCATGTGACAGATTTGACACCTCTGTTTTAAAGTTTGCCTCCAACTTAACTGGCCCTGTACTGAATTTCAAAAGCCAGGCTTAAGCACAAGGCCTTTTATTTCTATTTGTCCCACATGAACTATTAGGAAAAACACCAGGGTCTACAACCAAAGTCCGAGAATATTCCAGGAAAGGTACAAGATGGAAGGAATCAGAGACCATGTCTGAACAAACCTGAGGCGGTTAGTATACCCATAAGTTTGCCTTTGATCCACACTCCATCTCTCAGGGAAACTGAGGCAAAGAGCTACTCCCCCCCAATCTTTCCTTCTCCTCTATACACTATTCAGGGTATAATTAGGAGAGGGGATTTCAGGCAACCCCTTGTAATTTCCTTAAAGAATATTATTCCTTACTGAAGTCAGCAGCATAGGAGGATGAGGAGGGGAGGTTTTTTTTTTTAATTGAATTCTTGAGTGAGAAGAGAACCATAAAATTGTCAATGACATCATTCAAAAATCTGAATGGTTCCCCGAAGCTACAGTTCACTGTTTCCCATCAATAGCCAGGTGGGCAACGATATCTGGGTCACTGCAAAAGGAGATCAGAGAAGTTCCTTGGGGTTCCCAGACTCCTGGCCAGACAGCACTGAATGACTTTCAATCTCACCTTCCCAGAGCCACCCTAAATGATCTCTTCCCCTCTCCATCCAAACATGAGGACCTGGACCGATGGCTAAAAGCAACAGAAATATTCCTGTCTGAAAGCTTTCCAGCAGAGCCACTCTGATTGGAAGGCAGGGAGTGCAAAGAAGCAGAGGCAATTATTAACGAACAAGTCAATAACAATAAGCTGGCAAAAAAGCTGGGAATCTCTTGACATAAAGTAACATTACCTCCACTTACCTTCTTCCCATCTTCTGCTGTCCCCTCCCCCGTGCCCATTCCCCACCCTCCCATGGAAGTCCTCTTTGGAAGGAGGAATGAGAATGTCCATCAGCAGCCTGCATTCTTGTTCACTAGCTGAAATTGAGGCAAGGGACCGTCTCAGTCAGGTTAACCTGCTCCTTCTACAGGAATAAACATCACTGTGAGTCTGCTGCCAACAGTCCTCTCTGGGGACACTTAAGACCACAAGTACTAGATTCAGGGGTGGGGAATGTGGGGCCTCAAGGTCACATGTGGCCTTCTAGGTTGTTGGGTGCGACCTTTTGACTGAGTCCAAGTTTAAAAGAATGACTCATTTTATTAAGGGACTTTGTTCTGTGATGTTTGGATTCAGTCAAAGGACTGCACTTGAGGACCTAGAGGGTCACATGTGGCCTCAGGGCCACAGGTTTCTCACCCCTGTAAGATGAATGGACTACTTATGGCCCCAAAACAGTGAGATTAATTGGCCCTGTATTGAATTTCAAAAGCCAGGCCTTAAACACAAGGCCTTTTATTTCTATTTGTCCCACATGAACTATTAGGAAAACACCAGGGTCTACAACCAAAGTCCTAGAATATTCCAGGAAAGGTACAAGATGGAAGGAATCAGAGACCACATCTGAACAAACCTGAGGCGGTTAGTATACCCAAAAGTTTGCCTCCGATTCACACTCCATCTCTCAAGGAAACTGAGGCAAAGAGCTACTCCCCCAATCTTTCCTTCTCCTCATCCAGAAATGGAATTCCCTTTATAAGGAATCCAGGGAACCCTTCCCATATCCTTAAACAGTTCACATTCTCAATAGAAAGAGTTCTGAATTTTAGTTCCCGGTTATACCAATTACTACTTGAATGACCTTGAACAAATATCTAACTTTCCTAGGTGATGATTTCGTCATCTGCAAATGAGGGGCTTGGTCTAGACTGAGAGCTTCCTTGTAGCCCTAAATATATGATCCTTGTGAGTCAACTGGTGAGACAGGAGAATCAAAATGGCAGCCATAAATAAGAAGAAGGTTCTCTTCAGAAAACTGGGAATCAGATAATGAAACCAAAACTCCCAGAGAAGGTGGCAAAGTATAGTTTGGCAGTTGTGGTTTTCCTGGGTGATACTTAGGATCACATTCCTTTTGAATGTATGTAGTTACAGTAGTTTTCTAATATGTACTTATTCTAGACATGCACCAGGCTCACTTGCACTCTTGCGAATTTCCTATATATTTGGGCAATCTATTTATTACTTTGACTTGATTTAGTCTATTTTATTTTTATTACAGATTTTAGATTTTAAATTATGCCTGTTAATGGATTTCATCCTTCTTGGGAAAATCATTACTGAGAAATTTTGATTCTTATTAAGAATTTCTGGGAAACTAGTGCTTTTAGAAAATATGTGAATCAGGAAGGAAATCTACCATTTTTTTGTTGAATAGATTTTCCCCTCCCCTTTCCCCCATTTTCACTGGTAAACCAAAGACCATTGGGTCTCTGCTGGTTGGCTCCTTTGCTAACAGGACAGAGTGTTAATTATGGCCGTCTCCCCTGGAGACAATCAAGGACTGACTGGGAGGAGGGGGTGTTTTGTTATTAGTTTAAAGTTTTTAAGTAGCAGAAGACTATAATCAAATTCGATAATATTTGTAAAGCACTTAGTACAGTACCTGGCACACAGTCGGCACTTAATAAGTGCTTGTTTTCATCCTTCCAAAATATAGTTCCCTCATTCTCCTCTTCCCCATATGATTCCAGCAAACAGAAAAGAGTTGGATCTTATTCCCTGTATACACCAAGGAATAAGGAAATGAGATAAACACAAAATGTTGCCTACTATGTGCTAGGGACCATGCTAAGCACCATTAAAAACCACAACAGCAACCAATATCTTATTTGATCCTCATGACAACCTTGCCAGGCAGGTGCTACTATTATACTTATTTTACAATTGAGGAAACTGAAGCAAATAGGGGTTAAGTGACTTGTAGTCACACAGTATGTGAGGCTGGATTTGAACTCAGATCTTCCTGACTCAGCTTCCTCTATCTCACAGGATCATAGATTTTACCATTTTACCACCATCTCATAGGACCATAGATTTCAAGCTGGAAGCGATCTTCAAAGGTCATTGAGTCCAGTCCTGTCATTTTCAGGAATGAGGAAAAAAATTACGACAGAGGCCAAGTGACTTGTCCAAAGTCATATAGCTAGTAATTGTCTGATTCCAGGATTTGAACTCAGGTCTTCCTGATTCCAACACTCTACCCACCATATACCACTGAAATCCAGACTCCTCCAGAATCATCCAAATGTAAGTCACATGTGCAATATGTTTGTTTACTAAGTAAATGCTACAGCAAGATAATGTACTTGAGTATATTTAAAACACCAAACCCTGGATTCCTAACAAAAAAAAAAAACAAACACTTACACAATTACGGATTGGAAAAGGAAAATTATGTGCGAAAGAGACCTCAGAGATTTGTAATGAGTAACAAGCCTAACGTGAACCACCAGTATGGCCCAGGAAATACAAAACACTGCTTTGAGCTTAAGCACCACCAACTGAAGGGTAATGTTTAGATGAAGGAAGGTGACAGTCTGGCTGTGTTCTGCTGGGGTCACACCACAGCTTCAGTACTGTGTTCACTTATTTCAGGTGCTATATTAATAAACCCATACAGAGGTAAGTGACCAGACTGGTAGCAAGGGAACTGGGTATTTAAGGATAATACATACATAGATATTCATATCTGTCTATATGTATATATGCATATAAGTATATATATGCATGCATGTATATATGCATATATATGTATCTATATACACACATATGACATAAGAATGAAAGTTCTCTGAAGAATTTTGCAATCGATTGCATGACATGGGAGGCACTGGAACAGCATCACCAAGCATGGCGTACCTGCATCAAAGAAGACACTGTGCTCAGCAAAGCAAAATTAAAGTAGCTCAAGAGAAACATGACATGCACAAAGTTAGAGAATCCACCCCAAATGTTCACACGGATTGTTTGTGTCCCACCTGTGGTGGAGCATTCCAAGCTTGTATCAGTCTGATCAGCCAAAGTTGGACACATCGGAAACTGACTATAACATAGTGATGCCATTTCAGTTGTCTCTGAGAACAAAGGACACCACCCAAACAAGGAATGAAAGACTTACGCAGACCAGGCTAGCCCCTGTAATGGATCTGAAAGACTGCCATGCATGAAACAATTTAGATTTGTTTTACTTGGCCTTAGAGAACAAATTGAGCTCCAATTAGTGAATATAGCAGAGGAGAAGCTATTGGCTCATCTCTCTAATAGTCAGAGCCCATCAAAAGCAAAACTGCCTGTTCCAGGAACTAGTGAGCTCCCCACCACTGGAGATTTTCTTAAGTGGTCACATCTAATGGGTGCTATAGAGAGGTTCACATTCACTTTGGTGGCCTCGGAGGCCCTTTCCATTTATGAAAATCCATTATAACCATATGACAGATGTTTCCTTAATTCTTTCACATTTTAAATAAAATATTGCTTTGATATTCTCTCTTCATAATCTACTTTAAAAAATTCTTAGACCTAATAGTTCTATCCTGGTTCATTGCAATAGTATCAGTATCCTTGTCTCAAAGTGTTTTCCTACTCAATCTTGCATAGGTTTGCCCATGCCACCCATCCCTCCCATGCCAATCAACCAATTCCAGGGACTCCTTATTTCCACTAGGATCAACAGATATCACTTTGACATTCAAAATTCTTCATAACCCACCTTGTCCTACTCCTTCCAGTCAATCTTCTACCACATTGGTCCCTTCCACATATCCTGTACATTCAGTGCCTGGTTGATATTCTTCACATACAATGCTTTATTTCCCATCTCCCTGCCTTTGCATTGACATGGAATGCTACATGCCAAGAAGGCTTTCCCTCCTCACCCTTACCTCTTAGGATCCCTGGATTCCTTCAAGATTCAGCCTTAATATTATTTTCTATGGAAAACTTTTCTAGGTCCCTTAGTTGCTTGTGGCTTTCCCTATTTATCCCATATATGTCTATATACATGTGTAATGGGAATGTAAATTTAAAGATCTTCCCTGCCCCTAGACTAAAGTGCAACTGGAGCCTGGGGTAGGAGGCTTGTTTTTCAGTAGATACTTCTTGATTGGCCAGTGAGTCAATAAGGTTGTTACATTCTCTGAGCCAGGAGAAGGCTATATAAGGCCTGATGTATAGCTTTGTTTTGGGGATCACTTTGAGAAGTGTTCTGTGATTTGATATGGATTCTGGGAAGCCATTGTCCAGAGCCCCCCGGCTTTGAAAAACCCAGATGTGGAAACCCAGATGTTGATTGGGTATGGATGTAATGGTTGGACAGTTTGGAAATCTGTCTACTTGATCTGTTTCTGTCTTGATAATTCTGTCTGTATATTCTGAAGTTCGGGGTGCTGACCTCTTTCCCCTGAACTAGGTAAACGATATATGTTTGACTGATTAAAGTAAGCTTGTTAACCCATTTTGGGTTGCTTTCCTTTATCAAAACAGATCCAAGAACCTGTATGGGCAGCCACCCTGAGGACACTTGGGGTGCTTGCTGCCACAACATGTTATCTGTACAATTAGAATATAACCTCATTGAGGACAGAGCTGTTTTGGCTTTTTTTTTTTTTTTTGGTATCTTCAGTGCTTATCACAATGCCTAACACATAATTAGCCCTTAAAAATGGTTAATTAATCTTTCTCATCTTAAATTCTGATGTTTGCTTTGTGGTAGGTGAAAGATGACTGAGAAAACAAAGGTTTGATCTTCCAAGCATATCAATTTATTAAGCAATGCAGGCCAGCTGCCTAACAAAGTGGGACCAGGTCCCATCCTCTCCTTAGGCCTGGACTCCAAATACAAAACGGGAGATAGACTTGTATACATCAAAAACAATCCAATAAAGTCAATTAATTAAAGGGAAACAATACAACAGTGGGCAATCTGATTTCTAATTGGATGTAAGATTAGGGACTTTCCAAATTGGGAGCAGGAGAGTGAACAAGTGAAATTCCCTGAATTGAGAGAAGGAAGTGTCCTGCTCCCCAAGTATCAATAACCAAGGGAACATGGAAATAATAACTGATTGATCAGTATGGGGTCAGTTTTCAGCTGAGACCCATGGGTTGTGAGAAAACTCCTTGCATTAGTCTTTGGATCTAACTAGATTTCAAGGCAACATAATAACCCAGGTTGTTATTTAAGGGGCTCTAAGGGCAGGTAGAGGGGCTCCAGTTTCCCAGCAATGCAGGGAGAGGTTCAAACAATGAAATAATATTTTTTCACCCATTCCCACAATTGAATGCAGCATTCTCACAAGACAGAAATTGGACTAGACCCATAATTGAATAGAAACTAGTAAGTCCAGAATTGAGTCACAAGATGGAGTAGATGTGGTTCACTCAATTCTTATAATTGCTGTCCTAATCTCAATTCCCTCAGTTTACAGCGAGAGAGTCAAGGATTTTTTTTAAGACTCAGAGGAGAGGAGGAAGACCATTCCAGGCATGGGGAACATACAAAGACACAGAGAGGGGAGATTAAATGTGGTACACAGAACAGCAAAGACACCACTTTGGCTAGAATGTTAGAGTCCTCAACAAACTCGATCAAACCAGTATGTCTGGCAGTAAAATTGGTTGATTGGTGTGGGAGGAATGGGTGATATAGTCAGGCCTATGCAAAATTGAGTAGGAAGACATTTACAGACAAGGATATGGACTAGGCTACTGAAATAAACCAGGCTGGGAATATTAGACTCTTTAGTAACAGAAAGTGATGTGCTAACATATCTTTCCGATCTCTGCTTCTTTGCTTTACCCATTCTCTACTTTTAGAATTCCCTCCTCCAAAATCTTCCCTGGGGAAAATCCTGCCCATCCTTTAGCCCCGCTCAAATACCACCACCTCCAAAAAGTCTAGCTCTGCTGATAAAACATAAAATGGTTCTAAGGCTATGAGTTTCTTTCCCATGCTGGGGATCTCTTTGGGAGCTCCCTGAAACAAAATGACCTGCGATCCTTCAGATGTTTTGCAGTCCCTCATCTACTATTTCCATGTGTGCTTATCATGCATATTATAATGATTTAGGGCATATTCCCAACTAAACTAAAATGTCCATGAGGACAGAGATCAGCGCTCATTTAAAGTGGATTATTTTCCCTGACAAGTAACAGATCATGGTGGAGAGAGGGTGAGGCTAGGAGGCATGAATCATGATGTCCTGTGTCTGGTACACACTGTCTGTGTGAGCCTGGACAAGTCAATTAGCC
Organism: Petaurus breviceps papuanus; assembly: GCF_028583685.1. Taxonomy (NCBI): domain Eukaryota; kingdom Metazoa; phylum Chordata; class Mammalia; order Diprotodontia; family Petauridae; genus Petaurus; species Petaurus breviceps. Next base: position 9,835,961 of record NW_027185777.1, on the reverse strand, counting down.
TCTCATTGCTCCCTGGAGAACTTTCTCAGATAAGAACAAGAATATGAAAAACAACAACAATAATAGCAAGTATTTAGATAGTTCTTTAAGATGTGTAAAATGCTGTACAAATATTATCTCATTTGAACCTCACAACAGCCCTGGGAGGCAGGTGCGATTATTTTCACCTTTTTGCAAATGAAGAAACTGAGGTAGAGGTCAAGTGACTTGTCCAAGGTCACACAGCTAGTGAGGATATGAGGCTGGATTTGACTTCAAGTCTCCCTGACTCCAGATTTTTATTGTTCAGTTGTTTTGCAGTCATGCTTGGCTCTTTATGACATTTTTTATTTTATTCTTTTTTTAGGGGGGGCGTGGTTCTAGGCAAAGATACTGGAGTAGTTTGCCATTTCCTTCTCCAGTCCATTTTACAAATGAGGAAACCGAGTCAAGCAGGATAAAATGACTTGCCTAGGCTCACACAGCTAGTAAGTGTCTGAGGCCAGATTTGAACTCACGAAGATGAGTCTTCCTGACTCAAGGCCCAGTGCTCGAACCACCATACCACCTAATTGCCCAATTTGATGTAGAAAGGCAGGTTAAATTCATTAATTCTTGACAGATAGTCACCCTTTGCTTGTGATTCAAACTAGTTTCAACAATTTCCTCGAAGAAAAGAGACTTCAACCCTGAACTTAACATAAACTAAAAAAAAAAAATCTGTCTTATCACTGGCAATTACTACTTATCTCTCCTTGTGAAGGCACAAATCTCTTTTGGCACCTGAATAACTATGTCTGAGATCAATCCATGAATTAATCAACAGAGGGCTTTTGGATATTCATTTGGACCTGGCACTATGCTAGTTCTTTGGGGGGACATAAGAGAAGAAGAGGTTCTAGAAGTGAGAGCACCTTTAACGAAGAAGATGATGCCTGAGCTGGCCTCAAAGGACAGGCAGGATTTAGAGAAGTGTGGGATGGGGGGAAGGAGGCGTTGTCAGTGGGCATTCTGTATTAGGTATGAGCAAAGATGGAAGGAAGGATGAATGTGGCTTGTACACAGAGTGGAATGTTTGCTTTGGAGAGAAGAGGGGGGGATGGAGGGAGAGGGAGACAGAGAGACAGACAGAGAGAAAGAGAGAGAGACAGAGACAAAGACAAAGACAGAGTGACAGAGAGAGACAAAGACAGAGTGACAGAGAGAGACAAAGACAAAGACAGAGTGACAGAGAGAGACAGAGACAAAGAGAGATAGAGAGTCAGTTTTGAAGGGGAAAACTACAAATGTTGGAGGGGATGTGGAAAAATTGGGACACTAATTCATTGTTGGTGGAATTGTGAATTGATTCAGCCTTTTATCAACTTTTGTTTTACATTAGACTTACAACACAACAAGCTACTGAATTCTGGAAACCCTTATCGAGTACCTTCTGTGTACAAAGTACTGCACTAGATATAAAGGTGAGCAGAATATTGTGCCTGATCTCAAAAAGCTTACAATTTAGTATGGGAAATAAGACATCTATACAAATAATTATAATGTGAAGAATACTATGAACAACACAATAAAGGAAATGGAAAAAATGCTAGAAAAAATGTAGAGGAGAGACAGAATTCTCCCAACTGCAGGAATTAGGGAAGGTGTGATGAAGGACTCTGAAGGATGGGCTGGATCTCAAAGAAAGGAAATGGAGTTGGTGGGAGGACATTCCAAGCATAAGGAGTAAAGGCTTGGCAAATAACTGGAAATGAGCAGTGAGGGAAGGAGTCAAAGATGCCTCCAAGGTTTTGAGTATAGTTGTCAGGACATAGTGGCACCAAGAATAGAAAGAGGGAAGTCCAAAGGGAGTAGAGGTGGGTTGCAGAGGGACAGGGCTGGGGAAAAAGTGACAAATTCAGTGTTAGACATGATATATTTGAGAATCTGGCAGGTCTTCCAGAATGAGGTGCCCATTAGCCAGCTGGAAACGTAGGTCTCTGTCCCAGGCTCAGGCCAGTAATATGTCTCTTATCTTCAAAAGAACATTTTCTTACATTATCCATATATCTGACTATTCCTATCTAAGAGGGTCGGCATAAAAATGGAAATGAATTTCCACAAAGAAGTAGAAGTCAGCCCCAAATCCTAAATCTGCACCACCTGTCAGCATAAAGGGAACCATAAGGAAACCAAGTGATTAACTTTGTGCAGTCCCTGGAATGTCTGTCCCAGATAACTGTGCTATCTCTTTGTACCAGCACCAATGTCTAGACTAGAGAACTAGTAAAGTTTGAGAAAGAACAAAGAGGGAGCCACCCTGGGGCAAAGTACAGAGGGCAAATAGCTTGGGTGGGAGGACAGAATAGGGAGACATTTTCTAGAATAAACAACGAGACCATCATTTAGAGAAAGGATGAACATATAAAGAAGGTAATAGCAACTAGACTCCCGCTGAGCCCCAAGTGCGTGACATTAGACTAGGAGAGATTCCAGGTAATTTCAATCTAGAATCACAATCCAAAATTGATGTCATTCATTGACTAGTTTTGTCAGAAGTAGCTCTAGGAGAGGTGGACTCAAATCTCTAGATTTATCCTAGATCAAGTCGAGCTTCCCAAATGTGCAAGTTATCATAGAGAAGGTGATAAATGTAGTTAAGTAATTAGGATCTCTGGTTCCCCAATGGTTCTAAACAACTCACTACATCTCTTGGCCCCAGTTTCTTCCACCCACAAGACGGGATTAATAATAATCCCATGTAACAGTCTCATAAAGTTTAGTAGATTCATGCTTGGAAAATGATGCCAGAAATTCTAACAAGAATATATAAATGTAAAGTATTATGGTGATATTAACCAGATAGGACTGAATAATTCTGCCACCTGAGAGATACCTGCCAAGTCTCCCAAGGTCCCACTGAAGAAAGACAACCAGATCACATGGGGACCCAGCCCTTGTGTTGGCACTTTGTGTTGGCACTCCTTGACACAGACTTATACACAATGAAATCTAACCAAGTAATTTCAAAAAACTTGGGTCAAATTTTTATAAACTATTCACAAGTTGGTTTCTGAGTTCATGAGAATATTTCACAAGATATTTAAGAATATAGGGTATTTACCAACACAGGTTCCAAGTTGAATTAAATAAAATACAAATTTGAGTAAAAAAGTCTGACATTTTTCTTGTCAACAAAACACTCAACTTTATTTCATGCTAATTCTAGAGAATGACTTATTCCTATTACTCCATGTGCTACACATCTTATGAAATAATATTACTGCTGTGTGCTTTAGATTTTCCAAGGCTTTCCAAATATATGTTTCTGAACACAATTCATTGGAAGTTGGATCATATATTTTTTATTTCTATTTTATCCCTTATAGAAGAGAAGGCAATATTTAGAGAAGTTTCTGGTAGAATGAGACCAGTCTAATAGGAGACGTTTCTGGTAGAGTAAGAATAACATTTAGGCCTCAACTTAAACCTTAGGGTCATTAAGTCCCTCTCCAGTGCCTAGCACAGAACAGATACTTAAATGCTTATCGTAGACTTTGAGATGAATAACACTGTTCAGTGCTTTATAAAATTCTTATATAACTTAGTAGACATAGAAAGAGCACCTGGAAATAAAATGACCAGTAAGGATTTAGTGTATGAAAGCATTTTAAGCACACTTGTCTTTCCTTCCTTCCTTCCTTCCTTCCTTCCTTCCTTCCTTCCTTCCTTCCTTCCTTCCTTCCTTCCTTCCTCCCTTTCTCCCTTCCTTCCTCCCATCCATCCATCCATCCATCCATCCATCCATCCATCCATCCATCCATCCATCCATCCATCCATCCATCCATCCATCCATCCATCCATCCAACTTTATAATAATTTTAACAGCCAATTACTCTTGGGGAGAGAGCCTTCTTCAGCAAAGCATGGAAATGTTTTACTCCCTTTCAGCCACCAGGTGGCAAAGTTTACCAAAGAATGCCTGGTAATCAACAAACGTTTTGTATAAGAACATGTGAACTGTGAGAAAACATCTCAAAGCAAAAGAATTTATAGTAAAAAGCACTAAAACATATTTTCCTCAGTTCACTCTGACTTTGTCACGTTAAAAAAACACTTGATGATCTCCATCTATTTCTAAAATTTACCTCGATTAGATCAACTATTATCCTAAAGGAGTTATTTTTTCATGAGGCATTGAGTTAACCTTACCGTAGGTCACCAGAGAACAATAATTCAGTACAAATCGCATAACATAAGCAGCCTATCAAGACCTCTTGTACTTAAAGGTGACTTAGAAGTTGAGAAAAGATAAAAGGGTTCCTTTAAAGGAGGATTAAAAAAACTACACACCTGCATGAAGAAATGCTTATATTCACTGAAAAGCCTACTGATTAGGAAATATTGGGGATGCACCAATTTTTTTTTAATGAATTGAAATTAAATAAAGATGGAACAGAGTTAAAAGTGACTTGGAGCAAACCTCAAAATTGTGGCTTTCTAATAATGCAAGAAGAAATATGGGTAAAGGCCATTTCTGAATGGTCTAAAACTTTTGGTTTCATCTAGTAAGGCCTAGGATATGAACCATAGGCCTAATGAAATAATCTTAAGAATTAAAAAAGAAAGTCTTCCATGTGGCAGCCATAAAACAATAGCCCCTGGGGGGAAAACAACACCTTTTGAATAAATCAAATTGTCAAGTGCAATTGCAAATAAAGATGAATGCCTTGAAAATGACGTCCCACTTTCCCATCTCAAAGTTAGTCAATCCATTTCTAGACAAATTGGGAGTCTGAGGGAACTCAAGGAACTCAGCACAATTTCAGCTCTAATTCTGGTGGGGGGGGGGACTGCATAATCAGGGTTGGATGACCATATAGTCTTCTACCCACTCCACAATCAACACAATCCTTGAGTTCAGTTCTCAAAGAAAACCAGCTTTCTGGAGATTTTTCCAAAATGGGCCTGAGCTGTGTCCACATTCTCTGATATCATTCCAGATTGAAACAGACTTACTCAGTCCTCTCCCAGACTAGATTTTTCAAGCCCAGAACAGGGAAAAAAGCAGACTGGCATTTAGAGGATTGGGCTAAGCCATAAGGGTTAAGGAAGCTGTTCTTTGTTTAGATGTCTGTGTCTCTGTAGCACAAATTTCTCAGAGCTTCAAAATCACTAAATGCAAGGAAAGGAAGGGAAGGGAATTTTTTTTTAAATCACCTAAAGTTAAAACTTAAATGCATTTTTAAAGAAAATCTATGCTAAGAAATTGAAGGACCTTCTGGTTGGGACAAGATTGGATTGTGGATGCCGTCCTGGGGCACTCACAATCCACAGCACACTAGCTTATAAACTGTGGGCACTCCATAAATATCTGGTGAATGAATCAATTGATCACAGAAGATTCAAGATCTAAGAAATTATCTAATCCCTTCAATTTAAACATGAGTACCCTAATGCCTACAGACAATGTGACTCACCCCCAAGGCACATAGCTAGGTAGTTAGTTGGAAGGCCTTGAGTAGCTCCAGATCCTGTTACACACTATTACACCACAAGGATTGTTTTGTTTTTGTTTTGTTTTTAAAGCTTCCCCAAAAGTAACCAAATCGGCATGATGACGGTTTTTTTTTTTAAACAGGCATATGGCAACAGATGTTTCTTATTACTGAGCACACTCCAAACTTCTAGAGTTGGAATGTTTCAAAACAAGATACAACATATAAGTTTAAAGTAACAAAAATATAAAGTTACAAGTCAAAGTCTCTAATCCACCAGGAGCCTCTCACTTTACATGGTAAATTAATCAGTACGATTTGGGTTAACTAGCTTGATTCTTTTTTTTTTTTTTTTGTCTTTTTTGGAGTGGGGAAGGGAGGGCAATTGGGGTTAAGTGATCTGCCCAAGGTCACACAGCCTAGTAAGTGTTAAGTGTCTGGGGCCAGCTTTGAACTTAGGTCCTCCTGACTCCAGGGCCCAAGCTCTATTCACTGCGCCACCTAGCTGTCCCTTGACTCTTTAAAAAAATTATTCTGAACTTAAGAAATAAAACAAACATGGAATATATTACTTATCAAACTTATGAATAGGTGAAAAATTATGAATAAACAAAAGATAGCAGTGTGAAGTGTAAAATGGATAATTTTAATTACATTAAATTAAAAAGGTTCTGTACAAATAAAATAAATGTAGCCAAGAACAGAAGAAAATTGGGAGAAAATTATAGACAGATTCTCATATAAAGGTTTAATATTTCAAATGTATAAAGAACTTTGTCAAATCTCTAAGAATATGAGTCACTCCCCAACTGGTAAATGGTCAAAGGATATGAACGGGAAGTTTTCCAATGAAGAAATTAAAACAATTTTTAACCATAAAAATGCACTAAACCATTACTGATTATCTTGACTCTTCAACAAACATTCAACATGTAATTAACCTCCCTTTATGAACTAGAACCTGGAAATACAGGAGAGAAAAGGGGGGGGGGGAGTGAGAAGGGCAAAGGGGAGGGGAAGGAAGTAGAGAAAAGGTGAAGAGAAGTGGGGAGAGAGGGAAATAGAGAGAGAAAGGAGAGAAAAGGAGGGGAGGGCCACCAGAAACAGATTCACTGAGATTGTTTTGAAAACATGTGTGGAGTTTAGCAAAATGTTTGCCACTCTTTCAGAGCTATTAAAAAAAAAAGTTCCTAGGAAGCCAGAGCCTCATGTTTAAAAAAATACAGAGAAGCAATTCTCTAATTTTTAAAAATTTTTGCATTTCTAGGAACGACAAAAGTTAGCCAATAACATATCCTATCCCTCTCATGATAGCAAATCTTGGTTAAAACTGACATAATGCATTTCTTCCAGGTCGTTATTTGATTTTAGCATGCTAAGAAAGTCATATTTCAAATAAGATTACAGCTGAGATTTCAGAAAAAAAAGACAGTTTTGGACATGAAATGGTATCAGGGACGTTTCAAAATGATACTTTAAAATATAATGAAATCTTTGAAATAATCTACCTACTCATTTTAGTTCAAATGTGCATTATAAAACATAGCTATCAATACATCTTTTGAACCTGCTTTGCTCAGGGCAAATATTTCTTGTTAAGTTTTTCCAGGAAATGATAATTCCATTCATGCCTGTTAAACATAAATTATGCATCATTGCTATTAAAAACATATAAAATATTTTGTTGAAATACTATAGCAAATGAATTACATGGAAAGGAAGAATGGATGGAGAATGAGTCAAAAGAACACATTTCAAAATATCTGATTTGCTCTGGAGTTTTCAATATTCAATATTCAGTTTTTTGCAGATTTTACTACAATCATCACTGTTTTATTCTAATTCCTTCCTGACAAGTAGATAGATAACAAAGTACACCTGTCCCTAAGACTGAAGAAAATCTATACCAAAAACACAGCACCTATCCTATTTAAGGTACTGTACAAGGTGCCCCTGGGGATTCATAAAAGAATAAGACCTGGGGGCAGCTAGGTGGTGCAGTGAATAGAGCACCAGCCGTGGAGTCAGGAGGACCTGAGTTCAAATCCAGCCTCAGACACTTACCACTTACTAGCCATGTGACCTTGGGCAAGTCACTTAAACCCAATTGCCCTCCCCAAAAAAGGGGCAAATAAATAAATAAAAAAGAATAAGACCTGGTCCTTGACTTCAAGGAACTTCAAATCTAGTTGGGGAGACAAGAGAATGTATTTGTGAAAAATTAAACAATCATACTAAAGATAAACACTGTTTAATGAAACAACACAAGAAACACACTAGGAAGTACATGAATTTCTGATTGCCATTATGGAAAAAGAAGTATTTCAAAAATTTGAGATTATACCCTATGAAATTAGATTTAAAACCACATTTCCTATTTTTTTTTAATGTTCTCCTCTAACATTTAACTGCAGGAACCTTAACATCCCATATTAAATTTGGCTTGAACATCTGCAGTCTCGTGAGGCTAATTTTAGAATGCTATTTTCCCAAGCAGAAATATAGCAGCTAAAGTTCTGAACTTCTGTTTTAACATCCTAATATGAGAATAATGAACTTCCTTCTTTTAACATAAACAAAAACATACAGATAAAATTATTTATCTAATCCTAAGTCTGAAAATATTTTGATCCTTTCTTCATGATTAGACTATTAATCTTAAGAAATATGTCAGAAGCATGTCCTAAAAAACATTAACAAACAGTTGAAGTTTTTAGCATAATTATTTTTTTCAAAGTAAATGAATTCAGTGGAGAAAGACAAGGGGAAATAATGAAAATTAGGATCTTGGCTTTAAGCAAAGTTAATATGCTCTAATTTCATGTTTCAGAAGAGCTAAACAGACTTTTTTCTGTAGCCTTATTGATATTTATAATTATTAAGTCCAATTTATTAGTTTATTGTAGTATCATAATATTATCAATATATTAATTATTATTAATTTAATATTAATTAAAATTAATATGGTCCATTTTCTGTGATTTATGCTGGCTAATAATAAAATCTTTCCAAAAGTGAGATTTTCACCAGAAAATACTTAAAAAAACAGAAGATATTCAGAAACCATTAAGTAAAACTCTCCAGACTGTTAGCTTTTTTCCCAAGTGGTTCCAAAGTCTCACTGCCAACTTCTTTTACTTTTTGATATTTAAGTGCAATTGAAGATAGCTTAGAAGTCCATCTTCCTCTCTTTGCATTACTGTAAAGGAACTGAACAATTCACATGAAAGTAGGATACTATAAAGACCAGAAAGGAATGGAAAAATTAAACAAAAATTACATTCTGGGAAAGAAAATTAGGGGAACCTTTCATGTCTTCGACAGTTTTTATGCAAAATTGTAAGATGGCTCCTTTAAAATAGGATTCCTTGACTTCCAACTAAGGCAAAAATGTTTCATTAGGAAGTGTGTGTGTCTGTGTGTACACACATACATACATATACATATATACATACATATAGTGTGTGTACACACAATGTATGTATATATGTGTATATATACACACATACATATATATGCATATTGTTTTTTTTGTAATTGTTCTTTTAAACTGGAACCTATGAGTTCATTGATTAAAGGAGCTTCCAATGAGAAAATAGCCTCTGCCAATGCATATCAAAACCTTATCAAATTTGCAGATAATACAAACCTAGGAAATTAAATCTTCACAGTGGATGAAAGGTAGAATCCAAAAAGTTCTTGAGAGGTTAGAATATTTGAGTAGAATTTCATAAAATGAAATTTAATGGAGATAAAAGTCAAGTCTTACATTTGATTCCAAATTTTCACAAGTACCATATGGGGGAGGCATGCTTACATAGCAGTTCTTTTTCCTGAAAAAAGACCTTGAGGTTTTTAGTGAACTACAAGTTCAATTTAAATCAATAGTATGGTATGGTTGGGAAAAAAATCCTAATGATCTTGGGGTGTGTTAGGAGAGGCCCAGTATCCAGCACTAGTCAGGCGGTAGCATTATTGCTATGTTCTGGGGAGGCCTCGTTTAGACTATTATACTCAGTTTTGAGTACGATAGTATAGAATATTGATAAGGTAGCAAAGAGAGTGAAGCAAGAATGATACAGGAAGGGTCTTAAGAACATGCTCTTTGACGATCAATTGGAGAAACTGGAAATGTTTAGTCTGGAAAGTGAGAAGTTTTGGGAAGGGGGCATAATAGACTTTTCCAAGTGAATGAAACAATATTGTAGCCTTTTTCTATTCAGCCCAAAAGGGCAAAATTAGGAGTAATGGGTACAAACTGCAAAGAACAAATTTCTAAGGTCAATATAAAGTAAAAATGTCTAACATTTAAAGCTGGCTATTATGGAACAGCATGTTCCAGAAAGAGGTGCATCTCCCCTCACTAAAACCCTGCAAAACCTAAAGATCTCTAAATGCTGTAGTATAGGAAATTCTTGTTTTGCCAGATACAGTTTGAATTTTAGGATTTTTCTACCTCTGAGACATTCTGTGAAATCACACAAAGCTCCTGCTCTCCTATAAAGAGGCTATGAGCCAGACTCTCATTTCCCAACCACTTTGGTCAATTCTCCTCTTGTTTCATTATTGCTCCAATCATTTGTCATTTGTAGAAATGGAATATGATTGGGAGTTATTAAGGGAGTGATCAGTATGGTGTTTCAAATCCAATGAGCTCTCTTCCTGAATTCTACTTGGCTTCAATTAAGATGAAAAAAGTTCAAGCTGTCACACTTTCCCTGGTTATGGAAGCACTCTATGCACTGTACTAGGCAAAAAGAAAAAAACATGACTAAAGCAAGAGGAAATTGGAGGAGAAATAGATATTTACAAAAGGGAAGTCCTTTATTATTACTTTATTTCTCAGGATAATTTGTTCTCATTACTAATCTGAATCCACTTAAAAATAGCCACCACCAAACCACATCTTACTATTTTTAGAAAATAAAGTGACCCTGCTGCTACCCAGGCTAACAAAAACATACCCATTCTTTTACAACACAGGAAAAGATTATTAGTGGGTAATATGCAAGGGTATAAATGGGAAATATTTGCTTCTTACACACATAAAGAAAGTGCAAGTACATCTTATATTCTACACAGCCTATTTTCTTCTTTTATTACCAAGATTCAGTAGCAGTCAAATTGTAGTAATTCCACGAAAATAAAAAAGAACATTTGTTAGCAATTCTACATTTGAAGCAAAAAAAAAATCCACATTCAAAACCCAAACTGCAAAACCTTAGCTAATTGGAATGTTTAAAAAAAAGGGATCATTCCTCCCAGGAGAAATGTAAGCTTCCTGGGGTCAGGGAAAATTTTATTTTTGTCTTTGTATTCTTAGTGCCTTATACTGTGCCTCACACAAAGCAGACACTCAACAAATTCTTGTTAAATTGAATAAATTTCAATCCATTTATTTTCTTTCTTTTTGCTTTTTGGAGGGCAATTAGGGTGAAGTGACTTGCCCAAGGTCACATGGCTAGTTTTTGTGTAAAGTATCTGAGGTCACATTTGAACTCAGGTCCTCCTGACTCCAGGGCTGGTACTCTATTCACTGAGCCACCTAGCCATCCCCAATCCATTTCCAATACACAGAATTTATTGGCTAACTATGAATAATCAGAAAATCTTCTTTATTTCACCTACTGTTTAATTTTTTTAATGTCAAATCAATGAACAAGTATTCAGTGTTTATTATATACTCAGAGTGTATTTATGTACCTTATACTTTAATTTGACAACCAGGTTGTATGACTATCTGTGTGTGCAGGGGTGAGAAGAGAAGGATCTTTGTTCATCAAGGGATGTGGAATTTCTCAGTGTGGAAATTCCCTCCACCAGATGGGCAAATCATTGGAGCACTGAAATTAACTACTCTGCCAAGGGTCACACAATTACATTATTAGTAATACATTATTACAAATCATTAGGTTTTGCCTTCTATGCACTAGGTATTGCCATAAATAGTAGGGACACAGAGAGAAAGACTCAGTATTAAGCAAGCACTACTGAAATAATGTTTTAAAATAGAATTAAGGGGCGGCTAAGTGGCACAATGAATAGAGCACTGACCCTCTCCTAAGAGCTTGATGGTATGTAGTCATTAAATAGACCAAGAGATGTATATCAGCAATGCAATATTCACAATGCCTACGGCAATTAAAAATATGCTGATGTGGCTATTAATCACAAAATATATCAGGCTTGCTATATGGGGGATAAAGCTAGAACATTTATTAAAACACCAAATGACTGAGTCCCCAAACCAGAAGGTCAAAGACATCAGAGTAGTTATGAAATTGGCACAGGTAGATAAAGTAGAAAGCACCCACATCCTCAAGCCTTTAAAACAGAACAGGCTACCTCAGGCAAAGGTCTTCCTCTCCCCACTCACAGCAACTACTCAGCATCCAGGAAGCATGCTCCTAGCAGCTCTGGCCCCTGGCAGTCCTCAGCAGGAGTCCTTAGCAGAAATTCTGGCTGGCTCAAAAAAAGGGGTTCGCGCCTCCACCTCCGCACTACCGCTACCACTGCCGCTGCCTCTGCTGCTGCCATCGCCGCCACCGCCAGTCACTGCGGGAACTCTAGCTTGGCTTCTGCTTCCTCTTGCCCCACCCCTTCCTGCTACATCAGCAAGTCCAATGGGGCATGGAAGATCTTTAAATCCCATAACCGTTACAAGATGTCAACAAATAAACTACTTAGGCAGAAAAAAGAAGACTTAAATATATAAAGTTGCCCTAGATAAGCTACAGTGTGAATAATATACCAGCTGTCAAACAAACCTCATGTAATATACTTGCATGTACTTTTAACTTATTGTATGACTTTTAAGAATCATTTGACTAAAACACACAGAAATCACATGGAAAACAATGTAGTACTTGAACATGGGAAATACCAGTTTATTTTTGATATAAGCTACACATGTTTTACATTCAAAAATTGCTTTGAATATAAGTATATAATGTTCTGGGAATCCACAATGCTTTATCAACAAAACAGTGAAGCCATCCAAGAAAAGACAGCTTAAAAGCTGCCCAACTTCGCTTTCCTATCACAATGCACCTCATTTCTCCCCAATTCTGTTTGAGAGTGGTTAATATGAACTTAAAAAAAAAAGAAAAGGAGCTACTCCCCATTTTTCTCTAACCTTATTTCCTATCTGGTCCACACAAATCTTAGAAGGGAAGGTAATGAGTATTTCATCTTAATGCAAAGAACTTTCAAATTCAATTTTTAAAAGTCAGCAAACATATATTAAGTATCTACTCTATCCAAGGTCCTGTGATGGACACTGGGATACAAAAACCAACATGAGACAGCCCCTACGCTCAAGGAACTTGAAACAAGCTAAAAGGTATATAAAGTAATTTCAAGACATAAAGATCACTAACAACTTGGGGTATCAAGAGAAACGTCAGGTATGAGGTTACAAATGATCTCCGTTTAGAAGGAAGTTGGTGATTTTCAGAGGTGTAGGCAGAGAAAGACTGCATTTTACACTATCAATCAATCAATCAATCAATCAATATTTATTAAGTATCTACTATGTGCCAATCACTGTGCCAAGTGCTGGGGATACAAAAAGGGGCAAAAGACAGTCCCTGTCCCAAGGAGCTTATATTCTAATGGAAGGAAACAATTTGCAAAAAAATATGTGCAAAGCAAGCTATATAGAGGACAAAAAGGAAATGATTAACAGAAAGAAGGCACTGGGATGAAGAGGGGGTAGGGAAAGGCTTCCTGCAAAAAGTGAGATTTAAGTTGGGATTGAAAGGAAACCAGGGAAGTCAGGAGAGAGAGCATTTCAGGCATCTGGGATGGGCAGAGAAAAGTCCTGGAACCAAGAGATAATGAGACCCGAAGGTTTTATTTGTGGAGCAGTCAGAAGGCCAGTGTCACTGGGACAAAAAGTCTGTGTTGGGGAGTGAGGTATAAGAAGACTGAAAATACAGCAGGGAGTAGGTTGTGAAGAGATTTGAATGCCAAAAAGAGCATTTTGTATTTGATCCTGAGGGCAATAGGGAGCCATGGGAGTTTACTGCATAGGGGAGTGACATATCTGACTCATGCTTTAGAAAAATCACTTTGGTGGCTGAATGGAGGATGAATTGGAGTGGAGAGAGGTGTGAGGCAGGCAGATCCGTCAGCAGATTATTGCCACAGTCCAGGTGTGAGGTGATGAGGACTTGCATTAGAGTGGCAGCAGTGTCAGATGAGAGAAGGGGATGCATACAGAGATGTTGCTAAGGTGAAATCAACAGGTAACTGGAGAGAAGTCTGTTGGGAGGAGCCTGTCAGTTAGAAGGCAAGGATGACTCCTAGGTCGTGAGCCTGAGGGACTGGGAGGATAGTGTTGCTGTCTATAGTAACAAGGGAGGTAGGCAGTAGAGAAAATCTAGGGAAAAAGATAATGAGTTCTGCTTTGGACAGGTTGAATTTAAGATGTCTACTGGACAGCCAGTTTGAGATGTCTGCAAAGTAGTTGTAGAAGTGAGATTGGAGGTCGTGAGCAGAAAAGCTGGGGAAGCATGGGTAGGTTGCAGGGAATACTGGTTTGAAAGCACAGAGATGGCAAGTCTCACACATGCAATGGGCGTCACTCCAGTTTGACTAGAACAGAGAAAATGTGGATGTGTAATATGAAATTAAACTGGAGTGGGAGGCAGGAACCATTTTATGAAGGGCTTTAAATACAAGGCCAAGGGTTTTATATTTCATCCTAAGGCAATTTGGAGCCACTGAAGTTTTGGTTTGGGAAGTGAGTATAATAGTTAGATCGATGTTTTGGGGCTATCACTTTGGCAAGAAGATACATCAGTAAGGGGAGACATTTGAAGTCAGAACAATTTTAGCCATCTACTGGAAAGTCTTCTCCTAAGAGCTTGCTGGTAAGTAATCATTAATAGACCAAGAGATGTCAACAAAGAAACTACTTAGGCAGAAAAAAGAAGACTTAAATATAAAGTTGCCCTAGATTAAGCTACAGTGTGAATAATACACCAGCTGGCAAACAAACCTCATGTAAAATCACTTGGGAAGTAAATACGCTATAAAAATTCAATGACTTATTCAGTTAAAGACCTGTTATGTTGAATCAGTCAGTCAAAAAGCATTTATTATGCACTTACTATGTTCCAGGTACAGTGCACATCTTGAGAAGTTGAATTCTTTTGTAAGGATGCCCCAATTGAATTTCTAGTATGTAAGTGATATGTAAATCCAGATAGAATTTCTGCATCTGATCTGCCTTTCACCTTGGGCCACTTGTTTTCAGAGCCGTAGGCATTGAGAGAGATGAAGTACACACCCTCAGAAAGAGTATTACCTAATGACTGTTTTAAGAGGTAAGGGTATCTACTTCTCCGAAGCATGGAACCCAAGACATTTATTATCTGAGAGTGTCAAATGACCTTGCCAACTTCTGGCTGGAAAAGCAAAGAGCTATCAGCTCATCTGAGTCCTTGCTGTATTTTTTTTTTTTTGATCTTCTCAAATCACTTCTCCACAAACGTACAGGGAACAATGATTGTTGAGTCATTTGTACTCAAGACAAGTGGGACTAGCTATGCAATCAGCAAAGCTCAGAAATTCAATCACATACCCCACCCTTACCCACAATGAGGATGGAAAAAGAGCTTTTTAAATTTCAAAGATATATGTGTTGCTTTTTTTATGGTACATTCTACATGTGTCTCAGCTTCAACCAAAATATACTGTAAAAGGGTTAAACTCAGTGATCTCTAAGACCCTGTAAAACAAATATTCTAGGGCCATTTTGACTGATTTTGTGACCACTCCAATTAAACCACCCCTCAATTAAAAGAAAGAAAAATGGCACAACTGGTTTGCCAGTCTAATGCAATTAATTGGTCACTGCACTAACTAGTCAGTTTAAACAAAAATGATACATCCAGAGAATTTAGGCATCCTACAATGTTGATGTGTTAAAAGACACTTTATACACTTATTATGAGTTAGATGATCAAGTGAGGTTTCCATTAATATCATTACACCATGTTGGCAGTGAGCATTTAGCATGACAGCTGGACCTGGAAGCCTCAGGGCCCAGATATCATGGCATTTGGATGTCCATTCCACTGGAATCAAAATGCCAGGAAAAGCCCCAAGAAAGACTGTCAAAAGATAGTAGATAGGGGCAAAGATCACATTACCCTATACTAGGGTAAAGACACAGAGGATCCTTCTCCATCATTGCTAGTAGCAGGGCAACTACTAAAGAATCAAAACACTTTCAAACATTTTCAACATAAAGTGGTTGAAATTAGGGGCAGATTGTTTATTGGGGAAAGAATTAGAGTAATTAAAAGGGATGTTTCTCAAAAGAACACATAACTAGCAGAACAGCTGTTCATAGCACAACCAAGAGAGTTGATTTAAATAAGAGACCACAGAAACACATGTAACTACCATCATTACATTCACTTTTCCATCATTACTCTAATAAAGGCCTAGAATACATTCAAATATTATACAGAAGGGAAAGAATATGGACTGCTTACATTGTAGATTTCCCAACCTGACTCTTGGCTTATCTAAGGGATCTTCCTCATTTCTAAAATCTGTAATTTTCTGAGCACTGGTATAGTTACATATGCACAAACATAGAGACATATACACACACACACATATATAACATGTGTATATATGATATATTATTATATAATATATAATTTATTATTGCATATTAGTTATATATAATGTGTGTGTACATACACATACACAACCATCTATTGTTCCACATACAGCATGCTAAAATTTTATCCTGGAGGTAGGCGGGCCAAGTGCAGGTCATATAATGGCCTGTCAAATTAAAAGAGCTTTGAGCATATGGTCAGTGTACTGCCTGAAGGCTGGCCTAGTGAAGTTCAGAGAGTCTCCGGTTTAGCCAAAGGTTATAAAAATTTCACCAGCAAAACCTCTCAAGAGTCCTTTCACTGAACTGTAGGAGGGTTATAATCTACACTGGCAGAGGAAGTACCCAAACCAATAAAATTACAAATCCCTTAAGTATTAAATTTTTTTAAACAAAATTAGAAACACCAAGCATGCACCACCATCCCATGTAAAGTACTGAGAAAAATCATAGTGATAATAATAACAGCTAACCTTACTATAGCTTTTTACTATGTGTTAGGCACTGTGCTAATTACTTTGTTGTTGTTTGGTCTTTTTTTCAGTCACGTCCAACTCTTTGTGATCCCATTTGTGACTTTCTTGGCAAAGATACTGAAGTAGTTTGGCATTTCCTTCTCTAGCTCATTCTACGGATGAGAAAAACTGAGGCAAACAGAGATTATATGACTTGCCCAGGGTCACACAAGTAATAAATGTCTCAGGTTGTTTTTGAACTAAGGTTTCCCTGACTCTAGGCCCAGAGTTCTAGCCACTGTACCACCTAGTTGAAAAAATCTGCTTCAAGTTTGACTTACTATACCAGATGTTTGATGAGCCTTCCAGTTGTTAACATTCTTCCCTCAATTATTTTTGGTAGCTTTTAATTTACTTATCTTCACATGTGTCATCCCTAGCACCTATCTTGCCATCCCCTACCAGAAAGTAAGCTCCCTGGGGGTAGGCATTGTTTTCATTTTTATCTTTGAATTCTCAGAAATATGAGAGTGGCATACACTAGGCACTAAGTAAATGTTTATAAAAGTCTTCATCTCTTAAAGATTAAAAGGGGCTGAGTAACATTCATGGCGGTACTGCTTGGGTATTTACTTTTCAAGAGCTCTTAGATTACTTCTAACTGGAGATTATCAGTTTTTATCAAAACATACTAGAATTAAAAGGGAAGCTGCCTGTGCTTTTGTAATCTCTCCATTTAAATTAATTTAGTGCTCCACATCCTTGGCAAATCCTTAGCCTGGTTCCAGAAATGTCTAAACTCCAGGGATGTGATAGAGCCAGCTGGGACTGGCCAGCAGAAGGTTGTTAAATTTTCAATGTGAGTGCTTACAC
The DNA here is from genome assembly GCF_028583685.1 of Petaurus breviceps papuanus. NCBI lineage: Eukaryota > Metazoa > Chordata > Mammalia > Diprotodontia > Petauridae > Petaurus > Petaurus breviceps. Next base: position 9,818,535 of record NW_027185777.1, on the reverse strand, counting down.
TTTGGAAATCAGCAAAATGCTACAAATCAGGGTTTGATTTATTGTTTTATTGATTGTCCAGACCTAAGAAAGGGATGGAGAAAATGTTAACAATGCATATTAAATTTAAAGTGTGTCATGAATACATTTCTCCCTTCCCCAAGCTGGTTATTAAACATTTACCAGCCACCCTAACCCTCCCACCTCCCTGGCCCACTAAGCTCCCAAGGATTCTATGAACTGGGGATGATTTGGAGCTGAGATATGCCCTAGCAGACCCTTCTGGCTCCTGGTAGTCCAGATCCACTTTTACAGAAGTGATTCTGAAGCCCAGAAAAGAATCAGAAACATTTAGATTTTCCCCTTGGCCCAGCCTTTGAAAATGGTGAAAGTTGAGCTCTAAATAACTTCACCAGGTTTGTAGGCAGGCTCTGATTATGATTACCATACTTACCCTTCCTTATTTCTCAGCCATTGCTAACTGGTGAGTGGACACTAGGTGTCTCATTTTCCACACGTTGGGCTGCTTCCTGGGAAACGTTACACTTTGAAACCTAAAAACAAAGTCCAAAATTCCACACTGCTATGTTCCCTTTCTTTTAGCTTTGTCAAGATTTAGGATGTCATGGCACAAGAGGCCCGAGTCTTTGGAAAGTCTGTGTGGGCAATGGAAGAGATGGTTTAAAATAAGGATGTCAGTCAACAAAGTATCAGTAAACACTGATTAATTGCTTCCCATGTACCATCAATGCAATAATACTCTCTATATTTCATAGATCAGTGATTTCCTTGGTGTGGGAACTCCTTTCCCAGATGCAAATCTCAGCCCAGATTAATACTAGACTATAACTAGATAGTCTCTGAAGGTTGTTGTGGATAAAAAAGTCATTGCCCTGCAACTGATTCGTTATTGAGCTTCTCCTCCTGGATAAGGGTCATCATTAATCATTGGGCAGTCAAGAAGCATTTATTAGTCACCTGCTATATCCAAACCTTGCTCTGAGTACTGTGATACAGAGAAAAGCCAAAGTATTCAGTGAACTCACGTTCATCCTCAAGAGCTAAGGAATGAGCATTTATATGAGCCTACTATGTGTCAAGCACTGGAATTAGCATTTTTTTTATAAATATGATCTCATTTGATGATACTCAAAACACCCTCGCAATGTAGGTACTGTTATTATCCTCATTTTGCAGTTGAGGAAACTGAGGAAGATATACTTGCCCAGGGTCCTACAGTAAGCGTGTGAAGTCTGAGTTTGAACTCAGGTCTTTTGACTTCAAGATCGGAGCTCTATCTATTGCATGTACCATCAGTTGTAAACTTGTACTCTACTGAGAATGCAGGATTGCCAATAGGATTGCATCAGATTGGGACTTTTCAAATGACTATAATCATAAGGTGTGTTATTTTATGAATTCTACTTTATTTTATTATGTACCACCTTTCTTTTGACCTACAATTAAACATGAGTGATTCATTCCATCTAAGAGTCACAGAAAACAAGAGGCAAAAAGGAAAAGTCCAATATAGATCTGTTTTTAGATCATTTAAGTAGAAAATCCAAAGCATTTCCAACACCATCTGCCCCCTTTCTTCATACTGATTCTACTTAGTCATTCATGATGAAAATTAGGAATAATAACAATAAATAACATTCTCTCCCCAATTACTTTGAAGGCAGAACATCAGCATCATCATCATTAAAGTAAATGCTTATTAAATGCTTGTTGACTCAACTTGAACAACAGCTGATATGAATAGGGTGCTTTAAGATTTACAAAGTATTTTCCACGTATTAAGTCATCGAATCTTTTCACCAATTTTTTTTTCAGGTAGGTGCTATGATTATCCTAATTTTATGGATGAGGAAAACAAGACTCAGAAATGTTAAGCCTACATGCCTACAGTCATACAGTGAAATGATAATGGGAATTTGAAGATCTTCCCTGACCCTGAATAGGTTGAATATAATCACATGGAGCCTATGGATGGAGGAGTTTGCTGAACAGGTGGAGCAGGAAGCTGGGAGTCAGAGCAGTTAGTGTTGGGGAAGAGAGAGGACACAGGCAAGGAGACAGCTAGGCTTTGTGAGTATTTTTTTTGTGGGAAGGCTTTGGGATAGTGCTGCTCTCTGCAGTGTTATTGTGTATAGATTTCTTTGTTGTTACGATGATTTTGGTTTTCTGGTTTTGGGATTTGGCTTTCTGGTGTCTGTATAAATGTGTTTTGCTTCTGCTTTCTATATGGAGAGTCTGTTCTGTTTTGTGATTCCGAATTACATTGGCATGTTCATAGTCACCATTGGTGCCGTGAATATTGCCTTAGCAATACACACAACTTTTAAACCTCTGAGGCAAGATCTGAACCCAAATCTTCCAGACTCTCTCCCTCTGCACAATCCCATGCTGCCCCTCTTAGTCTTAGGTAGAGACCAAGAAAGAATCTTGGTGTTTTCTTTTTGAAGTTGAAGAGAAAGTAAGTAAAAAAAGATTTAACTTTAAAGTTGTGCTGTAGACCTTACGAAGAATTAGTTTTTCTAAGAAACAGAAAAGGTAAATAAAATGAAGAGGGCATGGTATCACCTTCCTTAAAGACATTCAATAATAAGCCATCACTTCATTTGTCTCACTAAGAGCTAGGGTGGAATATTCGTTGGTTGAAGGACAGAGACTTTTGACCTTATTGAGGCAGATAGAAATATTTTTTTTAATTATTTTTCATCTATTTAAAGTTTGTCTTTATAATTTTAAAGAAAAGGGCCTATGCAATCATAGGATCACATTTTTTTGAACCAGAAAAAGGCCATTAATTCCAACCTCCCTCCTGATTTTAAAGGAGAGGGAACTTCATATTGCCAGACCTTGCCAAATGGCTGGCCCAGACTCACACAGAGCAGTGGGGGGGGGGGGGGAGGGGGAAAACACGGGGGTGGGGAAAGGGGTATGAGTGGGAGGATCTGAATTCAGGGCTTCCTGATCTGAGGTCCAGCACTCTATCTACTACTCCACACAGTCTCAAAATGTTTTCTCTTGAAGGCAAAATGGAAATTCCATAAACACTTTGTACAACTTCCCTGGAAGGAAAAATTTTACTGACTAAATACAAAAATTACAAAAAAAACCTTTCCATATTTGGAATTACTTAATTAAAAAAAACAACTAAGTTAGGCTTTGATTAGAATTCTATGTGATTATAACATTTCACGTAATAAAAGCATTCAAAACAATTTTTTTTCTCTCTTCTCTTTAATTAGAAAAAACTTTCCAATTAATTCCTCAGTTATGCCAAAGATACTTCCAACTCTTAGGGAAAAAAATGGGTATGAGTTTGGGAGTGCAGTTTAGAAATCAAGTCTGATCTTCCGATGTTAAACAGTGACATATTTACTCAAAGTAATAGTCTTAGCACTGGATCTATTTATTCACCATTTAGGAAAATGAAGTGAAGATCTCAAAGCAGAAGTTGACAAGAGTCCTCTTGTCCATCCAGGGTTCAGGTTTCTACCTACTGTGGCATAAAATTCTCATGTGACATTTCTTCAACTAGAGACCTGAAACTTTGAGAAAAATTTACTCCTGATGGGTAGGTGTGTTTATCCTATTAAGAGAAGAGAGTTTGAGGGGCGGCCAGGTGGCTCAGCGAGTAAGAGCACCGGCTCCAGTGTCGGGATGACCTGGATCAAATCCGGGCTCAGATATTCAGCACCACACCCAGAAATAATAACTGGCCGTGTAACCTTGAGCAAGTTACTTAACCCCGATTGCTTTAAAAAAAAAAAAAGAGAAGAGGGTTTGAAGGCTTAATTCAATGTAACATAGCACTCCATCTCCCACCGCTGGGCATTTGCACTGGAAAGTACTCCCTCCAGAACTAATGAATCCCACTATTCCTTCAAGGTTCACCTAAACCACTCGCTTCTACAGGAAGACTTTCCTGATCCCTCCCCTTCAGCTGCTATTGCCCTCCTTCCCTAACCCCCTTGTAGTCAATCACCTTGTATTTATTTTAGGGGTTATTCTGTAGATACATATACATGTACATGTTATCTCCCTCCATAGAGGGAGTATCATTTCCATTCTTTTTTATATCTGTATTTCTACCATCTAGCATAATGCACATAGTAGGAACTTAAGAAATGCTTGTAGATTGATCAGTTCATTGAAATAAATAGATTGAACATTTATTCCTGAAGAAGATTTTTTTTCTTTTTGGAAGGGGGGAGGTAGGGCAATTGGGGTTAAGTGACTTGTCCAAGGTCACATGGCCGGTTTTGTGTTGTGTCTGAGGCCAGATTTGAACTCAGGTCCTCCTGACTCCAAGGCCCCTGAAGAAGTTTTTTGTTCATTTAACTTAGTTGTGCTGATTTTTTTCTCATTATAGATCATCTCTACAGAGACACCTTTAGACCCCCAGACAACAACAACAAAACAACCCAGGGTTTAATTTAATAGAGAAGCTGCAGGCTTCAGAACAATGAAACAAAGGCTTGTTTCAAATGTAACCTTGAGGAATTTTGAAAGGAGACCATCCCAAGTCAGGATGACGTGTATGAATGTTAAAGAAACATCTTAAAGTTTTCAAAGTCAATGTTCCTAAAATATAGGCTCAAAAATCTTAGCATAGTAGATGCTGAAAAAGATCCTTAAAGTTTATCTGGTATGATCCTCTATTTTACAAGGGAGGATACTGAGATTCTTAGGGATGAAATAACTTGTCTGTGACCAACATAGCTAATACTTAGTGGAAATGAGACCTGACCCAGACCTTGATCTTAACTTCAAAGGAAAAATGGCTCTTTCAAAAATGAATTCTGAAGTTTGAAAGTAAAGCTATATAACCCATTTCCCTGCACATAATGGTCTGTCCTCAACTTCCTGAGGCCCATGTGCATGTGAAAAGTTTATTAATTCTATTCCTCACCCCACAGACTTCTTAATCTCATTCTGCCTTTCTATTCTCACTTGCTTTCACTCATCATCACCCCATCTCTGCTTTATGCCTTTTCTTCTTCCTCTAGGCCAGAGGTGGGAACCTCGAGGCCACATGTGGCCCTCTAAGTCCTCAAGCAAAGCCCTTTGACTGAACTTTCTGTGAAATTTGGATTTAGTCAAAGGGCCACACTTGAGTACTTAGAGGGCTACATGTGGCTGTGGGGCTGCAGGTTCCCCACACCTGCTTTAGGCCCTCTCCCTTCCTCCCTCTCTCCATCCATTTTATAACATTGTATTTCCTTAAATATTCATATCTGAAAGTGAAACTTTGATCATATTTATCATAATTATATAATAAAGTATTATGGTCCTTGATCTTAATTTAAAAATCAGGCGAACCGAGGAGAGGATAATGATTAGATTTGTGATCTCATTAGCATAAGGATTCCCTGGAAGAAACCTTCCTTTTTGAATACAAGTCTACATCTTCCCTGCAACTTAAATTCTTAGAAAGTTACCTGGGAGCACCAAGAATTTAAGTGACTTATCCAGGGTCACAAAAGTCATCATGTGTCAGAAACAGTATTTGAACCTAAGTTTTCCAAGCTCCAAGGCATGCTCTCTACCCATTATATCATTTAGTTAACCTAATAATGTGTTTTTAATTTTTGGTAGCCTTCTACTTTTCCTTATTGATGTGTAAGGTGAAGAAAAAGTTTCTCTATCCACAACCCAGAGGTTCCATATAAAAATTCCAGTTTCCAGCAGTTGCCATGCACATCAAGGTTAACTGTTATAAGTTGCATTTTATAAGATAAGAGTATTTCTATTACTACATCAAACTGTCTCTTTCTTGGAAGAATTAATTACTTTGAAAGTTATTTCCAGGAGAGAATCATTCTCATTCATTCATTTGACAAATAGTTATTGAGCACTAACTATTCACGGCACACCAGTGGCCTCACAGTTACCAGCTCCAATACATTTCTATAAAATTTAAAAGCCTGGTTAGGCACCATCCGGATCCCATTTTCCCATGTTCCTAATTGAAACTCTGCAGCCTGAAAAGAAGCCAGAAGGATAGCAATTCTCCACTTGTGCTAAGAAGAAGAAAGGAAGTAGCAAGGCCACTTTCTTCCTTTGAATTAGCCAGAAAAGACCTAGTTACCATTGCATCCTGCAATTCTCCTCTTTCAGCCAGAAGGAATTAAGTGTTAAGTCACATATTAAAAGAACAACAATGACTCAGGACTGGATATGGAATCAGAGAGTCTGTGGACTGATCCTGGGGCTCTGCCAATTGCCTGGTAATTACCTCTGTGGCCTTGGGCAAGTCACTAAACTTCCTGGGGCCTCACCTATAAAAGGCGGGGAGTGGAATAGATGACTGACTGCTCAGATGCTTTTTAGTGCTAAGTCTATAATCCTAAAGCCTGGAAACAACTCAAACCTACTATGTTCTTTTCAAAATTACAAAAAACCTACTTTCTTTGGCTTGGCCAATTTCATTAATATTTTCCTTTGGGTGGCACACAAAAATAGGACTTGAAAAATGTGTATTTATATACATATATAATAATATATGCATAGATGTGTATATATTTATATACACATATGTATATATACATGTGTGTTGATAGATACAGATGGGGGAGAGAGGGGGAGGGAGGGAGGAAGGGAGGAAGAGAGAGAGAGGAAGGGAGAGGGAGAGAGAGAGACAGAGAGAGGGAGAGAGACAGAGAGACAGAGACAGAGAGACAGAGAAAGAAAGGGAGAGAGGAGGAGAGAAAGAAAGAGAGACACACACAGTCTCTGCCTTGCAATACTTTGCTTAATATAGAGCATATAAAAATTTCTCTGACTACTTATAAATTCAAAAATATTAATTATAGAGGTTAGAAAATATAATAATGTAGCCCTTAAAACAATGCCTCTGGAACACAGTAAAACAACACAGCATTCAGAGTGCCGAAAGAGCATGTCAAGGGTATGCAGACATATAAATCTATAAGTGCCCAAACCAAGCCTATAAAACAAATGGAAGGAAATTCTGCAACACATTTACACACTTCAACCTAGACATTTAAACTTTCCAGTGGAGCAAATTTCAAACATCTTAAATTTGGATGAAAACATAAGCTAATGTAATAGTGAAATCAAAGCTGTCAGCATCTGGAAGAACACACTTGTACTTTAGTTTCCTGCTTTAAAACCATTGAAAATGAATAAAAGTTGTTTTTTTTAATCTATTCCTGAAAACCTAATAATCATGTGTTCAAAGAAGCCTACTCCTTCAAAAAAAATTGGTGTTCTATAAAATTGATTCATTATTTTTTTTTTGCCATAGGTTTCAAAAAAAGTTAAAAAAATTATTGAACTAGATCTGACTATAAAATTTGTGCGAAAATATGAAGGAATACACAAAGGATCCATGATTCCATCAGCTTTAGGGTCTCCTTCCACCAGTTCAGATAAGAACATGTCTATGACTTAGGGTAAAGTTCCCAAAGAGTTGCTTGAATGGCATCACATAAGAGGTGGTACCTAATATGAGAAGGAAGACAGGGATTCTGTGACATAAAATTCCAGAAATGTGAGACCACTTTTGGAAAAGCACATAGCTCTGGAGATGGTAAGTGAAATAAGGGGAATAGATAACAACAGGCCAGTTTCCTTGGAAGGGAAATCACATGAAAGGAAGACAAGAAATGTGGGAGACAAGAAGACTTCCGAGTACTTTATGCCAAGTTGAGGACTGTGTGTGATAGCTTAGTGACAATAGGTAGCCACTGAAGATTTTTCAGTGAGGGTGCCACATGGTCAGTTTTCAGTCAAAAACTTCAGTACCTACTAAGTGCCAAGTTCTGTGCTAAACACTGGAGATACAGAGGAAAACAAATGATAGTCTCTGATCTCCAGGATCTCAAAATTTAATGAGAAAGACAACATGAAAACAATAATGTACAAACAAGACATCAACAGGATAAATTGAAGATAATCAACACAGAACATTAAGGAGAACTGGGAAAGGCTTTTTGTAGAAGGTGGGATTTTAGCTGGGACTGAAAGAAAATGAGGGAAGCCAGGAGGCAAAGATGAGGAGGGAGAGAATTTGAAGGCCATAAAAATGCCCACTTAGAAGTGAGCATGGTGTGTACAAAGACTGAAAAGTTAGGAGGGAGTGAGGTAATAGAGATCCCCTGGAGTTTGGTGTGTGCGTGTGTGTATGCGTGCGTGTGTGCGTGCGTGAGAGAGAGAGAGAGAGAGAGAGAGAGAGAGAGAGAGAGAGAGAAGATCAGATGTGCGCTTTAGAAATATTAATTTAACAGATGATTTGGGAGACATTCCTGGTGGGGAAGCCAATCAAAAGGCTGCTTCAAAAGTTTAAGAGTGAGGTGATGAGGGTTTTCAACAAGGTGGTGATAGAGTAAGAAGAGAGAAAGGGGCACATATGAGGAATGTCATGAAGGTAAAAATCAGTTGAACTTGACAATATTCACTATGGGAGATGAGAAGTCAAGGATGATCCCTTAGGTTGGGAATCTGGTTGATCAAATGCAAGGGCACTGGTGGTACAAAGTCATTTTGACTTTTATAAATACCCACATTAACTACAAAGGACATATGAAGGAATATGCTCTCTGCATCCAGAGAAAGAAGTGATAAATAGAAGAATGTATATAATGATTCTACATATATATATATATATGTATGTATAAACAAATATTATGTCTAATGGTAGCAATCTCTAGGGCAGGGTGGGGGGAGAGGAAAGAAAAAAAAGAAAAAGAAATTTACATGATAATTTTATTATATATTTAAAAGGAATGGCAACTTGTACAAAATAGATTTGCAGTTTCATGTGAAATCATCCTTTTTATTATACTATTATGAAAATGCTTGTTTTATTCCATAAATTAAAAATAAAATAAATAACAATTTTTAAAAAGTAATTGAAAAGTTTAGAAAAGGTATGGAGGGTAGTCTTTGGGACCATGAACAAGTCGCTTCACCCTGTTTGCCTCAGTTTCCTCATCTGTCAAATGAGCTGTAGAAGGAAATGGTAAATCACTCCAGTATCTGCCAAGAAACTCCCAAATGGGGTCATGAGGAATTGGACATGACTGAAAAATGACTGAATGACAACAGTCTTTGAGAGACAAAAATAGTGAGCTCAGTTTTGAATATGTTGAGTTTGAGATGTCTAATAGGCAATTGGAAATAAGAGTCTGGTAACTGGGAGAAAGGATGGGGCTACATTAATAGATTTCAGAATCATCTGCATAGAGATTACTGAATCCATGGTAGATGATGGAATTGCCAGGTGAAACAGTACAGAAAGAGAAGAGAAGAAGACCCAGAACAGAGCTTTGGGAGACACCCATGGTCAGTAGGTGTGATCTAGATGAAGACCCAGCAAAGAAGGCTGAGAAGCAGCAGCCAGACAAGGAGGAGGAGAACTAGAAGAAAGTAATATCATGAAACCTAAAGAGAAGAGAGTGAGAAGACAAATGATTGATGGTGTCATGGACTTACCAGAGAGGTTAAGAAGGATGGGCTTGAGGAAAAGTCATTAGATTTGACCTTAACATTTGCATAACTATGATACTTAATAGTACTTCTTTTTGAACAGTACTTTTAATAAAATAAAAACATTCAATTTTCTTTTTCCTTTTTTGATTGAGTGCATTTCTAAGAGCGCATTATACCACATACGCTCAAAATTTTTTTGGGGGGGAGGAGGTGTTCAGAATTTGTGAGTTCATTTATATAGGAGATACTTAAGGTGTAAACTCCCCAAAGAGAGGCAAATCAGCAATTCCTAGGTAATTTAAATTCTTAGAGCATTGCTTGGGGAATTGCATGAAATCTGTTACATCAAGGTCTTCCTGACTTTAAGGTCAGCCCTTTGTCCACAAGTTGCTTCTCATTCAAACATGTATCCTATTCAAACATGAGTTTCCTATCTCAAGGAAAAAGATGCATAATATACCAAAAATAGCATTGGTTCTACAGTCAGAGGACGTGGGTTCAAATCCCACTTGTAACACTAAATACTCATTTGACCTTGGACATGTTACTTAAATCCCCAGGCCTCAGTTTCCTCATTTGTAAAAGGAGAAAGTTGGACTAGTTAACCTTTCAGTTCCCTTCTTCCTCTAGATTTAACTAATATTCCAGGAATAAAAAGTCCAAGACACTGAAAGTAAGTTGAGATCTGTCTAGGTATTCCTAAAGACACATTCTAAGAATGGAAATTGAGAATGTTGATCCACAGGAGACTGAAACCCAACCCTTCTTCTATGTAACTTATGACTAATCCAGAAAGAATGGTAATTATCAAGATGTTACCACTGGAAATTGTCTAACCATAGGTTAGGTAGAATACGGCACAGTCTGCTGTGCTTACCACACAGGGAGGATAGATCTTAAAGAATAATATCCAAACCTATACCAAGCAAAGGTTATAGTTCTATACAGCAATGCAAGTCCTCCAATAGCTAACCATTCTCTGATGAATTTACAAATGAATCCATGCTCACCTTTTCACCTTAACAATCGGCAGCCACGTGTTGCCTCATGCTACACTTTGTTAGTTAATGTGCAATCGATATGCTTCCTAACAGGCACAGTCATGGGAAATATAAATGAGACTTTATACAAAGCCACATGCAGCAACCCTGATCACACCATAGCAACAGAGAGAGATTGATGTAAAAAGGGTTGGTTGCTATAGAAACTATCAGATGGACCATCTGTAAGTGGAATCCTGGCAAAAGCAGCAAAATGGGTAATTTTATATACCACCATGACTCCCGTTGTATATTTAAACATGATAGAGTTTAATGTTTCACTTTCTTCCACGAGGATATGTTTATTTATTTCAATCTGTCATACAGTGTTCTAACTGATGAAAGAGTGGGTCCCTCCCTCCTTCAGACAGTCCTCTGAAGAAAGATGAGTCAGGGTTAGTTCATAGAAAACTGCTGGACATCTGTTCACCTGAGCTGTTGAAGGCCAAGGAATTTCATGATCCTTTTTTTTTTGTTTGCTTCTTCTAGGACCTGGATTCTACTTGAGTAAATATCCCTTAGCAGAAGACCCACTTTCCCCAGCCCTCTCTTCTCTGATCTTTCAGAACCTTAAGACACAATCTTAATCTGTTTCTCTTTTCCCAAGACTCTCAGATGCTTATTTTATATATTCTGGAATATATGATCTTTTAGTTACTATTTAATGATATACAGAGGTAATTCCCCTCCTTCTTTGCTACTTATTTGAATCTTCTGTATTATTTCTACAAATGGCAGCAAAGTTTCCAATAAGGTACATTAATGGAAAGCACTTTTTCTAATGAAAGAACCCATGCTACTATACCATACCCACACCCATCTTCAACTTCCATATTTTGTTTTATACAACCATGTACATAAACAATATATCTACTTCTGAAAGATGAAATCATTGAGCTTAATACACTGAAATCAGTTTGTTAAATAAAAATAACTTCATTAAAAAAAGTCAAAAGGACTCTTCTATAGTTTTTCCATCAATGACACCTCCATTAAATTTAATATAAGTACAATGAGAGTGAGATGATGTGGCCATCAAAGATCAATCGATTTTTAACTCAGTCTATACTTGACTAAATTATGGTTGGGCAATCAGCATTTTAAAGTGTCTACAACGTGCTAGTCACTGTGCTAAACCTGAGGATACAAATACAAAAAAGAAAGTCTCTGCCCTCAAGAAGCTTGCAATCTAATGGAGTTTGCAAATTAATTACAGATGGTAAGGGACAGGGTAACAGAGACACCAAAATGTTAATATTTTAAATGAAGTATAAAGAAGGATGCTTTATGGCAGCTCTATGCTGCCTCTTTTTTTTGGAGGTGTGAACAAGTTCTTCATTCAGGTTTAATAGAATAGTTAGAATCTGACTGCTAGCCATCGGACAGCTAAGGGATCACAAGGCTGGTGCTAAGGAAGGAAATGTAAGAGAAGCAAAGGGCAGCCAAGGGCCTCAGGACAAGCCCAGCTAGTGGAGTCCATGCTCAACACAAGCTTCCTACTACCATTTTGTCACAAGATGATCTTCTCCAGCCCTCAGTGAAATCACATCTTGTAACCTGAGAAGCTTTAACCAAAGTAAGCCACCTGATGTAAGCTTCTTTTATCAGATTCTGTTACCTGTTGACTTATTGCTGTCACAGGATGGAGGGGGTGAACAAGGGACCACTTAGGGATTATCACATCACTGAAAAGCACCAAAAAATCCTTTCAGAACTGGACTGCTACGTGGAAGTTTGTCATCTCTTCAAAAACTCAAGCACCGAGTGCCCTGAAATCTCAGTGATTTCCAAGGGAGCTCCGAATACATATACCCTGGTATGGCCTCTGTATACTCATTCAGCTTTGCTTCATGAGGAAGCAGTTGGAGTAGGAGATAGCTGAGAAGAATGAGCTCACTGAGTTGAAAAGAAAGATAGTTATAAAGAACCTAACCTTTGAAAGGAAGTCATTTGCCATTTCTTGGTGGGGAATGTATTTCTATTCTCCTTCCCATTCCCCATAAGTCATGGCATCTTGCAATGAAGATACTTTGCAAAGAGGAGATTCTGCCCCATGCAAGGAGGGTAAGCCAAGTGAGTCAAGGCTGGCAGAATTTCATTAAGAAAGAGTTAGTCCTATTTGTCAGGAGTTGAGCTGAAGAGAGGAACAGCTACCAGCAACCCAACATAGCGACTTGTTCAGCAGAGACACTGAAACCAAGGGAGCAGCACAAGATAACCACAAAAAAAAGAAAAGGTATCAAGTACTCGGAAGAGACAGAAAATCGGAGTTGCCTTGGCAATGTGCATTCTCTATTTGTGTAATGACCACCAGAGTGCTTTATGTGTGCATCCACTCACCTCACTCATACTGTGTATATTTGTGAGAGTATATTTCATGTTGATAGGGAGAATGCTTTATTATCATTATTATTTCTAAGATGTTATTTTAATAAATGCCTTTACTTTCAACTAATCAGTTCTACTGGCTGAAAACTAAAGATAGACACATTGGTGGGGTCTTATGAGCTATAATTTTAGGAGAGTGAATTTTCAGAGGATCTTGAATTAGGGTTTGTCACTCTCTCTGAGAGGAACCATGGGGGCACTATACATTTCTACATGATAAGGCAGGGGTGATAAACGTATGGAAGGGAATAAAATGCTGTACTTTTTCATGAACAAACATTATCCCCTTGACAAAAGTTCATCAGAGTGTGTAAAGCCAGATAAATTTTTAAGTAAAGCCATTTCCTTTTCCAGTTTGTTTTACAGATGAGTAAACAAGCAGGATGAATTGAGAGTCACATAGCTAGTAAATATCTGAGATTTATTTGAGCTCAGGCACTTCTGATTAAAGTGTTTTATCCACCACTTCATCTATTTGCCATAAGTCTCATTATGCATCAAAATCGTTAGAATAATTTTAAAAATTTATCCAGAGACCCTTGCAGTTCTATGACTCTCAGGTTAAAAACCCCTGTACTAGATTATCTCTAAGGTTTCTTCTAGATCTGAATTACAATCCTTCCCAAGTGACAGATTAAAAATTAAATGCTCTGTGCATCTGTAGTTGAGCTAGAGAACTGTATTTTCATGAGCTCATATTGCCTTTATTTTTGTTGTTTGTTTGTTTACAGACATAGCACTGAGCGCTAATGAATCAGTCTGGCAAGGTAAGGGGCCCCTGACTGGCTTTATTGTACCTCTGCCTCCAACCTCAGATAAGTGAGCAGTGGTAGTAATTTTAAAAAGCAAATAATAAAACCAACAGCAGCAGTATTTCCTTATGTATTTGATCCAATATAATACACAGATGTCAATAAAACTATTTATAGACAATGCTGATTTTCATTCAAACTCCTAGAAATTACAAAGCTCCTGACAAATAAAGTTTCATTAGTACATTCCATTCCCCTTTCAAACTTATTTCTTCTGTGATCACCTTGAGGGCTTAAATGATGCTTCACTCCCCACATTAGTCACACCAAATAAAGAGTAACAGCATATCTTTGCAATGGAGAAATAAACCCAGTAATATTCCTTAGGTTAGCTCAGTTATGGGGCAACTGAATATAAAAAGGAGAAAAAGAAAATTAGACAATAATGGGAAAGAATGATAAACAACTGGCTGCAAGGAGTGGGACTGTGGTGGTGAACAATCAGCAGTTAGGAGAAGAGAAGTAGTAATGATCAGGGGACCAGATAAAGGTGCCGAGAGGACAAGGAATCTTTGTTTTCCCTGGATGAAGCCATCATCACATTCTTATACTCTGTTAGAAGTTCCATAAGGACCCAGGGGTCACAAAGTCTACTCTGAGCAGAGGAACACAGTCCACATGCATAGGCAAAGATATCCTTCCCCTAAATGTCTCCATGACCTTGTGGCTAAAGTAGACATCTGGGTAACAATTTCTAGGGGAAGGCATCATTTGCTATAAGAGACATGGGCCAACAAGCATGTAAAGCCTAAATTTTCAGGTATCTGTAGTGTATTGAAAAATAGGATACAGAGGCAGTCAGGTGGTGCAATGGATAGAGCTCTGGCCCTGGAGTCAGGAGGACCTGAGTTCAAATCTGGTCACTTATTAGCTGTGTGACCTGGGAAAGTCAAATAACTCTAATTATGGAAGAAAAGGAAGAATGTGAGGAGGGGAGGAAGAAGGAAAGGGAAGAAGAAAAAAGAGAGAGGAAAGAAGGAAGGAAGGAAGGAAGGAAGGAAGGAAGGAAGGAAGGAAGGAA
>NW_027185777.1:9742945-9803817 GCF_028583685.1 Petaurus breviceps papuanus | reverse complement strand
AAGGAAGGAAGGAAGGAAGGAAGGAAGGAAGGAAGGAAGGAAGGAAGAAAGGAAGGAAAAGAAAAAGACAGGAAGACAGACAGACAGAAAGAAAGACAAAAAGAGACAGAAAGAGAGAGAGAGACAAAAAGACAGACAAAGAAAGAAAGAGAGAAGGAAAGAAAGAAAGAAAGAGAGAGAGAGAGAAAGAAAGGAAGGAAGAAAGAAAAAAAGAAAGGTAGGTTACAAAGCACAGATTTCAAATTAGAGGAGACTTTAGAGGCCATCTAGACTTACCTCTTCATTTTTACAACTAGGGGAACTGAGGCCCAGGGAAGTGAATTAATTTAACAAAGGTCTCACTAAGTTGGGAAATGAACATTTTCTCCTCGCTACAAACATTTCCAGAGTTAAGTAAGTATTAAAGAACTCCCTTATTTCACATAGGCATCTTTCATAAGCACCCACCACCTGTAGAAAACAGTGTAGTCTTTGTCTGCAAAGAAGGATAAAATAAAAGGATCACAGATTCAAAGTTGTAGGGGAACTTAGAGGTTGTTAAGATCAACACTTTGTCACTTCGTGGATGAGGAGACTGAGGCTCAGAAAGTTTAAGTGACTTGTTCAGGATCACACAACTAATGAAAGTTTTGAGGGCAGTTGCATATTATCTTTGGGGACCCAGTCCTTAGTACAGTTCTTTGTATGCAGTAGGCACTTAGTGAATATCTGGCGTTGAACTGAACTAGTACTGTACTAAAGGGGTTCTACACAAACAAGCTAGCTTCTTACTAACAGGACCATACAGAATTTTTAATATTGTAATTTATTGTATTTTAATTTATGGAAGAAAACAAGCATTTCCATATTATAGTATATTTTTTAAAAAAGATGATTGCACACAAAATTGTAAATCTATTATGTATAACTTATACTCTTCCTTTTAAATATGCAATACAGTTATCATGTAAATTTCTATTTTTTTCCTTTTTTTCTCCCCCCACCCCAAACATAGGGAATTTATAAAATTCCAGTAGACCATCGAGTCGCCTAGTCCAATTCCCCTATCTTAAAGATGACAAAGTGAGGCAAAATGACTTTTCTGAATCTAGACACTTAATAAGAATCAGAGTCAAGGGTCAAACCCAGATAATTCTAACTCTTAATACATTCCTCTTTCCATTGCATTTGATATAACGTTGCACATGTGTAAATAATGGACAAAATTTTATATTAAAAAAATTATAAACTTGAACTATGCCCACTAAACTTTCCATTAAACTTCACTTATGTCATGATTTCATCCAACAAACATTTATTAAACTCCTGATGTTTGCAGGATACTATTCTAGGCATTAGGATACAAAGACAAAACAGAACAAAAACAAACAGTTCCTGCCCTCAAAAAGCTTATATTTTCTTGAGATTCTAGAGAGGGGTGTAGGGTCATGACGTTTTGTTGTTGTTGTTGAGTTGTTCGTGTCAGAATCTTTGGAATCCTGTGGACTGACAGTCCATGGGGTTTTCTTGGCAAAGAAAGTGGAATGATTTGCCATTTCCTTCTCTAGTCTGATGCAGGCAAGGGTTAAGGGACTTGCTCAGGGTCACACAGCTGGTAAGATTCTAAGGTGAGATTTGAACTCTTCTCCTTCCAATTTTAGGCCCAGTCCTCTATCCATTGTGCCACCTAGCTGCCCCTAGCAACATTAAGATAGATAAAGAAATGCAAGACAAAATTTTTCATTTCATCTGGCTTCATGAAAACTCATGAGTCACTATAAAAATACTGTGTCATTAGCTCTGCCAATGCCAGTAGAAAGTTTATTTCAACATCACTTGGACACCAACAATTTACATTAAGGTAGCTTTTTGTAAGCAGGTAAATGTTAAGAAATTGAGTCTCTAACACATGCTGATTGGATTTAGGGATAGATATTTCATTTTAAAGGAAAATAAAAATGTTCATATAATGAGTGTAAAATGTTTAGTAAGCATTATTAAATATGGAAATGGGCTAGAAGTTTTTGGCATAATATTAAGTATCAAATTGGACTTTTTTGATCTCTAGTTTTTGTAACCTTTAAAAGATATGTGTGTGTTTTCCCCCACATATTAACATTACTGCCAAAGAAAGCCAAACATCGAACAAAAATGGAAAACCCCACATTTTAATCTTGCCCTTACAAATCCAACATCAAAAAAATTTAGATTCATAAGAGGAGCCAGATAAATAAATAAATCCAAATGTCTATTATATAAACCTTGAAGTCTGCATATAATAATAATAATAATAAAAGGTCCTATAAAATGGGTATGATAATACTTGCACCACCTAGGTGACAGGGTCACTGTAAGAACAAGTATTTTGTCAAACTTCAAGTACCATATAAATATTAAATATTACTATTGTTACTTATACAACATACATACATTACAAGGCTGCTGTGGGGGGAAAGCTAGATATATAAATTGGAGTAGTTATTTAACCTAAAGTCCATGAATTTATTTTAAATATATATTATATATATACATATATATATATAGTCTAATAACTGTATTTCAGTCCGATTGGTTTCTTTTGTAATTCTACATATTTTGTTTTATGTATTTAAAAAAACATTTTTCTGAGAAAGTCCCTCCCTTCCTGAGCTTCAACACATTGCTAAAGGGTTCCATGATGCTAAAAAGGTTAGGAACCCCTCATCTATAATGTAGTATTTATATAGAGAGCTATAGGGAAGCAATAGGACCCAGTGAAAAGAGAAATGACTCTGGAGACAGTGGAGCCAAGTTCAAATTCCACTTATTTGATGTTGATTACCAGCCCCCAAATTCTTATTTTACAAATGGGAATATTGAGGCCCAGAAAGAAGTGATTTTCCCAAAGACATGTGGATAGAAAATGACAGACTGGGGATTCATTCTAGGTCTTCCTCCTCCCATGATCCCATAGCATTTCACCATTGTCCCTTAAAACATGGCTTTTGGCTTACATATTCCAAGCAGGAATTGAGGAAATCAAAATGAACTTAGCTACAGGTGATGTCTTTAAACTATTCAAGTTAAGAAATGTGTTTCATCATAAAAATAACTCACATTTATTTATATAGTATCTTAAAGTTCACAGATGTTTTTCCCCCCATCCACCTTGTGAAGTAGGCAATGAATATTTTTGATGCAATTTTACAGGTACGGAAACTGAGACTCATGGAGGATAAATAATTTGCCCCTGGTCACACAGATAGTAGGTCCCAGAGCCAGATTTCAAGTCCTGCTCTCCTGATTCCAATTCCAACACTTTTTCCATGTTTTACCATATTGCCCTATCATCTGGAGGGCCTCTTCTTTATTTAGGTTTGGAAAAACCACTTAACTGAAACTGTTGTAGTGAGGTGGGGTGGAAGGGGGACTGTGGCAGCTAAATAATGAAGTGAAAGTAACTGATTTTAACACTTAATCTCAGTTTGCCTTTTCTTCCTGATCTGGAAAATGGGGATAAATAGTTCCTACCTCCTAGAACTATTGTGAGGGTAAAAGGAAATAAGTTTTGTAAAG
This sequence comes from Petaurus breviceps papuanus, assembly GCF_028583685.1. Taxonomy (NCBI): domain Eukaryota; kingdom Metazoa; phylum Chordata; class Mammalia; order Diprotodontia; family Petauridae; genus Petaurus; species Petaurus breviceps. The sequence goes on along the minus strand of NW_027185777.1, from coordinate 9,800,283 downwards.
CGCTTTGCAAACCTTAAAGTGCCATTTATATGCTAATTATTATTAATATTAATTATAGAGGACCCTGATCATTTGAGTCCTTTCTCTGCCATCAGCTTGATGAAATTATATGGTGTCGACTTTTGAGAAGCTCATTTGCAGTTTCAAAGGGCTTTTTGCCCCATACCATCTCAAAGTGAAATGGGTTGCTCAGAGTCAGCAAAAATTGACAAATATGGAAATATTTTACCTTATTGTACATATATAACCTATATCTGTGTACCATTGGGCTGAGGGAGGGGAGAGAAGGAGGGAGGGTTAGAATTTGGAACTCAAAACTTTAAAACATGTTTTAAAATTATTTTAACATGTAATTGGGGAAAAATAAAATATATTTTTAAAAGTCTGATGCCTTATATACTACAATAGAACAACTCAAAAATCCTGTAATTCTACCAAGCAGAATGAAGTGGGAATGGGGGAAACTCAATTAATCAGGGGTTTCTAATCAACTCCCCCCCCCACTACACTACAACACTGCTCTCCCCCATTTACCAAATCAAAGTGGTACATAATTACCATCCTATAGAGGTTCCAATATCCTGACGGTAAATGAAGATAAGAATTTCGGGTTCCTTTGGAGAAAGGGGGAATAAAGAATAATGCTACCTTGTTATTATCACAAGCACATGGCACTCTCACAAGACAGCCATGTTCTCCTACTCGGTTCATATGTGCAGATAAGAGAACAGATGAGGACTCTAGAAAAAATACTGTGGAAGGGACATGCCAACAAGTTCATAAGAACAAAGGCATATTTTCACTAGGAGTTCCTAATTATATTATTTTAAGCCTGATGTTCTTATTCTGGTCCTGTAATCAAGAACAAGCTTCCTTTTTATTTTATTACCACAGAGCTCAGATACCCAGGCTTCAGGAGAGGAGCATGGAACACCAAACGTTATACCTAGCACAGTTTTGAAGATTGGTAATATTAGCAAGTTCTATCCCCAACTTTGATTCATCTCAACAACATCTCTCCCATCTGTCTTTTTCTTCATTCAAACATCCATTATGGCATTTCAGGCCCTTGCTACCTCCCACTTGGGCTATTACAAGAGCAGATTCCAGTCTCTCTGCTTCCAGATGCTCTTCTCTCCAATCCATCCTCCACACAGCTGCCAAAATAGTCTTTTTTAAAGGAACAAATCTGACCACGTCACTCCCCTGCTCAAAAACCGTTCATGGCTATCTATTGCTTTTAGGATAAAAATAGAAACCCGCAACACTCTGATATTTAAAGTCTTCCACAATCTAGTCCTCACTTGTCTTTGTAGATTTATTTCCTATTACTCTTCACATGCTTTATGTTCCAGCTAAACTGTCCTTTGTAGATTTATTTACTATTACTCTTCTTCACATGCTTTACATTCCAGCTCAACTGTCCTTTAACTGTTGCCCAAACTCCATCCGCCATCTTTGTTATGTTCAGAATACCCTTCCTCCACACTGACCTCTTAGGATCCTTAGCTTCCTTCAAGGTTTAGCAGAGACATCACATCCCAGACAAAATCTTTCCTCACAACCCATTCTTCTCCTCCCTCTACCTTTTGAAATTATTCTGTAGCAAGATTTATAGTTGGATCTTATTGGTAGAATATAAGCTTCTTGGTTTTTGTCTTCGTTTTCTCAGCACCTATCATGGTATCTTGAATGCAGGTCCCAAAAAAACCAACAACTTCCTGAGTTGAACTGACATATAATATAGCTCTATAAAAGCTCTTACAGGATGGTTTCCTATCCAGTAAAACAAAATATCATTACAACAGTTACTGTTATTAGTTGAATCACTGTGATAAAAACTCTTCAAGTACTGTCAACCAAACTACAAGTATCTTTCTTTGGTGCCCACTGGTTTCATTAATTTTTCTCTTTTCTTCAGCCCTTACAGAAATACCTACATACTTTATTTCATTATTTTTTCATAATTATTTAGAACATTTTGATGCCATATTCTTTCCAGTGATTCCAAGAGGTCTGTTTTATTTCCCCAAAACACTCATTGAAGAAACCAAGTCCCAGACAAAGTGGAGTGTTTAAAATTTCAGTGTCTGGAAAAGGCAAGATCCTAGACTGTAGTTTAACTCCTGACCTACATGTATGCTTGGTTATTGTTCTTCATTCTTGAAGAGGACCGAAATGACATCACTATGTTAGGGTCAAGTCAAAATGTGTCGGACTGTGTCGGATCAGACCAATATGTGCTGGGAAGGCTCTACCACAGGTCGGGCACATTCAAAAGCCCAAAATAACATAATAGAAACTTACTTCAATTATAGCACATTGGTTAAGAAAATCTCCCCAATAGAAGCATATAAATAATCATCATTAAGAAGGCTGGTCTTTCCCCAAGTATTAACATTAACAATCCCATATGTGTATGAGGTTCATAGTAAAACAAACACAGAACATGCAGAAATTTAGTTACAAACATGAGCCTTGTTGGCATTATATCACCATCCTTTGGCACCAGTAGGAGTTTTGCCCTTTTCTGAGGAATATAAAGTATTATACAGGGGATACACATCTGAAAAGCTAACATTTTCAAGACAAGGCAGAAGCCCATATAAAATTACCTTACCAAAGGAGCTATATAACATACAGATTTTGCATCTTGCATTTTGCCCTGGGACCTGTAAGTGCAATTTTATAGGCAGAATCATCCTGGTAATTTGACAGCTTCTCAGAACTTCATAGCATGGATTAGGGGATACAATCTGGCCTTCATGCAACTCTTCTCCATCTTGGCATACTTAAATCCCACCAAGGAATACTAATGAGAATTTTATATCCATCTGTTCAGAGTCTCTTGGTATGAAAACATGAAGTCAATTAAATGATTATCAAGAGAAATGATTAAGTCTGCATTTATCATCATTTATCAATTATGCATTTTGCAAATGCATTGTATTTTTAAAAAATTAGTCCATGCTTTGTGAGGATGATGGACTTAAAGGGAATGGTAGCAGAGAAATAACTTTGTCTAAAGTTTTCTTCTTCTCTTCTAAAGAAGACATTAACAATGTAAAGCAAAGCATGCATTGGAGTGGATTCAATAGACTCTTTCAAAGTGGTCATCTCATAGTGAAAATACCAATTCTTTTGGATGTCCTACCAGAGCTCAGACCTGGATCCAGCTTCTCCTTTGTGACATTAGCTTTTAGCCACAGTGCTATTTGCATCAAAGCTATGCTGTATACACATGTTTAAAATTGTTTTAACATGTAATTGGGGAAAAAGAAAATATATATCAAAATTTAAAAAAAAAAAAGCAACGAGAAACCCCCAAAGAAATTATTATTTGATGATTAAATTGTAGATTTTACTTTTTAAAAAGCTAGACTGTGTTGTGGCATTTGGAAAGCTACATATGGTACATTTCTGCTACCAAATTCAGCTTTATCATCTCTCTCCAGGACTGCTGCAATAACATTTTATTTGTCTCTCTACCCGGTCTCTTCCCTCTCCAAATCATCCTCCATTCTGTTGCCAAAGAGATATTCTAAATCACTCCTTACTATCTATCCTCAGCTTAATAAACTGCAGTGTCTCTCTCGTATCTCTAGGACCAAGTACTTTGCAACACTCTACCTTGTTTAAATCCAATTCATGCATAAGACAAGACCTGTGATGTTATCGGGCCCCTCTGAAATCAATGGATGAACAACAAGGACCAAGTACAAACTTCTGTGTTTGGCAAAAAAGCTCTTTGATACTTGGTACTAACCCCTTTTTCAAGCCCATTCAACTATATTCCCAATTCACATAGTCTATCAACCAACCCAACCAGCCTTTTTCCTCAAAGATGACTATCCATTTCACACCTCCACATCTTTGCAAAAGCTGTTTCCTACGTCTCCATCTCTTGAAATCTATAGTTTTCTTCAAAGCTCATCTCAAATGTAACCTCTTAGATGAGGACTTTTTTCCCCCTCTGGCTACTAGAGCTTATCCCCTGAAATTACACTGTATTTATTTTTTTAACAATTATTTTTAAAAATTTTGAGTTCCAAAGTCTCTCCCTCCCACCGCTACCCTCCTCATTATGACAACTTGCAATATGATATCAATTATATTTTGTATTTAATTTGTACATTTCTTATATTTACTTATCTGTGCACAGGTTTTCTCCCTCTCCCCCGAAATCACTAATTGTTTCATTTTGGCCCTTCTGTCTCTATCACTTAGCACATCATGTCATACAGTAGAAACAGTAAATGCTTGTTGACTGAATTACTATTACAATGGCCATAAACTCACACGTATTTATTGGGCATGTACCATATTGCAAGGCATTATGTTTGATATGGCAAGAAGCTGAAGACATAGGCATTCTTTGACCTCAAGGGGTTTGCCATCTTGTTGATGAGAAAAGATATATTCTATAAAACAATTCAACAAATATTTATTAAATGCCTACTATGTGCCAGATACTGTGACAGATTAATCGGGCAGTGGAGGGCCACTCTAAGTCTAGTTGGTAGTTGATGACTCCAACTATAAATGCACAATTCTATCATAAGTGACATTTAGTCACATGACATTGGCCATGGGAAGACACTGGGAGATGGGGGTTACTGTTCAATTCAAGGAGTAAATGATAAAAGAAGGATATAGAACCAGAGCAGAGAGCTATAATATGTTTGCCAAAGGCACCAGGGCTAACCAATAAATCAAGTAATTGAAGTCATCAGGTCAAGGAAACCAACAAGAAGAGGAGTTGGGAGGAGGGAGGGTCATGGGAAACATAGAAACGGGCAATTAGAATGGTGGGGACAGATGTCTGGGATATGAACATACTGCTGAGATAATTAAATGTGGGGGTCAGGAAATTCAGGAAAACTGGTATAAGCCAAGAGCTCTGAGCAAGCAACCAAGTGATCATTTGTTATTCTCTGGCAGAGCATCCATTTATTGATGGACCTGCCACACTCATTTCTGCCTCTTAAAGGAATATTGTCAGATGCCAGCACCCACAGAGGAGACAATGCCAAGGTAATGAGTTACCCAGACTTTTCAGTGGTCAACTATTTTGAAAGATGATGTATTTTATGATTTTATATGGGCGTCATTGGAGGAGGATCTTTATCCTTTTTTTTGGAGGGAGGAGACACAGATAGACCAAAGCAAAATAAATTCTTGGCAAACCTATGCATCAATTGCTATGTGTTGTTCCAGTTGTGATGCAGGAACAGTGTGTCATATCTGTTCTCTTGATGAATGGAAGAGAAGGCACTGATGAGAGAGGTACTAGCCAGGGCCAAGGGCCCAGCCTGTGGCCATGGTCTAGGAACAAGCTAACTAATTCAAATGGAGGCAGAAGGTGTGTCTGGCCCCATTAGCACCATGTTCTAATCAATGGAGAGGAGTCATAGACCTTTTATTAGCGGTTGAGCAGTGAGTCAGGAATTGTGCTCATGCACTTCTATTTGTAAGCATGGCTTGGAGTGGAATGTAGTCGAGTGCTCCATGCTTCCGTTGGAGGCGCTGATTCCTTCCTCTGCTGTTTACATTGGAACTTACTCTGCGGCATTTAAAACCTGGAAATATGCACTTTTAAATAAACTTACTGAACTGTCTAACAACTTGTTTAATGACTGCCTGAAATAGCTGAAGTGAAAAACAACAAAGCCTATTACACCAGAGAAAAGTACTAGTCAGAGGGGTTTGGCTTCTGCAGTGCAGTCAGTAGATGTCTAAAGTATTTTTTTCTCTTTGGCTTCTCAGTAATATTTAAATCTATAAGAAAAGGTTCTCAAAAAATCCATTTGAGACCAGAAATGGATATTAAGCCCTCTTAGATGAATTTTTTAAATGATATATCATTTCTATATCATGTTTATAAGAACATGAGTTATTCTTTTTCTCAAGATCAAAATATTGAAATGAAAAAAGTTTAGTTGCTATGAAAACCCTCCTTTCATTGTCAAATCCCAAATCACTCATTGTAGAAGATCAGAGAAGATATTGAAGTATCAGACTTATACACCTCCATATTATAAGATCAATTAAAGTATTAAATTAGATATGCCTATACCTTAAAATATAACCTAAGTTTGCATAATATTGGGAAAGGACCACAGTTGCTGTCAAAATGAAACCTAGCATCATAGCTGGTGGTGCAGAAGCTCCCTAAATCTCTGTTTACAAGTGCCTCTATAGCTTCCAGTCCTAGTTTGTACACCCAAAAGAATATAATGGGGGGAGGGTACCCAGGGAGTCTGAGGACCAACCTATATAGCTTTAGAGTATATAAGAGAGGGTACAATGGAGCTTTAGCCCTTTTGATTATGTCTTCTAAAATTTCTCTCTCACTCATTTCTTCCTTTCCATTTCTACTGCCATCATCTTATATCTGGATTAAAACATTAGTCTTGGGGCAGCCAGGTAGCACAGCAAGTAAGAGCACTGGCTCCAGTGTCAGGATGGCCTGGGGATCAAATCCAGGCTCAGACACTTAGCACCCACCCAGAAACACCTGGCCATGTAACCGTGAGCAAGTTACTTAACCCCAATTGCTTAGGGGCGGCCAGGTGGCTCAGTGAGTAAGATCACCAGCTCCAGTGTCGGGATGACCTGGGGATCAAATCCAGGCTCAGATACTTAGCACCACACCCAGAAATAACTGGCCGAGCAACCTTGAGCAAGTTACTTTGAGCAAGTTACTTAACCCTGATTGCTTAAAAAAACAAACAAACAATAGTCTCCTCTCTGTTCCTCTTTCTGCCAGTGTCCTTCCTCCAAAATTTGTCCTATACATCAGTCATATTTTCTCATTACATCATTTTTGTTATGTCCTATCTACCTCTTCAATCACACCAGACCCAATTAAAAAATTCCTACCAACCAGATTAATCTGCACATTCCTCCCCAAATAGATCATTTCATAAGCACAGGCACAGAGAAACAGACACTTCCATCTCATTTTGGGCCATGCCTTCTTCACTGGGATTCTTCACTCTACTTTCTCTCAACCAGAAACTTGAACTTTGCCCCTTGGCCCCCAGGTTCTGGGGTGAGTTTTTACCTTGCCAGGGCTGCACATCCCACTTCCAAATTAATTTCCCAGCTCCCCTTTATATGTTGTCTTCCTCCAATAGAATGTAATATCCTTGAGAGTAAGGATTGTTTTACTTTTATTTATATGCTCAGCATTTCACACAGTGCCAAGAATATAGTAAGCATTTAGTAAAAGTATTATCTCTCTAGTATTTACTCCTTCACCTTCTACCTAAATCCTATCTTTCCCTCAAAAGTCCACCTTGTCTCCCCTTTTCCATGAATTATATCAGCCCACAGTGTTCATACCCTCATCCCAACACCTACAACAGCTATTATTCATTGTATTGGCAGCTTGAACTAGTCCCTGGACTATATGCCAACTGCAGTGTGAACCAACTAAAAGAAACTAAAGGGAAATGAAAAAAAAATGAGAATTTAATGTGGTACCTTAGACTACCTCTTAGACAACTGGTGAATGGCTAAACAGTTGTGACTGCAACGGAATGTAGAAATTATGAATGTAAAGAAATATTAAAGAATGACAAAAGACAACTTTAGACAATCCTGGGTAATGTGAACTGTTTCAGAGTGAAGTGCGCAGAACCCAGAAAACAATTTATATAATATTTATATATTTATTATAAAGAAAAACAACTTTGAAAGACTCAAGAACTCGAATCCCTTCAATGACCAGGATACTTTAAGAAGATCTATGAGGAAGCAAATTATCAACCTCCTGACTGAGGTGATGATGGACACAAGGCACAGAAAATTGCTTTTTTTGAACACAGTCATTGTGTGGATTCATTTGGCTTGACTCTGTTCATCTGTTATAGGGTTTTTTCCCTTTCATTTTCTCAGTTTTTAATTGAGGGAAGGGGGGGGGGAAGAAGGGCTAAAAATAGTGATAAAAAATGAACATGGTACCATTTGTAACATATTTAAAGACAGACAGAAGAGAACAGGATGATCTTCAGAGGAAGCATAAACAGTACAGTTTTGAAAGTAACGTGAATAATTTATATACTTTTTTAAAAAAGCAAGTGGTATGCAATACAGATTCATGGTTTCATACAAAATCTTTTTTTGGCTTGAGAATGAGGAGAAGAGAGTTAGTAGGTACCTTAAAGTAGATTAAGCAAAATTACCTGAAGAGACAAAGTGTTTCCTTTACAGAGGAAGAAGGAAAAATCCCAATTCTGCCAAGTGTATAGATACTTTATAGTTGTTATTTGGTGTTTAAGTTTAAAAATAAAAAAAAATGGACAATGGTGAAATTAAAAATAGTCCCTGTCCTCAAGTAACTTACATTCAGGAGAGTACAATAGATAATTGAGCAGTAACAAGTAAGGAAGACTTACAGGAGGAGGTAGTATACACCTAAGCTGAACCTTAAAAGAAGGTAAGGATTCAAAGTGTTCTAGACAAGGAGGTAGTACATTCTAAGCAAGGAGAACCAACTGTACAAAGCATAGAAATGGAAGGAGGAATGCCAATTCTAATGAGAATGAAAGGGGTAGGCTTCTTGAGGGGGAGGGTACACAGAGTAGGCAAAGGGAGTAATGAAAAACCAACCTGAAAAGGGAGGAGGTATGAAGGAGAGAGCAGATTCAGAGATGACACCAAGCTCATGCCAAAAGTTATGGCAAGAATGAAAAACTGTGTGGCTGTTGTGGTGGAAGTGCCTGCAACAGGAATAATGAAGTTCAGGAGAGGAGTGGAATTTGGGTTTTTGTTTGTTTTTTAAGGGTGATCAAGTGGATCTCATAATATTTATAAGATGTAATGGAACCCATCCTTGCTTGTCTATCATGTACAACTCACTTATCCCATTTAAAGTGGGGTGGGGAGGTGTAATGGGAATGTAAATTTTTAAGATCTTCTCTGCCCCTAGGCTAAAGTGCACCTGGAGCCTGGGGTAGGAGGCTTGTTTTTCAGTAGATACTTCTTGATTGGCCAGTGAGTCAATAAGGTTGTTACATTCTCTGAGCTAGAAGAAGGCTATATAAGCCCTGATGTGTAGCTTTGTTTTGGGGCTCACTTTGAGAAGTGTTCTGTGATTTGATGAAACTCTGGGAAGCCGTTGTTAAGAGTCCCCCAGCTTTGAAAAACCCAGATGTTGCTTTGGTATGGATGTAATGGTTGGACAATTTGAAAACTGTCTACTTGATCTGTTTCTCTGTCTTGATAATTCTGTCTGTATATTCTGAAGTTCGGAGTGCTGACCTTTTCCCCCTGAACTAGGCAAACGATACATGTTTGACTGATTAAAGTAAGCTTGTTAACCCATTTTGAGTTGCTTTCCTTTATCAAAGCAGATCCAAGAACCTGTGTTGGCAAGGACCCTGGGACGCTGGGGTGCTTGCCACTACAGGAGGCAAGATTCTTATTTGCCAGTCACCTTCCTAGAGTCAAGGTTTGCCTTTGAGAGATGCTACAAAGTGATCTGAGGGAGAGGGTCTAGGGAATGGAGCTGCCTGATGGCTGCAGAGGCCATATGGAGGCTGCATGTTTGACACCTCTGGTTTAGAACACCACATGACCAGGTCCCTTAGTACTTTTATTGGAGGTGTTCATTCCCATTGGAGAGATAGGTACAAGAAGGGAGGTTTAGATACCTTGTGTACTTTGTCACAAACATACCTACTTATAAATCTCCAACTAGCCCTAGGAAACTTTATTCTCAAAATTCAGTTATAGCTCGTTCACTTTACTCTCAAAATTCTGGGTTATAGCTCATTTATTCATTTTTTCTTGCTTTTGAAATTTTCTCATTAAAATACATGCAATACATGCTACGTGTTAAATAACTTTGACTTCTAACTCCAATCTAACTGAAGGGTTAACTGAAAAATTCAGAAATAATTCTCCCCATTCTCAATGATAACATGATCTTTACTCTTACAGAGAAGCAAAGCCAAGTGCATTCATATTCATTCTGTTTCATCATCTTATATACTTGGTTGGGTACAGCTTGGTACTGATGAGGACAAGGTTATAGGTTAAACTCCATAAGTACTAATGAGTCTCCTGCAGAGAAAGAATATGTTCTATGGCAACCAATTGAATTCCTAACACCAGCCAGAATGTGGCAAGTTCAGTTCACTATCTGGGAGAGGGAATAGACAGATGCCTAAAATCACATACTAATTAATGAAATGAGAAGCTGCAATGGTCCAAGCTACTTATGCAGCTCAGTAGATGGGGCTCTAGACTTGGCGACAGGAAGATTTGGGTTGATATTCTTCAGACTCTTTGCTATGTGACTTTGGATTTAATTATTCTCACAACTTCCTCATCTACAAAATTGGAATAGCAATACTTGTAGTACAGTTGAGGTTGTGTTGAAAATTAAATGGATAAGGTATTTTGCTTCTTAAAGTGCTACGGAGCTGTCAATTCTTTTTTTTTAGTGAATTTGTATTATGATTATTTTTGTACCTATAAATTAAAGTTTTATGTTGGGCACTCTCCAAGGTCCCTTCAAAATCTGTAATTCCATGAAACAGAAAATTGTAGATGAATCATGCTTGGAAAAAAAAAACTGGGCCATGAAAAATGAAGAAGAAAACTCAATTACTAACCTTAAAGGAACACTTTAGTGAAAAATTTGGCAAAGAAAAAAATCCTTTTGTAATGTGAATAATATCCATTTGATTTGTCTTGTTGATACATTTGGGAATATGAGATTTCCTAATGTGTTATGTCCCTAGTTCACAAGTATGAATTCCTAACTGAAGGACACATATATCTAGTTAGCTAGCTAGCTGAAGGCATGTGTATGCTATTCAAGTGAAAAGCTTCCTTTTGTGATTAAAAAACAAAACAAAACTAATTCTCAGCATTTAATTTTTATCTATTTATTTATTTGCTTTTTGGAGGGCAATTGGGGTTAAGTGACTTGCCCAAGGTCACATGGCTAGTTTTTGTGTTTAAGTGTCTGAGGCCGGATTTGAACTCATGTACTCCTGACTCCAGGGCTGGTGTTCTATTCACTGTGCCACCTAGCTGCCCCAGCATTTAATTTTTAATGTTTTTTCCTCTTCTAATTTTCTGGAAATGTATGAATTTACTTGAAAGGTATATGTTTTTCTGATGCTTTCTGATAGACTCAGCAAAAAAAAAATAATCAGATCAATCTATTGCTACAATGTCAGGCTACAATATCAGAGTCAAAAGAATATGTGCAATTAGAACTATCAAAAAATGGAATGGATTGCTTTGTAAAGTACTGAATTGATCATCACCAGAGTCTTCAACCAAAGGTTGGATGACCACTAGGGCATCCTTTAAAGGGACTTTTCCTTTTCACTTATAGATTAAACTAGATAGCATTTGACATACCTTCCAACTCTGAGGTTTTGTGATTCAATGATGTAGTACAAAATTTAGTGAAGAAATAAATAAGCTTACTCTGTGTCAGACCCTGTGTTAAGTGAGAGGGATAAAAATAAAGGCAAAAATATGACCCTGACCTCAAAGGATTTTCATTCTAATGGGAAATACAACACAAGAATTATACGTGTATTGGGGCACACATTTAAACTCAGAAGGACCTGAGTTCAAATCCAGCCTCCGACAACTTAACACAAAACTAGCCTGTGACCTTGGGCAAGTCACTTAACCCCAATTGCTCTGCCTTCCTCCTCCCCCCCAAAAGAATTATGTGTGTGTGCGCACATACATGTGTACATGTGTGTATACATATATATTGCTGCTAGTCCTTTTCAAAAAGGATCAATGACATTAGGAGAGTTGATGTTTTGGCTTGCTCCTGAATTGGATTTCAGTGAGGCAGAGTTGTGCAAAGTTATCAGCCCCATTCTCTCTTCCCCAGTCATCGAAGTCCAGCAGCAAGACAAAAGTCAAGGTAACTGGTGATGGCCTGGGATGAATGAAGTGGATGACCTTGACATTTTCAATGTCTGAACAAGCTCTAAGCTCCATCTTCATGACTGTTGGAACAAACTGTTCTCATCTGCCCATTCAACCAGAGAAAGTATTCATATGCTTGGAGTGGGATAGGGATACTTGATAAGATACTCCCTATTGAGTAAGGGAAATGCATAACCTGCACTTCAGGACTTTCACTTTAAAAGTGAGTGGATGGCAGAGTGAAGTGGGGGAGAGACGAGGTAGGGGGATGATGCAGAAGGCCATTGGAATATTCTAGGACTGATGAGAACCTATACCAGGGTGGTGGCCATGTGAGTGGAGAGAGGGGATGTCTAAGAGATATTGAAAAGGTAGAATCAATAGGACTTGGCCACAGATTGTATATTTGGAGTGATGGTAGAGTAGAGGATGACAATGAGGTTTCAAGACTGGATGACTAGGAGGATGGTGATGCCTGGGTACCACCAGGGAAGATTAAAAGATTGGAGTTTGGAAGAAAGATAGTGACTTCTATTTTGGACATATTGAGTTTGAGATTCCTACAGGGCAGACAGCAAAGAGGCAGCTGGTGAGACTAGGGGTCAAGCAAAAAGGCAAAGTGAGTTGCCCCAACAGGACATATTCTTTTTTTTTGGAGGGTTACAAATATTCAGACTTTATTATAAATAAAAATACCGTTTTATACATAAAACTCCAAGTGTTGCATTTTGTCCACCTCCCCAGACAGCAAGACTGCAGAGATTGAGAGAAGCTCAAGTGAAATATAGAATATGAACTCCTCCAGGATGACAATGGTTTCATTTCTGTCTTCATGTCTCAAGCACTGAGTTCAGTGCCTAGTAATAGTAGGTATTAATAATACTTGAATTGAACCAGAAGAGAATATGCAGTTATACCATTCATTGACAACATCAATAAAAGACTTGGACAGTCCAGAAATTTAATACCTTCAGAAACTTTGTATTCACATTTAAAATAACCCCGAAAACACCATGACAAAACCACATGTAGTAGAAACTTTGAGAAATGTCCATTTGAAATCCTATAAATCAAAATAATTTTGACTATGGAGGATGAACTGACAAATTTTCCCTACTATATTTCCTCTTCTCCCCATCCCTAACAAACTAAATTTTTTGAGCAAGAGGATTGTTTTTCTTTGTATTTTTCCTTTCTCTCTCCTGCATCTAGCACAGAACTTTGAACAGAATAGATATTTGATAAATATTTGTTAAATGGAATTAAATAAGACCATGTTGTTCAAATTTTGGAAAACCAAAATATTAAGGATGTGCCTAAAAATGGGCCATAGTTTAAGTAAAGAGATGCTTGGAGTTTGTGCCCACTCTGTCCAAGCTACACAATCTCAACATTGAGCTCATGTTGAAATTTCCCAGGGAAGATTCATAAATGTTGGTTCTAAGGGCTGAAAGTTAGAAAAATATCAGTCTTTCAAAATGAAGAATTTAAATGATGAATGGCATTCTCAATGGTTTTCATTTTTTTAAACTTTTATTTCAGGCACCTAGTGAAACTTTAGTCTGAAACTTAGTTTACTCATGTCACCAAATAGAGTCTGCTCTCTATCTATCTGGAAAGGTCATAAACCAAACATTATTTTAAGAGTCCAAGAACTGAGCACAGACTTGTGTATTTTTGAAGACACACACACACACGCATACACACATCCCAAGTAATCTCTAAGGATTATGTTTCAGAAAATTCTAAGTTGGCATCTTGATGTTCCAAAAAAGGCAGAAACATTTTCAAAGCAGAGATTGAACATTTTGCATCCTTAGCAATAGCATTGTTCGGTATTTATAAAGTCATCTGACTGTGAGCATGTCAAATCAAAACACTCTTAAAAGGCCATGCACAATACAAGTAACTGAATGTACTAGGGGAAAGCTTTAAACAAAGATAATTCTTTTTATTAGATTAAAGAGGCTTTTTCTGGGGGCTGTTAGGCATCTTGGAAAGATATTGTACATTATAATTAAACAGCTCTGATCCTAAAACTTTCACTTAATAGGATAAAAAGCAAGAAAACAAAACAGCTTTTTATTATATTAGGGGTAGAATATATGCCTTGGAAACAAATGTAATTTTAATTATTATTACATCTTTTTAAAAATGTAACCCTTTATTTCTTATTAAAGCATGGATGCTTGAGCAGGGTAGTGGGAAGTAGACTTTTTATACAAAACAAAATACATATTTGCTTGTTTTAACAAAATTAACAGTCCTGAAATTAAAAAGGAAATAAATAGAATCCATTGTTCTTATGTATCCTCTGCTTATTTCCATACATTTCTATATTACTTCAATTTTAAAACATTCAATATACATTTTAAGAGGTGGTTCTAATTGAAATTTTAAAAAAACCGAGCTTTAAGTATCTCAAAAAGTATTTATTTTATTTTTAAGTGCTATGAATGCCTTTTCTTCATTAAACTATACTTTTCTCAATATGATTTTTCTCGCCTCTTTCCTCCCTTCTACTGTAACAAATAAAATGTTTGTCAAAACCAAGTAAGTCTAACCACCTTTGTATACAACATTCCATAGCTCTAGCTGTTACAACCTCTTTCCCAGAGTTGAAGAAGTGTATTTTCACCATCTGTCCTCAGGGACTATATTTTCTTTTTAATTGCTTTCTCTGAGTGAAAACAAGACAAAACCACCAAAACTCTGCTGTTTTATTTAAAAAAGAATACGTATATTAGTCACATAATTATTCAAAAAAGTCTCTACTGCAATATTTCCATGGTCAAATTGGCCACATAAGTAAAGTTACACATGTACTTCTTCACGACACCTATTCTTAACTTTGAGTTCATCTCTCCTACACTTACATCGCCAATTTTCCACAAAGGTAAAAAGTGTGTTTCCATTTCCCTTCCAGGTTTCCAGATCCAGGCAGCTCTGACAGCAGTCTTATTTTGAGGTAGTAAAAAAGCAACCACCCAACTAGTGATTGTGCCGCAATCAGCCCAAAATGCCAGAACAAATTAAATCCTTTCAACATTTCCAGGACAACAGTAAAACCACAGATTCCAGGTTGGCCCCTTATATGGACACAAATTATAACCCCACTCAACCTAGTGACCAGCAAGGACAGCTGGAATTTTCATGTGAATGAATGCAGAGGCTAGGTTACTAGTTGAAAGTTATAGACTCATCCTTACTGCTAAAGTCAGTGGAATCCCATTTTTCTTAAACTATCACTTTTAAAAGACTATTATAAGACAGTTACTGCACAGTCCATGTAAAATTCCAAATGACCTATTTTAACATCAGTTCCCTGGAATTTGTTTACTTGTATTTTTTTAATTAACCTTGTTTTATGCATGCATTATTTTAATTAACTTTAATGACTTCTCAAATAGGGCACAACCTCTAGTTGGGTGGTTGTTTTTATCCTGTCCTCCCAAACCCTATTATAAACTGGTCTTTCTGGGGCGGCCAGGTGGCTCAGCTAGTAAGGGCACCGGCTCCAGTGTTGGGACGACCTGGATCAAATCCGGGCTCAGATACTCAGCACCACACCCAGAAATAACTGGCCGTGTAACCTTGAGCAAGTTACTTAACCCCAATTGCTTTAAAAAAAAAATAAACTGGTCTTTCTGTACACTTCAGTAAACTCCCAATACCTCTAGGATCAAATATAAACTATTCTGTCTAATGTTGAAAGTCCTTACCCTACCCCTCTAGGTCCCCTCCGCACAATCTGCAGATCTGCCAACTTGCTGTTCCTTACATACAAGATTTCATTTCCTGCCTCCAGGTCTTTGTATGGACATTCCCCATGCCTGGAATTCCTCCTTGACTCTTTCTTCATACTCTCCCTCCTCAACATTGCCTCTTGGAATTCTCAGTTGCTTTCAAATGTCATGAAAAATGACATCCTTATGTAAGGCCTTTCTCAATTTCAGTTAGGAGGCTCTCCATACTGAATTATCTTGTATACTATTTATTTTGTATTCCAAGAGTCCTGCCATATTGTTTCCCACAAGAGAACATAAGCCCCTTAGGGGTCAAATTTCCTCCATTTTTTTTTTGCCTTTGTAGTCTTGGAGCCCAGCAGAATACCCTGGCCCACATTAGTCACTTAATGACTGATTGAAGAGAAAAGATGTGTTACATCAAAACAAGATTTTAGCCATGAGCTTGATTCTTCTCTTTGAGATCAGTATGACATGATTCTTCCTCCACTACTGCTTACATTCCCTCCACACATGTGACTTGAATGCTGTTTTACCCTATTCAAAGTAAAGGGTAACAAAGCATCATTAAGTTGGTAGCTTCTATGCATTGGAAGAATTACTGTGTTGTTGTTGTTGAGTCATTTCAGTGATGTCTAACTCCTTGTGACACCACTTGGGATTTTCTTGGCAAAGATACTTTAGTGATTTGCCATTTGCTTTTCCGGCTCATTTTACAGATGAGGAACAGGGTTAAATGGCTTGCCCAGGTTCACATAGCTACTAAATGTCTGAGGTCAGATTTGAACCCAGAAGATGATGCATTGATGCCTTATGGCGCCACCTAACTACCCTTGCTGTGGGTAGCCACATGCCTCCTATCTGAGCAGTGTGGTCAGAATGACATGTGATTCAAGGTGTCTCTGCCCTCCATTCTGTTGCATTTTCACAGAAAATGTATCATTATCCTTTATCATCTCCTTCTCCACAAGAAAAGTCAAATGAGGCTACTAGGTTTCTAAGTGGCAGGATTATATGGCTTCACAGCGCTTCCTTATATAAATACCTACTAATGTGCTAACGAGAAAGCCAAGAGACAGAACTATAAATAGCTATATACCCAATGTGTAGAGGAAGTGGACTTTGTAGTCATGCCAACTCATACATAAGCAAGATGATGAAGTTTTCAGATCTCAGGTTTTATTTTTATCCTCTTCTCTACCTAAAGGAAACAACCTCATTAGGAAGAGTACCTTTGTCCACAAAGAACTAGGGTTGCACATTTAAAATTATAATAAAACTTTATTTCATTAGAATAATGGAGGAGAATTCTAGTCCAATTTAGTGATAAGTATGAGTAATGATGTATGGCTGTGAGAGTTGGACTACCAGGAAAGCTGAGCACTGCAGAAGTGACACTTTTGAAGTGTGGTGCTGGAGAAGACTTTGGAGAGTCCCTTGGACAGCAAGGAGATCAAATCAGTCAATACTTAGAGAAATTAATTCAGACTATTCATTGGAAGGACAGAAACTGAAGATGAAACTTAAATACTTTGGCCACATAATAAGAGGACAGAATTCATTTTAAAAGACCCAGATGTTGGGAAAGATTGAAAGCAAAAGGAGAAGGGAAACAGCAGAGGATGAGACAGAAAGATAGTGCCATAGAAGCCATGAATATGAGTTTAGATGGACTTTGGGAAATAGTGAAGGACAGAAGGACTTGGTGTGTTATGGTCCATGGAGTCATGAAGAGTTTGACATGACTGAACAACAATGCTGATGGATTATGGGATGCATTTTTAACGCAATCATTGCTTTCAAGTAAAAATTGAAAATGAAGGTAGAAGTATTAATAAGTAAGATGAGGTATGTTGATGAATTTCCCATCATTCTGTGATATTCCATACTCAGATGGACATATGAGTTAGAGTTCCCTCCAACAATGCAGAGTGCCACCCATTCATACCTGCCCATTCTATGTGGTTCTTGCTCATTCAAAAACCCACTTTTCTATTTGTATCCCTAGAGATACACACAGTGAGCACTTAATATATACCACATTCATTCATTGATTCAATCCTCATTTTTTCTGGACATAATGTGGATACTGGTAGAGAACTCTCATCCTTTCTGCCTACCACATGACCGGCCCATCTTTTCTTTCTATAATGCAATTCCTTGATGTTATTCTTTCCTCCTGATCTTCTTCAGAGTTTTTTGTTGGGCATATAGTAGAGCCTGCTAAGATCTACCGTGTGCCTTTCCTTTGCTTGCTGTAAGATGCTCATCTATAGTTCTTTGGAGACAGTCACATTCCAGGTCTCATTGTCACAAAAATGCCAGTCAAATATCTATATTGAAAAATGGGCCTTTATTTTATGAAAAGCTTGGGGTCAGTAAAAAGACTTATCATATATAACAAGACATATTAATAAAACTGAACCGAAAACTGCTTAGTTTGTAGGCATATTATAAAAATCTTTGAGACTTTGATTTGAAAATATTAACAATTTAAGATTCTTCCTACCCAAATAAAAAATAATTCTGAAGATTCAAAGACAAAAGCAATCACCAGAGGCCCTTCTTTTTAATACCAGTGTTCTTCAAATGATGTCATTTGGCCACAAGTAATGAAACATTATAGTCTCTGAAAAAAATAAAGCTAAGGACCACCCCAAGGGAAATGGAGAAGTACAAGGTATGTGGGTATGAACAGGCTAAGAACTTCTCAACTGAGGAATTACATCAGAGAAGTGGCACAAGGGATGTCAAAAAGAAATGTATAATTCAGAAAGAAGATGGGTGGGTTACATGGCAGGAGTAAAGAACAAACCAATGGACTACTTGTGTGATCCACAATTATCTACCTGATATTAAAAGAATACATGGAAGATGGCAATCTTCTGTGAATCAACTATGGTGAGCTCATGAGATGACATGGAAAAGGGTCACCTAGGATAGTCAGTGATCTTCATTCATGAAGCAAGTAGCCACGTTTATGAAAGTAGGCATCTCTGGGTGTGCTGAAGTATAAAAATTATGAAATAATAGAAAATCAGAGTTCAAAAGGAGCTCAAAGGTCTTTCAGTCTAAATCATGCCTAAATAAAATTCCTCTCTAACATACCAGACAAGTGGTCATCCATTCATTACTGAGATTTTGAAATTGTTTTATACTGGAACTTACCAAGGACTAGGTTCTATGCCACAATGACCAAGTGTCCTATGGGAAAGATGATAGAACAGCAGGGAAAACGGTTATAGGAATCAAGATAATTGCTACTATATTCATATGGTTGTTTTCCATTTTCCATTGGGCTCTTGGGACTATCTGATAAATGGCTGTGTAATAACCAGTTACCATTCACTGGCTAGTTAGGACTATTACATCATCATTAATGCATGTCAGAATCAGAGGATTGAAAGCAAACTTAAGAGATTATTTAGAGTAACTCCATTTTATAGAGGAGGAAACGGAGACCTAGATAGAGGTCAAAAAGTGATTAGTTTAAGACTATACAGCTTGTAAGTCACAGGAACGTACACTTAGAATGGAAAGTGGCCTGAAAGGTCATATAAATAAGGTCATCCCCCTTATTTTATGTGATTTGTCATGTGGGCTATGTCCAAGAACACATAGATGACAAATAGAATGAAGACTCCAACTCAGGTTCCATATCTCCAAGCTTAGCAGGAAAGTTCCTGCCTTGTTTCTACTGTATCATGGTTCTTTGTTCTCAGAGCTGGGATTCAAACCTAAATCCTGTGCTTTCACAGACTCTTTCCCTATGCCACACTGCCTGCTTACTTCATTTGTTCCAACTCTGTCACATTATCACACAATTATCACATCTCTCATATTCTGTGATGCCATTTTCTACTGTATAGCAAAACAAAAACCATATGGTTGCTATTTTGTTTTGTACAGTATCTAGGTCATTTTTTTGTTGTTGTCGAAAATTTCCTGATTAGGAAATAATAACCTCCTTTTGAAGGCTTAGAAAAATCATGTTTTTTTCCAGGTGAATGCCTCAACTGGAACACCTACCTGCTGAGAACTTGTCTTTTTCCATATGTAGACTCGGGTCTTCTGTATAATATCCCAGCCAACTACTGTCCTTTACTTGGGAATTATTTCCACCATCCCTGTAGGGGTCTGGCGAATTGAAATTCCCAAGATCATCTCAGGCGTCCATTACCAGGTACATCAGGCACCATTCCAGTGCATCTCAAAAATCTGCTAACCTCAAATAGATCTCCTAAAGGTTGCTTCTCGTACCAATTCCCATTGCTATGGCAACACTGCGGTGTGCTTGTGCTAACTTCCAAACTTGATGCAGACTATGCAGCAGTCCTGATTCATACGATTACTCAGGAGAGCAGACCCAGAGTTCCCAGCCTTTGTATTAGCACAAGTTTGCACCCTTCTCCAAACCACTCCTAAGCTCTTATCTTAACCCAAAGATTGGCATCATCTGTGACAGAAAAAAAGGGGCAAGAAGAACAATTATAGAAAGACAGAATACCATTTTTTATGGCCATATCCACAAGATGGGAGGCACTTTGGCATAGTGGATAACAAGTTAACCTTGGAGTCAAGGAGATACAGCACAAATTCCTTATTTGCTGTGTCTTCCTGGGCAAAACTTTAATATTTTGAAGCCTTTAGGCAACTCTCCAGGGCAGTTGCAGATTTGATTTCCATTTGTATCAGGTGAAGGCATTTTCCAAATAGGAAGTGTGTGTGTGTCTGTGCCTATGTGTCTATGTCTGTGTGTGTTCATGATCTCATTTGAGCCTAATGACAAACCCATGAGATAAGCAGGGTGGCCAAGATCATATCCAATTTCCAAATAAGGAAAGTGAGGTCTAGAGAAATTTAATGTCTCATACAAAGTCACAGCCATTATGTGGCAGAGTTGGGTGTAGAACCAAGTCCTTCTGACTTGATTTACTCTACTGTTCTTCAGCCTTTATTCCATATATCCTAATTACCTGTACTTGATTCTTCAAGTATAAGAAGTGATCTTATAAGAAGTGATCTTATTAGATTATTGTGGGAGATTGAACTTTAAGACAGACCAACAGCAAACATTTTTGAACACTCTTTACCTATTACGTTG
This sequence comes from Petaurus breviceps papuanus, assembly GCF_028583685.1. Taxonomy (NCBI): domain Eukaryota; kingdom Metazoa; phylum Chordata; class Mammalia; order Diprotodontia; family Petauridae; genus Petaurus; species Petaurus breviceps. Next base: position 9,779,517 of record NW_027185777.1, on the reverse strand, counting down.
TTGAGATGAATCCTTGATACAGTTAGGGAGGCAATACTTACCAGGTGTCCCAAAAGTCTTAGTAAAGTTTTAATCTTTTAAAGCTTGAAAAAACACCTGTTTTAAAATTAAATTTTTTACAGGGGGGAAGGCAGGGCAATTGGAGTTAAGTGACTTGTCCAAGATCACATGGCTTGTAAGTGTTAAGTGTCTGAGGCTGGATTTGAACTCAGGTCCTCCTGACTCCAGGGCCAGTGCTATACTCATTATGCCACCTAGCTGCCCCCAAAAACCTACTTTTGAAAAAGCTATAAAAACCTACAACTGTACTAAGACTTTTGGGACACCCTGTATAGTACCCCCTATGCAATTTGGTTAAAATAAGGTATCTTAAAGATTAGAAGTTTGCTTTAATACTTTTAAACCCTGAATTTTCCCTCTTTTTGTTTGCTTTTTAAACAATCCCTGCCTTTGAATGTAAACTCCTTGGTAGTAGTGATTGTTTCATTCATTGTATTTGTATCCTTCATGCCTAGCAGAGTTCTGGACACCTTTAGATGCTTAATTAATCCTTGTTGATTTATTAATGTTTGATGTTTTCCCATATGAGGGGCAGCATCAGGTAATCAATAGAGATGACTTCAGATGGAAGAAGGATTGGATTCATATTTTGCCTTTGTCCCTTATTGTCTGTATGACCCTGGACAACTCTTTAACATTATCAAAAGCAGAGAAGGCACCAACCTGCATTGTTGAAATAAGTTCCTCACTCAGAGCAGACAGACTTCATAATAACCTGGAGAGACTTACATACGGATGCTGAGTGAGGAGAACTTTGTACACAATTACAGATTGTATCTGTGATGACTAACCTTGATAGACTGGGCTCCTCTCAGCAATGCAAGGTTAGAAGATAACTCCAAGGGGTGGCTAGGTGGCACAGTGAATAGAGCACCAGCCCTGGAGTCAGGAGGACCTGAGTTCAAATCCGGACTCACACACTTAACACTTGCTAGCTGTGTGACCTTGGGCAAGTCACTTAACCCCACTTGCCCTTACAAAAAGAAAAAAAAAGAAGACGACTCCAAAAGACTCATGATGGAAAGGACTATCCACATCCAGAAAAAGAACTACAGAGCCTGAATGCAGATTGAAGCAAACTACTTGCTGTCTCTCCTTTGTGTTTTGTTTTGTTTTTTTCTTTCTCATTGTTCACTCCATTGGTTATAATTCTTCTTTACAAATTGACTAATGCTTAATGTGAAGGTATTTGTAGAACCTATATCTGATTGCATCCCACCATGGGTAGAGAGGGGGAAGCAGAAGGAGGGGGAGAATATTTGTAACTCAAAAGTTTGTGGAACTGAATGTTGTAAACTAAAAATAAATAAAGAATTTTTTATAAAAGTTTCTCACTCACTAGGAGTTGTACACACTGATGAAATCACAGCTTTCTCTCTCTTCTCTTCCCTTTTCCCTTTCTCCTCCCTTCCTCTCCCCTCCAACTCTGTCTCTGTCTCTATCTCTTTGGGTTGCTGTGTCCGTCTGTCTCTGTTATCTGTCTCTCTCTCCTCCCTACCCATAGTGATTAGTAGCAAAATCCCACAAAAGACCAGGAGATAAGTTATACATTAAGTTTAGGAAATGGTATAAAAAAGAGATGAAAACCAGATTCTTTCCAAGTAGTGTGGGGAAGACTAAGAGAAACTAACACAGGGCAGTAAGAATGATGAAAACATTAACAGAGTTAAGCTCTAGGGGTTTCTGATGGAAAAAAAGTAAGAGCGTTTAGGTGCAAAAGACAAGTGCTACCATTGCAACAAAGGCCTTTTTCAGGGTATGTAGGTAGGACCATGGAAATATCCTTATTACCACTTATTTGGGATGATAGGTAATTTCCAATGAAGAACATTTCCTTAAGACAAAGAGCAGGAGAAAGAGACGTGCAAATACAAACTCATATCCTCAGCTTTTGTGAATTAATACAAATCCATTAGTGAACGCAAATGGTTGCCACCATCAAAAGAAAACATTCTTAAATGTATGAAGGAGAATTAAGGTAATTAGAGGAATATAAGGAAACTACCAGGGTGTTCCCTCTATAAAATTACAAGGATACAGCAAATGAAGACTGCAAATAATTAACCAAAACTTTTACAGTAATGAAATGAATATAATTTTACATGTTTCATACTTATCCTATGAATCTAGCACAACAGAACAGTCCTATGGCTGTCTTTTGGGAAGGACTCCAAATCTGTGATCTCACTGCATGTAAATAAATCTGTATGGAGATCCTTTCTGTCAATGCCAATCAGAGCTTCTTCTGGAACTTCAGAGTTTTGGAGAAGTTCCCAGGGCATTGAGAAGTTAAGTAACTTGCCCAGGATTATGTGCTGTGACATTTAAAAAGTGCAAGAGACATAGTTTCTAGGTAATTAATCACTTTATTAATAATGCTAGCATATTATTAATGAAAATATGGTAGTTTGGTTCAAGACAAACCATGGAATCCACTCAATGCTTATATGCCCTTGGAAAAGTTACTGCTCTAGAGGGTAGAAATCAACTCTGGTTAACAATTAATGAGAGAATGAATATTATAATGAGAGATGGACCTATACTAATGAAGGGTGAGGGATGTGACTTTGATCATGTCATTTACTTACAAATCACCCCTGAGCCCTGGGCAATCTAATTGAAGAATGTATCCTCCCCCCAAACCTGAGTAAAACGCAATGGGCAGGGATTCACCTAGATAAGATGGTCTAGGTGGGATACATTTTTGGCAGAGGTCAGTATATTCTTCAAAGGCTGGACTTTTAACAAGGGAATAGGACAGGGGAAAAGCCTGGCTCTTCCCCATAATTTGTTATTAATAATCATTTCTCTCAGTATAAAGGGTAACATTTAAACCCAGATCTTCCATGGTATAATGAGAACACTGAAATTAGAGTCAGAAGATGTCTGTTCAAAACCTCATTCTGTCACTTATTGTCATCCCTTAACCTCCTTAACTTGGTCTCAGTTTCCCTCATCTGTAAAATTGGTGGTAAGTGTGAGGGTGGGACTTGATAACCTTGAACAATCCTTCCAGCTCTAATAACTATGACTCCCAAGCCAATCAATATACCTTGTTGCCTTTCATATGACTATTTAACAAATACTATCTAGTGATTTTAATTGGATTTAATTTTCTTTGTTCAGCACCATAACAGACTTTGCTTTGATACAAAAAAGAATGATAATAAAGGATGTTTTATGTTAAATTCAGCTTAGTTTTAATCCAGGAATCAGCTACTTGATGCTACCGTGTTTCCCCGATAATAAGACCTATCCCGAAAATAAGCCCTCCCCTTACTGAGTAAGATTCCTATAAAATAAGCCCTCCCCCGAAAATAAGCCCTATTGAAATTGCTACACGCTACATTACAGCACCCTCTGTATGCACCCCCCCGTGAAACGCATGCCGCGCTCCGAGCTGCATCCAATCAGAGCTGCAGCAGTGAGCGTGTCATCCTGTTCTTCCCCAGTGATTTGCTTATTGAATAAAGGTACATTTTTTTGTTCACATTTACCTGTTTATTAAAATTGCTGTCAATGTTCATTAAAATAAGCCCTCCCCTGAAAATAAGCCCTCTGGTGTTTTTCTGTCCAAAAAATTAATAAGACAGTGTCTTATTATCGGGGAAACACGGTAGGTCTTCAGGGGAGTGGTCATTTGAGTCTCCAGGTTCTCCTGGTAAGGGCACACAATGAGCTCTGTTCCTACTGTAATACTATGGTAATTGGGGGTTGGGAGAGAGGAGGAATGCTTTTCAATCCCAACAGCCAAAAGATTACTTCAGCAGCACCACTCTTTCCACATAAATTGTTCAGCTGTGGCTACAGTTTCTCCTGTTATACTATGAAGGGTTGATTGATAGTGACCTGTGGACTTTATGGCACCAAATGTTCCTATTAAAACATTTTGTTCTAAATGTTGACTTAATATATCTATGATTCTCACCTGTTATTCATAAATAATGTCTTTCTTCTTTTTTTTCAACATCCTCTGACTTCAAGGCATTTGGGTTCAGAGCTCATGGCAGTATAAACAAATATGGACAGAGTAATTAGCTATAAATATTAGAGTTTGGGGGGGTGCTTTTTCCATTTTCTCTTGCTTCTTGAGGGGAAAATTGCCTTTTGGTTAAAGGAAGCATATTAATACCATGTGAACAACACTAACACAACTCATTTAGAGGGGGAAAAATCGGCAGTCATTATCATCTAATTTTCAAAATGAAAGAAACAGGAAATTCAATTCTGATTTTTAAAATTATGTAGTTTCTAAATTCAAAAAGAAACAAAAATTTGAGTACTAAGGAATAAGTTTAGGATTGTGGATTTTGTCATTGGAACTTCAAAAACATAAACTCGAATCTAACCACTAATCTACTTTAGATCGTGAAGGGTCTCTTAATCAACAAATCAAGTATGCTTTTTAAAAATTCCTCATTTCCCTTGACATTTACAGAATTGACTACTGGTTCCCACCCTTCATTTATTTCTAAAACTTCTCCTTCCTTTATTTCTATGATTCTTCAATCTCCTCCTACCTCTCTAGTAAATTTCTGTCTATTTCATTGGCTATCCTTCCTATCTTCCAAATGTAGGAATTCTTTAAGACAGTCCTTAGTACTCTTTTCTCTCTGTAGTCTCTTCCTTGGCAGTACTAATTTTTTACAATGGTTCTTATTGGCTTGGAGTAGGTAATTCCCAAATCTGTTATCTTGAGTCCTCAACTCTCACCTCACCTGGACACCTGAACTTACTGGATATCTCCTGGTTGTTTCACTAGCAATTCACACTCAACATGATCAAACCTAAATTCACCTCCCCATCCAAACTTTCTTGAGTTCTCATTTTGTCAATGATATCAATATCTTCTCAGTCAGTTAGGAAATGTCAGAGTAATCTTAAACTCCTTTCATTCACTCACAACAAATATCCATTATCTACCAAATCTTGCTGATTTAATCCACAATGCTCATGTTTAATCTATTCTGGGACCTCATTACCACTTATCTGGACTACTGCAATAGCCACCTTATTGCATTCCATGGATTCTTCTTTCCTCATTCCTTCCATTCCCTCCTTACCCACTGGACTCAGAATCACCTTCCTAGAATCACCTCAGAATCACAGCTCTGATCATAAAATCCCCTTTCACAGGGGCGGCCAGGTGGCTCAGCGAGTAAGAGCACCCAGCCCCAGTGTTGGGATGACCTGGGGATCAAATCTGGGCTCAGACACTTAGCACCACACCCAGAAATAACTGGCCGTGTAACCTTGAGCAAGTTACTTAACCCAGATTGCTTAATAAATAAAATAAAATCCCCTTTCTCAAAAACCATTGATGGCTTTCCATTACTCATGAAATAAAACCCAGATTCCTTAGCATAGTTTTCAAAAGTTCTTTCCATAAGCTTTTCACATGCCATCCCAGACTTACCTACTATTACTCTCATCCACACACTTTACCTTGTAGACAAACTAGACAACTCCATATTTTCCAATTCATCCTACTTGTATTTTTGTTCTTGCTGGTGCCTCCATGTACAATGATTTCTCCCCTACCCCTCTGACCATCAAAATCCCAACTGTCTTTCAAGTCCAACTCTTCTTAAGTCTTCTCCCAGTCAAAAATAATTTCTCTCTGTACCCTTTGAATACTCCAGCTCCCACAAGGCACTTATCCTATAAGAAAATTATAAGAAATTTTAATCCTGTTTTATATATTTTATGTAGTTACTTGTCATCTTTCCCCAAAAATAGTCAACTCTTCATGAGTAGATAGACTATAATCTCCTTTAGGGTAGTCATTATTTTATTTTTGTCTGTATTCCCAGTATTTAGCATAATGCCTACTGTGTAGAAGGAACTTATTAAATGTCTCTTAAAAAAATTTCATTTCTCTGCAATGGTTAGCAGGGTTCCTTTCATGTTGTAAATGCTCAAAACATGTGTTGAGTGAACAAAGACAACTTACCATTGAGATCAATTACTATGAAATGAAGTCCTCATTCTCCAGTTGAAACTAACCAGTAAGGCCAGTTTCAAAACTCTTTTACCTTACTTGTTTATTAAGCCCATTATACTCTACTGTGCCTGTTAGTACACTTCTGTGTTCTTTGCATTTTTAAAAAATTCACTAATATTTTAAAATGAACAAATCCTAAAGGAAAGATTTATTCTCTTAAAAACTTCTGCAAGTGAATTGTTGTATTTAATTATATTATTATTACCTTCTAAATAGGAAAAGTGAAGCATAGTCAATAAATCAAAATTGTATGTAAGTTGGAAATGACATTAGAAAGGATATTTAACACAGCACACTTATTGCTTTCCTTGACTGCTAGAATCAAGCAAAGCATTAAATTAACCCCTAAATCAAATGGCAAAGCCATCCCAAATTCTGATCTTCAAAAGTAGGTTGCATACTTCTCTCAGAACAATTACAATAATTAACAAAAGACATTCAGTTAAGGTTTTTTTTTTGTGATTTACAAAGAGCAATAACAGACTAGAGTCTGCTTCTAGACTTCCTTAAGTTTCCAGCATTTCTTTCTTTCTTTCTAACAAGACACTAATGCGGGGCGGCCAGGTAGCACAGCGAGTAAGAGTACTGGCTCCAGTGTCAGGATGACCTGGGATCGAATCCAGGCTCAGACACTTAGCACCCACCCAGAAACACCTGGCCGTGTAACCTTGAGCAAGTTACTTAACCCCTATTGCTTAAAAAAAAACCCAAGACACTAATGTAATAAAGGCAAATACTAAGACTCTGTTCTCCCACATTCCTCTGACAAGCTCCCTCTGCTACTACTAGCTCCCTCCACCTTGGGATATAATGATATATAGCTTAATAATGATAATAGCTCAGATTTATAGGGCATTTGATCTTACTCACAACTGTTTGTTTCACAACAACCTGACGAGGCCAAAAGTATTACCCCTATTGCACAAATGAGGAAGTTGAGGCTCAGGGAGGTTGTGACTTGTCTACCTAAGAAGTGGTCCAGCCATGATCTTCCCATCCATGTCTTCTGACCCCAAATTCAGTTTTCCATTATTGTGTTAGTTTTCAAGGATATTTTCAATGCTGTGATGTGTTTCAGTTTGAAATCCAAACATTTTAAAATATGTTTAACCTCTTTGACTAAAAATGTCATATTTTCATTTTAGAAAATTATCAAAATGCAAGTCTTATATTTTACATCAGAAGACACAGCTTCTCACAATAACAAAAGATAATATTATCCTTTCCAAATGTACATTAATATTTAAAAAATATAAACATACCTTTCCCTCTTACCCTGAATTAAGATCTTGCTACATATTTCATGGGAAAAATCTAATTCCAAGAACAGTAAATGTTAAAAAAAAAAAAAAAGGAAATCATGCTTCTCTCAACAGCAATAATGGACTGATTCTCTCTCTAGCCCTGCCCCTTCCCCACCCCCCCCCCCCCACCAGCAGTAATAGAATTCCACCTTGCTAATAAATCTAACAGCGATTGGAACCCTCAGGGACCAGAACTTCATGTTTATCTCAGTGTCCTTTTGTGGAGACTCTGAAAAATAAGCCATATCCTACAAATAGTTTATCTGCCTTCGTGTTACAAGAGTGCCTTATATGTACTAGTAGCTCAAATATTTGTTAAAAGAATGAGCACTTACTGCTGTGTTCTAAATTAGTAAAAATCTGCATGAAAACCTTAGAACCAAGTACACAAAAAGAAAACCAAATGTGCTTGATTTATTGAGGTTTGGATCTGTAACAAGGAACAGAGATGACACCAATGAAAAAATCAAGTACGGATAAAAAATCAAGTGCAAAAGAGAAGGTTTTTTTTTCAAATGAAGATAAGCCTGGAAATGATGCCATCACCACCACTACACAAAAGGAAAATGGCAGAAAAATCAATCAAATATTTTTTAAATGGAAGAAAACAATAACAATAACAACAACAACAACAACAAGGATTTCAGACAGGAACACAAACAGGGGAATTCTGTTAGTACCTGATTAAATTTAATACACCTAAAAATTATACAACAAAGCTTCACAGATTCATGTATGATATTTTGGTTTTTATTCACATAGTACAGTGTATGGATTTGTTGATGGCTGTTTATGATGAAAAGGATATTTTTAAAAAATGTAATCAAAATTTAAAAAGCATTTTTTTCTTTTTAATAGATTTTGTTGGTATATCTTGGTTTTGTAAAATTGAGATCACCCCCTCCATCCCCAGAAAACCATGCCCAGAACTAAGAATTGTTTTCTTTTTTTTTTTGGAAGGGCAATTGGGGTTAAGTGACTTACCTAAGGTCAAACGGCTAGTTAAGTGTTAAGTGTCTGAGGCCAGATTTGAACTCAGGTCCTCCTGACTCCAGGGCCAGTGTGCTATTCACTGTGCCACCTAGCTGCCCCCAGAACTAAGAATTTTTTAAAAAGAAAAAAGAGGAAGAAAAAGAAACCAATAAAACTAATCAACACACTGAGAAAATTTAATATTACATGCAATATTCCACATCCATGGACCTTGACTATGTAAAGGGTTGAGGGTAGATGTCTAATCATCTGTCTACATAAAGCATTTCACCTGCTATTCAAAAATTCCTCTTGGGTCATAGAAAGAGCTTATGGGATCTTCAACCTTTCCATCTACTGAGGTAAATGTGAGCTTTCTCAAAATTTGACTTTCTCCATCCACTGAGAATTATTTCTTGAAGGGAATATCTATTTTTTCCCAGGGGAGACAGAAGGTCTTATGGGAGATAGACCTACTTGAAATGTGAGCTAGGGTATTGAGAGAATTCCTGTCATGGGCCTCAGTCTCCACAGTGAAGTCTGAAGCATGGTCATGACTGCTGAGAGAAATTGAGTGAAGGTGGAGTTAAGGGCTGGAGGAAGGTAGAAAAATTTTGAAACCACTCCTATATAAAACATATTCATCTGTCTATGATTGTCTGACTTCCTCTTGTTCTGTCTACTCCAAACTCCTACAGACAATACAACATAGCAACATAGCAACTTTAGTTACAGCAAACCCATTTTTCCTGGGCCCCAAATCAGGACACATGGCCTGACAAAGGATGTGTCTCTTTTTCAGAGATAGTACACTTCTTTTCCTGAGATTAGGATTCTGTTGGAAAACGTGGGACTCAGTGGAAGCACAGGTAGCCTTTTATGGAACCCTGCCCGTGAGTTCACTCTGCCCATGAACCTAAGTAGGCAGATGATATCCCTTTGCATCTCAATGGTCCTTACTCGTCCCTCAAATTAAGCTTATCTGGGTCACAAATTGTATTAATTTTATGCCACGAAGAACTATAATGTAGGGGTTGGACTGCATATCCTTAATAGGTCATTTCCATCTCTAACTTATGAAAAACACCATGCTGTTTCGAGTGGGATGAGCAACTGTTCTGGGAAGGCCTGAAAAAACAATTTTCACTGGAAGACACCCAAGTGTTTTTTGTAGTGATGGAGCCAGCTGAACCCAATATATTACACATAAGGCTGAATTCACCACATGATCTGCAAATGGATCTTTCCATTTTATTAGGTTTTGATAGAAAAAAATTGGCTTTTTTCCTCTAACGAGAAATTGATATAGTATCAGGATAACCTAGGACACTTTTCCTACTTACTGCAATTTAAAAGAACCTATTAGATATCCTAAAACATACATTAAGCTAAACCTTGTGATTTCTTAACTGATCAGAGAAAAATCCAAACAGTTGTTTACTCATGAACATGATGAGAGATTCTTTGGTTTCCCAGTTCAGTGTTACATATTGTGACAGCTCAAATGTTCGTAGAAAATAATTAGAATTTTGCAAACTGCTCATACATACAGAATGTTTTGCAAAATCATTCATGACACATACCACAAACAGACACAGAATTCTTTTGTTCAGCTCTCACTGACCCCTACTCTATTCTTCTCCTTGGCTGCTTTAAACCCTCTCTTCTTTCTTTAAATCTCCTACTCTACCATTAGGCTATCTGCTCTGCCTTACAATTAAATAAGTTTGACACTCCAAAATGAGCTTTCTTATTATTTCTTCTCTACATTAAAACCTTGCCACATCCTCAACAATTCTCTCCAATTTCAGAAGACAGGATGGTCAACCTTCTTGAAAATACTAATTCCAAGTTGTGACCATGATCTTATTCCCTCTCGACTCCTTTATCACCTTATCTTGCTCCATCAATCATTTCCACTCTATCTTCCATCTTTAAGCCCTCTTTGTCTACTATGTCTTTCTCCTCTACTTCATGTCTTCCCTATTCTAAAAATAAAACAAATTGCTAACTCATAATTCTCATTCTCCTTGAGTGATATTTAATGCCATGGATCATCCCTTCCTTCTTGAAAATTCCTCTTTGTTTGGTTTCCATGACACTTATATTTTTCTGCCCATCTTGCTTTGTGGATCCTCTTTATTCATTTCTTTCACAGTGTCCTCTTCTTGTTCATTCCATGTAAATTTGTGCATTCTCCAGGACTCTGTCTTTAGTCCTCTTTTGTTCCCTACCTTCTACCCTTGGGCAATTTTGTCCACTCCCAAGGCCTCAATTATCTCATCTGCACACATGAAGTCAAAGTCTCTATCTCTATCCCTGAGCTCCAGTCTCACATTTTAACTGCCTAGTGGACATCTCCATCTAAATGTCTTCTTTCAACCCATTCTCATTATGTCTAAAATTTAACTTCTCCTCCAAAAAAATTCTACTCTTCCTCCTCATTTTTCTATTTCTTTTAATGGAAGCAACATTCTTCTCTTAGCCACCCAGACTTGACACCTTAGTAATGTTTTCATTTTTCTTCCTCAGAATCAATTGCCAAGTCATGGCAATCGATCATTCATGAAGATTTTACAATGTGTCAAGCATTGTGCTAAGTCCTCATGCAATGAAAAGCAAAAGTAGTTTCTGCCCTTAAAATATAATGGGGTGGAAGGGACAATATATAAGTAAATAGGTAGAACCAAGAGGCATACAAAAAGATGTAAATTAATCTTTGAGTGGAAGACTACCATGACAATCATCTTTAGCATTCATTCCCTCTTTTCTCTGATTACTAAAACAGTCACCTAACTATTGTCTGCCATTTACTCTCTCACTGATGACAAAGTAATTTTTACTAATGCATAAGTCTAAGTTAATTGACCCTCTCCTTCCTAAAAACCTTCAGTGACTCCCGACTGCTTACCAAATAAAAGTCAACCTTGTCATCTTGGCATTTCAGCAGTCCACAAACTGTCCCATTATTTTTGCCTTTCTTTGTAATCACAAAGTTTAGTCATATACAATACATAATAAATGCTTGATTGATTTATTGATTGATGTCATGTGCCTCCGGGCCAAACAGAACTACACATCATCTATTGACTTCATTTTGCTCCATCATCTCAGTTCATTTGTTCATACTGACTCCCACACCAGGAGAGGATTTTATATTCTCTCCAATCAACTTCTTGTTAAAGTCCTACTCATCCCTGAAGATGCCACTTCCTCCAAATTATCCACCGAGAAGTAACTGCTTCTCTCCTGAATTTCTTTGCCACTCTTTTTGACCCTCTTAATGATATTCGAATTGGCATTGTAGTTATATATGTCTCTCTACACTGCTGGTGGCAGACTGTAAGGTCCATGAGGATCCACCCACATAGTCATAGTAAATACTTAATAAACATGTGTTGATTTATATATTGTTGACTCATTCTAATTTTGTCCTTTGGGGCTTGGGTGATTTTATCACAAAGGGTGAAAGTTTTTAAATTGGAGAAACAGACAGGCAGCTTGCACATTGCCATAACATATACTCCCAGGCAGATGAACAAAACCACAGACACACTCATCTCCCACTTGTGGTTTTGGTCCAGGCAGGGAAAAACAGAATCTAGTACTATTTTTTTCTCAATGGTAGTAGATGGCTCAGTAGGGTTTGAGGAACGTTCTGATTGTCTGAGATTTTTGTTTGTTTGGATCAATGAAATTGGCATAGTTCTGGAATTCAAAAGTCATTGCAGAAATTTCAGGGGCTCAGTCATGCCACTCTCTATACCCACCTCCCACATTGCAGACCCAGGCTTAAGGACAATATTAAAGCACCTAGGGGCGGCCAGGTGGCACAGCAAGTAAGAGCACCAGCTCCAGTGTTGGGATGACCTGGAGATTGAATGCCAGGCTCAGACACTCAGCACCACACCCAGAAATAACTAGCCGAGTAACCTTGAGCAAGTTACTTAACCCCGATTGCTTAAAAAAAATAATATTAAAGCGCCTATAGAAGAATGTCCTTAAAGAGCCATGGTCCATGTGGCAAAGATGGTTCAATAAAACACAAAAAAGAGTCCAGAAATAAAGGAAAAAAAATCCAAAACAATGACCCACGTAGCAAAGTTTTCCAATAAACATCCCAGCTAAGTCAGAATCATTTAGTATAAAACATCAGTCATTCCTGAATTTTCAGTATCCCAATGAAATAAAACATACATGAAAATATAAGCACTTAGCCCTGAGCCTAACAAGAATTTGGAGGTCCCTGTTTCAGGGAGAGCTGCCGAGTACTGCTTCTTTATTATGTCTTTCATAACTGTCACTGCTACAATTTTGAAGTGTTAATTGAGTCAGTCCAAAACCTAAAATGAACAAATACAACAGAAGATGTGACTAAAACAAAATCAACACTATCCAAGTGACAATATTGAAAATGTTTTCTTCACACATTGTCTTCCCCTATCTACTGGGCCTGCGGCAATTGCCTCCCCTCTCCTTCCTCCCCACCCTTTAATGAAATCTGCTATTCCTCAAGCACCAGCATTCAAAAGGAATAAGAAATTACATCTTACTCAATTTTGTTTTTCTAGTCTGGTAGTATTGCAACATTATAGTTTTCAACTATCTTCATTGCAAGTTTGTGGTATTCAACGGCATTATTCGTTAAATTGGCTTCTAGAGGTTAGCCTGGGAATTTACCACTATTTGTAGATATAGAAGCCAGAGGCACTGAGAAGAAAATCATAAGGCAAAGAGAGTTGGGTGCAGCAGTAGATATGGAGGAAGGTCTGCACTGCCCCTTGGGAAGGCAGACTGTGCTGTCTGGAAGTCATCCGCATCTTGTCTTTATCTATCCCTTGGTCTGCTTTTCCTATGTCCTGACATCCTAGAGACCCTACTGTAGGATTGAGGACTAACTCTAGCTATGATCTCAAATGGATTTTAAAAAGATTATTTTGGCCTGGATTTGGCATTTCAGTGGTATTAGGAATTGCTGCTAAGAATTAGCTCCCTTTACCAAGGCAAAATGAAAAATATTCTGAATCTTATTTTGTTAAAAATGCCTAGGGGCTCTGAGAGATTAAGTGATTCACCCAGGATCTCATAGGCAGGATATAACAGAGGCATTCATTAAAAAAAAAAAAAAAAGGAAGAGAAGGGATTCTGTAAACTATAGATCAGTGAATTTGACTGTTATTCCCAGCAAAACTTTAAAACACATTATTAAAGCATTGGTTTGTAAATGTTTAGAAGGGAAGCAATGATTACAAAAAGCTAGCATGGTTTCATCAAGATGAAATCTGAAGACTATCCTTGTAACTCACATATAATTTCTACTGCTAATAACATGAATGATATTCAGTTGACAAACCCTAAACTCTTTCCAGTGATGTTAGGGTACCTTAAGACCCACATGCTACTATATATAATACATAAATATATTTGGTCAGATATCTTATGTCAATGGTGTAGGGAACTTGCAATGAAAAAACTCCCTCTATCAGTGCAATCTGCCATCTTTTCTGCAACTTAAAGGTTTCTGGAGTTGCCCAGGGCATTGAGAGATCAAGTGACTTGTTCTTGATAATTGATAAAGTGATTAGTTTAGGTCACATAGCCAGTATGAATCAGAAGCAGGACTTGAACTCAGATCCTCCTGACTTCAAGGAGGCTAGCATACCAGAGATCAATGGTATTATTGACAAAAACAGTTTCACACTTATGTAACAATGTGTGATATGCTTTAAATACATTATTTCACTTGATCCTTACGATAAATGAGGTAGACGGTATAAATGTATCATTTCATTTCATCGAAGACAAGAAACTGAGAAGTTGAACGATTTGCCTAAGGTCACACAGCAGAAGGAAGATAGAAGTCCATTCCTTTTAATCATGAGGCATTCCTCATTCACGCTATGCTGAGTGTTTTCTGCAGAAAGGAAAGATTCTTTGATTCTTACTTTTCCCTCGTTATCTCAGGTGGTCTTCAAAGCAAAAATTTTATGAGTGCTTATACCCAAAGCTTACAGTATACTTAAGGTCAAAGATCCTAAGTATATACAGCTAGGTCCCAATCAGTGTGAACAAGGAATCATCCGAAGTGATTCATGCATTAGAATTTGCACTATTCACAGTTATAATTGTGTAAAATAAAGTAATGGTTCTAGCCTAATGAAATATACAGTGTGAATTCAGTAGCTGGCTTCATTCTTGACAGTAATTGGGACCTGCCTGTAAGATAAAGACTTCTCAGCTTAGGAGATGAAAAAAGAAAAACATGTAAACTAATGTGTACTCCAAGATGTCAGCTTATACATTACTAATCACTTTGTCAATTAAATATTTATCACTGAGTTATGTCATGTGTGCCACTTATCAAAAGAAAAGAGTCATATACACTTATTTGGAGGGCACAAAATCATTTCATACTGGATCACAGACCTAGATCTGAAAGAAATGTCAGATGCCATCTTCTAGACCAATCCTTTAATTCTGCAGAAGAGGAAACTGGGCGGGGAGGGGGAGAGGGGGGCAGCACATCAGTATTAGATGAGTTGTCCAAAGTCACACAGTCAGTAAATGTAAGAGGCAGATTTTAACTCAGGTCATCTGCTTCCAGAGGTAGAGCTTTTTTTTTTCTTTTTCTTTTCTTTTGTTTTTATTTTGAAGGGGAGAGGGCAGGGCAATTGTGGTTAAGTGACTTGCCCAAGGTCACACAGCTACTAAGTGTTAAGTGTCTGAGTTCACATTTGAACTCAGGTCCTCCTGACTCCAGGGCCGGTGCTTTATTCAATGCCCATCTAGCTACCCCAAGGGTTTTTTTTTTTCTACCGTGTGACATTGTTTCCTTGATACCTCTTGCCTTAATTAAACACACACACACAAACACACACACACATATACACCTCTTTACAGAGCAGGGCTATTGCAAGAAAAAGAACATTGCAAACTTTCATTTTCTATATAAATGTGAGAAGTGGTTATTTTAGACCTACTTCATTCTTGTAGCCTTTAATTGAAGATGAAAGGAAAAGGTTCTTACCTAAAAAAAAATAGGGCTCATGTCCAGTAACAATAAAATAAAAGAATTTGGGGTCAATTTGACACTACTTTAAAAGAAAATAAAAAGGAATGGGATATTTGACATTAAACACAATCCCCTGTAAAATCCTCCATATCAGAATGAAAAGAGCTGTGAAAATAAGGCCGTTGTTTGATTTGGTCAAGACATAGTGCTTGCTTCCTGAAGAGCTTACTCAGCACTGAACAAAAAAATTCTGAAAGATTTATGGAAGTCTTCTCTGATACGGAACTGGCCCTAGAAAGAGCTGTCATACAAGAGTTCTGCCATATTGAATGCTGAGGGGGAAAATATGGATGCTGAATTTTTCAATAACAGATTTTATATCATGACAATATTCACTGCCAACTGCAGGCTAGGTCCTGTACCAAAGATTTATGAGTGATCTCCACTTTGATCTTTATTTACCAAACTTTTTTTTAAAAAGCATGCAGAAATGTTTGTGCATGTACACATAGAGTTTGATTCAAATATTTATTTGAAATTGATTTATTCAAACAAATATTTGCTAAGGGATGGCCTACTATGTGCAAAGCACTGTGCTATGTACAAAGGTTATAACAATAAAAGATGAGTTTCTGCTCTACAAGAGCTTAAACAGGCATGATGCAAGATAAAATGTGATGGAGGCAAAGAAGAGGTCCATCATGCTCTAGGAAAGTTTGAGGAGGTGGGGGCTGGGGAAGAGAATTAAAGAGGGGCTGACCTCTGAGCTGAACCTGGAAAAAACAGCATTCTTAACAGAGAAAGATGAATGAAGAGTTTACTGTGCATTCTGGGCATAGGGGATAAATGTGCATAAATTCGTGGAGGTAGGATATGGAAAGAGAAGACCCCAGAATAGCTAGAATGTATAAATGAAAAAGATAGGGACTCTGCCTGTAATTTGACTAGTACAGCAAAGTCCCAATTAGCGCAAATAATGAATTCCTCTGGAGTGGTCAGATATATTAAAATTTATAGTATCTCAAGTTATAATTATATGAAATATGGTGATTTGTTATAGCCCAATGGAAAAATGGAATGTGAATCCCAATAATGAGACCACTTCCAGAGATTCACTGATATCACTCACTGGAACCCAACAGAATAGGGAGTTTCCACCAAAGGTGGTCAGTCCCTTCTCTGAAACTAATTCTTAGAGAGCCACCAGAGATTTGAGAGGTTAAGTGACTTGCCTGGGGTCTCACACAGCCCTAATGTGCCAGAGGTGGCACTTGGACCCAAATCAGCTTCAAGATCAGCTCTTTATCAACGATGCCATGTTGCCTCTTTTATGAAATAAGGCTGAAAAAATGGCCTGGAACACCCACTTCTAGTAACACTATGAGTAGTCTTGAACAATGGATACTTTTATAAAGGTACAGAGAGAAGTATAATATTCATATAATAATAGATAGATGTCATTTATATAGTGTTTTAAGGTTTATGGAGCCCTTTACAGATTTTTACCTCGTGACAATTCCTGTTAATGTGAAATGAATGTGGCAAAAGCAATTTTCACCTTAACCAAATCAGAGCATTTTTTTTGTGAACTGGAATTGGAACTTTTCCATGTGGAAGGGATCTTACCAATCCTAGAGATCCAACCTCCTTCTACATGCCGAAATCCCTACTACAATGTCCCTGACAGGTTATTCAGTTTCCACTTGAACACCATCAGTATTAGGGAGGTCATTATTTTGAGATAGCCTATTCCATTACTGATCAATTCTAATGATCATACCTTGAGCTGAAATATTTCTTCCAATAACCAATCAATCAGAAAGCATCCACATGCCAACTATGTGCCGGCACTATGGTAGGTGTTGGAAGCACAAATACAAAGAATAAAACAATTCCTACCCACAAACATATTAGATTCTAATGAGGAAGAAGAGGTTATGTTCTAATGAGGAATGATAACTACAAATATAAGTGTATACAGAATAAATATGACAGTTGTTATTGTTGTTCAGTCATGTCTGACTTTTTTGTGTCCTCATTTGGGGTCTTCTTGGAAAAGATACTGGACTGGTTTGAGATTTCCTTCCCTAGTTCATTTTATAGAAACTGAGGCAAATGGGATTAAGTGATTTGCCCAGGGTCACACAGCTAATAAGTGTCTGAGGCCAGATTTGAAGTCAGAAAGATAAGTCTTCCTGACTGCAGGTCTGGCGCTCTATGCACTGTGCCACCTAGCTGCCCAAATATAACAGTAAATATAAACACTAAATCCATGCTTGTTGAGTGACTGAGATGATTGGTCCTAGTTTGGCCTCCTCTATCAGTGATTCTAGGCTTATTAGCCTAATTGTGGTCTACTGTCTTCCCACTTGGGGATCTTCATACCAAATTGAAGAATGCCATCTTAGTCTCCTTTGCTATTATATACAGAAGGTCACGCTGCTTTGTAATAGGGGATATAACCCTTGACAAATGGACAGTCTAATTGTTATATGTCTAACATGATAATTTTCCTATCTGCTACAAGTGAAAAATGTGAAAGCAGCCTGTTTTTTACAGTCTTTATTTTTTTTTTGTTATTCCAAATTCTGATATCTGTCAAAAATTTCAGTGACTGACATTGTGTCGAACCAAACAGCAGTTCAGTGCACTGTATTCTCGGGAGACCTAACCAAAGTATTTAACCTTCATTTATTTTCTACTCATTCGTTTTCATTGAGCTTTTCATACTTTGACATGGATAAATGCAAAATACTATAATGAAAACCATCAAATACCACTTCATTCATGGGAGTTTGTCAAATAGTCAATGAGTTACCTGTAAAGAAAATTAGCACCATTTAACATAGAGGTACAGATAGTGAAGGCGGTGATTTTGGAGAG
Organism: Petaurus breviceps papuanus; assembly: GCF_028583685.1. Lineage (NCBI taxonomy): Eukaryota > Metazoa > Chordata > Mammalia > Diprotodontia > Petauridae > Petaurus > Petaurus breviceps. The sequence continues at coordinate 9,761,282 of NW_027185777.1, read as the reverse complement.
CTGGGAGAAGACCAAGGGGCAGCTAAAAATGATTAACTGTGTGGGAAATGTTCATTGTAACAAAAAGCTGGAGATAGTGTATTTAGCTTAGAATTGTAAGAGGACTTCTAAGCAACAATCTTCAAGGATAAGATGAGATAAAGTAAGATTTTGGAGAGCAGCTGCTCTCTGTTTTTTGCTAAGGAGAGGAGAAAAAAAGGCTTGATTATCTTAGGAGAGATTTCTAGTTGTTAAGAGGAAAGTGTTGAGTGTGACTAGAGATGATTACAATGAGTCCATTATTTTCACCAATGATTATTTAGAAAATCAAATTGCGGTAGCTGACTACAGTATGGCCAATTCCATCTCCCTTCCAGACTTCTAATTCTATGTAATGTTATATTTCAGGGTGCTATGGAGAACAACAAACCATTTGTGTATATCTTTAGCAATCAAAGAGACCTGGGGAAGCTAAGGGCTAGGAAGAAATCTTCATGGGTCTTTGGAAGATGTCCAGTCTTAGATCTTCTAGACAAAAGACTGTCAACTAAAGAGTGTAAAGAGAGTCAAAGGCAGGTCTCTGAGGACTCCTACCATCAGGAGTCACAAGGGGACAAGGAACCAATGAAGGAGACAGATTAGAAGTAGATAGCGGCAGGAGACAAACCAGGTATATGTGGCAAATCTGAACCCCAGAGAAGAGAGACTATCCAGTAGGAGAAAGGGGTCAATAATGTCAAAAGCTGTATAGGATAAAATAAGGTAAGAAGTAGAGAGGTAAGAATTGAGGGAAAATTTGGATTTTTTAATAAGAAGTTATGGTTCGCTTGATAATTTCAGCAGAGTTGATAGGAAATAAAGAAATAACAGGAAAATAAAGTCAGAGATTTTTAACTGGAAGGGGTCCAGAGGCCATAGAGTCCAGTCCTCTCATTTAAGAGATGATGAAACTGAGGCCCAGGGCATTCAAGTGATTTGTCTAAAAGTCTCACATGGAGAAGGAAATGGCAAACCACTCTAGTATCTTTGCCAAAAACCCTCCAAATGGGGTCACAGAGAGCCATGCATGACTGAGATGGCTCAGCAACAACAACAACAAAGCCCCACAAGTAGTGCTAGAAAGGAATTTGAACACAGGTCCTTTGACCAAAAAGTCTTTCCACTGTATCATGCCAATTTGCTCAATAAGGTTACAAATGACAGGGAATAGAAAGACAGGAAGGGGCGGCCAGGTAGTACAGCGAGTAAGAGCACGAGTCGGGATAACCTGGGATCAAATCTGGGCTCAGACACTTAGCACCCACCCAGAAACACCTGGTCGTGTAACCTTGAGCAAGTTACTTTACCCCAATTGCTTAGGGGTGGCCAGGTGGTGCAGTGAGTAAGAGCACCAGCCCCAGAGTCAGGATGACCTGGGATCGAAACCAGGCTCTGACACTTAGCGCCACACCCAGAAACCTTGAGCAAGTTACTTAACCCCAATTGCTTAAAAAAAAAAAAAAGACAGGAAGATGTTTGACAATGGTTTTCCAGTTGGAAGAAAAATTAGTTCCTTTTTCTGTAATTTCATCAAAACCATTATCATTAAAAATCTTGGAGGCGTGCTTGCCTACCTGATGCACTGTGCTAGGCCTTAAGTAAAGTGAACCAAATAAACATGGGCTCTTCCTTAGTAACTTGAAATTTAAGAGGAAGCATCAGGGATGTTGAGGACATACATTAAACTAAGTAATAATAATGGTTAGCATTAAAAGCAACCAGAATAATACATAAATCTAATAGAAAAATGGATTCCTCCAGGTCAGGGTTCAATCCCGTGGGGGATAGTTAACTTTGATCTGCTAAACAGCTATAAAATCAACTGGTCTCCTTGTTGCTGTATGCAGTTGATCATAAAGGGAACTAGGTGGATGGAACAGTAAAAAGATATATTGCAATTAATGAAGAGACAACTCAGAATATCTTAACACTAATGAATCAAAAGCATTTCTTTAATCATATAAACTTTCTCACAATAATAGATAAAATAATATTTTATGGAATTTCTGATATTGAAGTTAGAATTCAACCAGTTGATTGTTTCCAAAGGATTGTGATGATTTTTAAAAAATAATTATATTTATGTTGTGATCACAATCTATCATAAACAGGCCTCTTAGAATTAATTATATCCAATACATCAAATACAACAAGTTCCTAGATGGAATTTTTTTTATAAAAAGTACTTTTCAATGGAAGTTCCTCAATACGGTCCGTAATATTGGGTGATGATATTGCTTAAAACATAAGCCTATAATTGACATCTTATTGGATATTTATGACTCATCAGAGAACAAAACCATTGGTTTCCACAGTCCTTGCCCTTATAAATTTGTGACATCAAACATCAAAGGATCCAAGAGTTTGGACAACCCTTGCCCCTTTATAAAAGTAACCATATATGTAAAAGAGGCGTCCTGATCTAATTCATGGCATTCTCTTGTGTTGTTGCTTTCTGGTCGTTGGCAGGAATTGTTAAATGGAGTCACTGATTATTCATCTCTATTGTAATTAAAATTCATAAATTTTTAGCCATAACTTAAGGAACTCAGCCAATTCTGAGATTACAGAAAAAAATGAAAGCACCATTATTTTAATACAGTAGCACACATTTTCACATGCTAGTAAGAATTTTAAATCACATTAATTTTTGCAGCATTTTGTATTTTCATCTCTAGACTCTGGTTTCTTCTGGTAAGGGAGGGCTTTGATCATTTCTGAAGTCCCCTCCAGCTATGATTCTATGATACTGGGACATTCCTATTTAAATAAAAATAAGTGTACTTTTAACAAGACTTTGAAAAAGAAATATCATTGGTTAGGTCATGTACTCTGATTTTGGTTCATAGAAAATATATCCATATAAACAGAGAAATATATTATAAATACACATTTATACAAATATAAATCCAATATACTATACAGTTATATTGTTACATATAATTATATTTAGTATGTTAATATAATTCTTTATAATATATAATGAAGAGGCTAGTAATACATTATATTATATATCATATACATATATTAAAGATTATATGTAGTTATGTGTATATATTATAGATTATATAAATGTTACATTATATATTACATAAATGCTATATTGTTATTTATAATAGCATATATATTATAAATTATATAAATGTTATAATCTACTATATTCAGGTATATGATTATATATTGCATATATAATCATATATTATATACATACTATTTTGTTATACTACTATATTTTATTATACTGTTACATATACAATAATCTATTATATATAAATACACTATATCATATATAGGTATATAACTATATATTATAGATACATATGCATATACACTTACACATACATACATATGCACACATACACACACACATACTTGTGACTTCACTGTTTTAGGATACCTTGTACTGTCTGCAATTTACAGGGGTTTAATTATTTACCCATTGTCTGAGAGACCTTGAAAAGAGGTCTCCCTAATTTTGGGACCGGCTCTCTCTACCTAAAATCTAATATTGATACTTCAAAATATTTAAGCCCAAACTCAGGACCAAAATGGTATGAGGAGTCACCCTGACTTCAGTCTAGTATGTAGGTAATACCAGATCTATCCCAGAACCAACAAGACACAGGATGGAACAATACATCTGTCGTGTTTGATGAATGCTTTGTGTGATATGCATGTCTCTAGACCAAATGCTTTACTCTAATGGGTAAATGAGGCCCTCCTGGTACTACTGATCAAGTTTAATCTTTGTTTAACAAGCCAGAGGGAATGTTCTATTTTGGACATGCCATCTGCTGCTTTTCATGATATAGTTTGTGGCATTGTTTTTTTAGGAAATTACCTGAAATCACTGAAGGAATTCAAAATGGAATTATAAGAACAGTTTGACTGTATTCATAACAACATTATTTTTTAAAATCCTGAGCTCATTTGTCAATTTAAAAAAAGGAGGAAAAAAAATTATAATCTGCCATTCTAGTTATAAAACTGATGATAAAAACTTACATGTGCTTTTACATTCCTTTAGCATTGACTGAAAGAGTTTTGATCTCTTCTTTTCAAATGTTTACTTCTATATCAGGTGCCATCCATTCCCTTCTCCCTCTGAGCCTTTTGGGAACATGATCAGTAGCCACTCCTCAGGGAGAATTTTGGAAGGACCAAAATTCTTCTGGACATCTGTGACTCATTCTGAGTTGAACAGCCATGACTGCCCACTGAGCGTACTCTCTGCAGATATGTTACAGGGATAACTAGCCCCCTTAGCTGCTTTTCTTCTTTCTGAGGAGGAGGCATTGGTAGGGAATGCCCTTTTTCCAATAGCACCATAAGTGTGAATGCCTGTCCTCCCTAGGCAAGCCTGTGTATGGGATGGGGCCAACTTCATCCATGTCTTCCTTCTTTCAGTACAGGGTCTTAGGAGAACTCAAAAGACCCAGAGACCTGTACTCACAGTAGGGACATTTCCCACCAGCAAGATAAGACTTATTTTATAACAGTAATAAACAAAAGCAAGGAGAAGTGACTAACAGAATTTTACCGCCATGATAAAAGAGTATCTGAGCAGTGACAGGAACAGGCTAGTGCCAAGGGAATAATTAACATCAGAGAGAAGCCACCAGAAAGAAGATTAAGGCTGGTTGGTTGATTACACAATGTCCGGTAAAGAGGCCAAATGTGAAATAGCTAATTATTAGAAATTCCAAACTCTATTATGTGTTGGTGAGGCTTACTACCAGCCCCCAAATAGACTGTAACCTGGTTACAAGAAGAGTTTGGGGATCCTTTTTAAACTGCTCTGTTAATTGTGTCCTGGGATCCTTTTTAATATATATATTTTCTGTTGTTTGTTTGTTTAGTTGTTTCCAACTCTTTTGTGACCCTATTTGGGGTTTTCTTGGCAAGGTACTGGAGTGGTTTGTCATTTCCTTCTTCAGCTCATTTTACAGATGAGGAAATGAGGCAGACAGGGTTAAGTGACTTGCCCAGGGTCACACAGCTAGTAAATATCTGAAACCAGATTTTAACTCATGAAGATGAGTCTTCCTGACTTCAGGCTTGGCCCTAGCTGCCCTCGGGAATAAAATACCCATCCCATAACCAATTCATGTTTGTATATTTAAGGTACCTTTTAAAAATTGATTCCCTTTTTTGGGGGAAAACAGTATGGAAGAAAAAATGGAATTGTCCCTGGAACAGTCAGGGGGTGTTGAGTGACAAACTAATGAATGTGAGAATGGAAAATACATTCCCTTGAGGAGAGGCCAAGCTTCCCTACCAATGAACCCAGTATAGGACTGCATGGCCAGGTTACAGAGTAGGGAGGGGCAGGAACCCTGAGCCCCAGGGCATATCAGTAGCAGATCACTCTAGGACAATGCAAGATTGTGACACTGCATCTTTGAAGGGAATAAGAAACCTTAAGGTTGAAGGATCCAAGAATCATTGACTGACAGATGACAGGGTACGTTTACAGTCATCTTCTCTATCCCCTGCCCCCAAAATTCATATTGGAGTTACTCGAGCTAAAAGAAAAGTTTAGGGAGACAAAACCAGAAGAGGAATTGGCCTTCTTCCAACTTCCAACAGTAACATCTGGGCAGAACTGAAGTGGAACAGAGTTCTTTTAATGGGAATGAGAAACTTGAACAGTAGTAAACCTTGAGGTTATAAAAGGCATAACAGTTTATAAAGAAAACACATGGGCCAGAGAAGTTACAGCCTCATTAAAAACAATAATAAAGAGAAAACCGGGTGAGATCATAATACCCCAGACCCCTAGGATGGATAGGGACAAATGGGAAGGTGTGTGTTTTAGGCAAGAAGGGAGACAAAGTGCCTTTGTCAGATGCTTAACTATGCACTCAAGCTTTCATACTCAAATATGTCTCTCACTTGGTATCAAGGAAAAGTGGAAAATTAGAAACTCTAGTCTTCCCTCTCAATTAGCGTTTTTTAACTTTTTTTTTTCATTATGGACTGCTTTTGGTAGTCTGGTGAAGCCTATAGATACCTTCTCAGAGTAATGTTTTTAAATGTATAGGATGACAAAAGGAGTCAATTATATTGAAATACAATTAGGAAAATTCAAGATGTCCCAAAAGTCTAAGCTACAAGATAAATCTCTAATTCATCAATTATTTTTAAAATGTAGAAAGAAAGCAAGGAGAGGAGGAAAGGGTAGAAAGGGAACCATTCTAGTATCTGGAGGGAACAAGTTCTAATATCCAATGATTATTCACTTTGGGCCACAATATAGAGGAAGGGAAAGGAAAAAAAGGAATCAAGAGATGGGGAAACTAGCTCCATTTGGTGGATAGGAAGTACCTTTTCCACTTCCATTTTCTACTGAAAAGTCCTTGTAGTAGTGAACAAGACATGCCAGATAATGTAAGTGGGTTTAGTTGATGTGTCTAGAATTTTGGAGAATCAAGAGTTTTTAGAAGGGTTCTTTTCAGAAAGGATCTATCAATTGCTAAATAAATGCTTACCAGATGCCATGCAATTGAGGGGGTGACAATAATTAACCAAATGGAGAAAGAGAAGAGAGGCAGTGAGGAGGGACCAATTCCTTTACTTGCCTCTTCCTGCATTCTATTTTCCCCATGAAGAACTAAACCACACACATCACCAAATAACAATTACATCTTAGACACAAGCCTAACTTCATGGATCTGAACCCACTTTCACGACTCCATTAATCAAGTGGTCACCACAGAAATAGCAGACCACCATTGCTCTCAATAACCGAAAACCTACCCCTGTATGAGACCTAGAACACTGGCACCTGACCATTATCTAAGAGTAGGCACTATAAGAAGAAGTAGGTTAGTTCTACTGATTTTCTGGTCACCATCATCTCTTCCTAACTGACCACCTTGAGCTTGTTGAAGTTATCTAGTCCAGGATTGGGGAACCTACAGCCTCAAGGCCACTTGAGTCTAGGTCCTTTTGGCCTAGGTCCAATAACTCCAAGGTCCACTTGGCCCTCTAGGTCCTCAGGTTTGACCCTTTGATAGAATCCAAACTTCACATAAAAAATCCCCCTAATAAAAGGATTTGTTCTGTAAAACTTGAACTTAGTCAAAAGGCTGTACCCAAGTACCTAGAAGGCCATATGTGGCCTCAAGGTTGCAGCTTCCCCACCCCAATCTAGTCCAATAAGTAGTTTCTTGAGTGTATTTGCAATATGATTTCTTTTTTTGGAGTGGGGGAAGGCAAAGCAATTGGGATTAAACTAGCCAAGGTCACATATGCAATGTGATTTCTGACAAGGATCTATTTGGCTCTGGGTGACTCAATCTTCTTTCCACCATTGGGTGAACCTCTCATGCCTTCCACCCAAAGTTAAAGTCTTTGGTTACTTCCTCAGAACAGGGTAATAGGGTATAGAAGAAGAACCCTAGACTTGGAATCAGAAGAACTATGTTCAACTCTGACTCTGCAAGTCACTTCCCCAGGCCTTAGTTTCTTCACCTTTTAAAGGAAAGGGATAGAATAAATCATTTTTCAAGTTCTTTCTATGTCAAAGAGTAAAATACAGGTTCCTTGAAGACAAGAACTATTTTTTATTTTGCCTTGTGCAGTGCCTCGGTACGTGTATAAGGCGCTTAATAAATACTTATGGAATTGTGATTCAGTAAATAAAGCCTGGAAAGCAAGACTTTTGTGGAACTCTCATGTGCAGTGAGGAATAGCCAATTACCAGGAAGTAAACTTCCAACAGGGAATACAGGCAGGTCAGTTGTCTGTGATGAGATTTGGCTCACAGATTCTGGTCTAAGGCAGGGCAACCTGAGACATTCTTTCCTTCCCCACCCCTCCCCCTATTATACAGACCCTTTTATTTGATACCAGGAATGAACACAACAGAGAAGTCAAGCTACTATGAAATTCTGAAACTTTAGAGGGAATAGCATGCAAATGAATGTCGTTTTATAGCACTCTCTTTCTTCTAATATTGATACATATCCTACTCTGGATGAACTCTAGATTGATATTAATTGGCTTTTTTTTTAGGCCTATAGATTCCTAATCTTTACAAGGCTTGTCCAGATGAGTAGCAGTGCTAACAGAGTATGGGGAGAAGGGGGGAAGTACATGGTAATTTTAAGATTCATCTTATTACTCAGGCCCTGTCACTGTGCCTCTCTATGCCTCAGTTTTTCCATCAGTAAAAATGGGCTAACTACTTATGTTATATCATGAGGTTATTATAAGTAAATATTTATAAAAATTTAAATGTGAGTTATAATTATTATTAGCAATAATATCATACATGCAGAAATAATGCTGGGTTTTTTAAAAACAGTTTTCTTTATCTTAATGAAAAAGACAAATACAAAAGATTAAATGCCTTAATCTACTCAATTATTTTTAGTAATTGGAAGAATGGTTTTGTTTATAGAAGAAAAGATCCAAACATGATAATAAACCAATTTAGGAAAGGCATTTCTCAAAAGTTATTTGTATAATCATGCCCTTTCCTTCTTCAAAGAGAAAATCTATTTTAAAATTTAGACTTTTAAAACCAAGTATATCTAAGCACAACAAATAAATTGATATGCTTTAATGCCTTTTAAAAAATTAAGTTTCCAACGATGACTGCTAATATATACATAATATATTTTATATATATGCACATATACAAATATATTAGCATAGCCTATATGTTTATATAACAAGATGGACAAGTGGTTTGTTCACTGATAATATTAGGCAAATATTTGCATAATTTTAAAATGCTAAAAAAAAAAAAAACCCAACAAACCCAGCCCTCCTAACACTACAAAATGTAAGTTCCACCATTCACAAAATCTGGTCAGCAAATGCCTATGAAAAGAGAAAGAAATTTACAGAAAAGCATAATGGTAATAAATCCACTATATAATTATTTATGGTAATGTTTGTGACTGAAACCAGCATAAGAAGGCACCAAGCCAATATTTAAAGGCTGAAAGATTTATCAAACCTTGAGCATATCGGTCTAAGCAGGCCTGGGGTCTGTAATCCTTATCACTGTTTAATCTGTCTTTGCAAAACAAAAATTAAGAAAAAAAAAAGAGATAGTGTGCTTTGTGTTTAATCATTAGTATTTAAAGTAAAATTTGAATTAACATAAGATCCAGAAAAGCAGAACCAAGGGACAGGATACTGGGAAATGGTGGAATTTGTTTAGAATACCATGGTTCCAAAGTATCATACCACTCTCTGTTAAATATTTAGTTCATTCCATTTTGTCAGCCTGATTTGTATCCTGGAAACGCTTGGAAGCTACAGGATTATTTCGTTACAACCACAACATATGTCGGTATGCACAAACCAGATCAGACTCAGAGTCCTTCTCCTGTTAACCTCCAGCAATAAGCTGACTGGTACTTCAAAGGTCAAAAAAAAATGGTCATGGTACAGGGAATCAGTTTTCTCCCCCTCACCCCATTCCACTCCCAAATGATCCTGGCTGGATCCAACAGGGTGACCCTTGAAAATGTACCACCCTGGATGTCGTGGGCTGCACATCCAGGATGGCTTGCTCAGCAAGGCGATCTGAATGAAACGTGTTGCCATGCCGTTCTTTCATCAAAATAAAACAAAGCTGGCGGTGGTCCTCTTAGCATTTGGTGTTCATCTCAGGAAAGTTGCCAGGTACGTGAATGTAGCCAGGGAGAGCACGTGGCCTTAAAGAAGCAGAAAACACACAAGAAGGGGAAAACTGGGCCAAAAGAGAGAGCTACAGATAGTATCACTACCCCCCACCCCCACCAAACTTTAGTGACCGATGCTTATTTGCAGATGCGCATAGTTTTTACTGACCTTGGCAGTACCAAAGAATTTGTGCAGTTAGCTGCGGTTGCACAATTGGACTAAAAGAGGAGGCAGAAAAGTGTGATCCTTCAATGCCAGGCATGCTGGTCCTTCTCCACCTCCTTCTCCTCCAAGTAAATGACTCTGCCCTCCCAAATCCCCGTGCTATAATTTTTAATGTTATCATTTCATGTATTTCCTCCCCCAACAGCCCTTGGATGATGTTTAGGGCTCTTTGTTGTTTTGTTTGGGGGAGGGGGCAGGGCCTTGGCTACATCTTATGAAACGAGTTTAATTGTCTTCCGTTTTGGAAATGAAATCCTAGAGTTAGCACAGATAGAAAAGCAAAGGGTTTTTAGGAAAAAGGGTTTTCCAGACTTAAAAACTGCTGATCATAGAAAATAAACTCCCTGAAGGCAAGAACTTTTATTTTTGTCTTTGTGTCTATGGTGCTTGGCTTACATTCATTAGGTATGTAATAAATGTTTGCTGACTAATCATAACAAATAATATACTACCAACTAATATGCACATGGATAATATTCAATTATTCAGGTATTCCCACCTAAAAATCACTGATCATTTGACAATATGATAGTCATAGATTCAAGACAATCATGGTTCCATGTAAATATTACGCAGGGGCATATTATCATCATGCTAATGTCTGTGACATGTTAAGGGAGAAATCCATTCTCATAAAGATGAAACTATTCCACCAGTTGAATTAGAGTGTTAAGAAGCCACATTTGATTTCACTTGACCATCAAGCAATGGAGTCAACTATTCACTAAATAACAGCTCTGAGAGCTTTAAACTGTTGGTACAACGTCAGTCAGAGTAGGGAGTGGACCTATGATTTTGATGAAATGGAGACTAACCAAATGAGAAAGCTCCTGTTAGCAAAATAAGTCAATACCTTATCTCCAACTCTAGTCTTAAAGACTTGACTAAAGAGGCTAAATGACCTTTCCTGGGTCCCACAGTCATTAAAGGTAAGAGTTGGGATTTGAAAACAGGTCTTCCTGGCTTTGAAGACAGCTCTCTCTATGTATTATTCTCCCATGTTGGACCTAATCTGAAGCCAGGGGTATAAATGTTACTCTTCACCTTCTCCACCCTACGGATTATCCAAGTACAGAAACCCACATGAAGATGGACTGAGTCAGACTCCAGGAAGAACTGGAAGGATTTCCAAAGCAACTGAAGTTTAAGCTCACTTAGGACAAGTGGGGTGGTAAAAGGGAAAGTGATCCTGGCCAAGCTTTCTGCCAGACTTCTCCATCCAGAGGTAATAGTTTAATAAAGTCATTTATTATTTTTTTCCATTTGTTCAATGTCATTTCTCCGGTACCACATGCATTTTTATTCAGGTTTTGCACATCTGGATCTCTAAGCAGGCAATAATGCCCTGATGTTCCAGGGAAGGTGGAAGTTACTTAAAGTTACTCAAAACATAAATTGATTTAAATAAAATGTCAACTAGATATAGAGTCTAGCTTCAAGACAATGGGAACATACAATACTTTTCTACATGGTTAAAAAAGAGAAAAGTGTATCCTTGAAACAGCAAAACAAATATACCTACAGCTAACTTTTCCTTCAATATTCCTCTAATACCAGGAAGACTACCTCTTCTGCTCTTGTATGATGTCCTAGGTCAAGATTTCTCAACAACAACAAAATGTAGCCTGATGTCATTACACTAATATGAATATTATTGTATAATATTAATAATACAATGTGCTACATATTCATATACATACCCCATATAATATGCTACATATATCTAAATAAAGTGCTCACTTCTTGTAGCTAAGTACCTCTGATGCAATACCAGAATCAATTTTGGTTCCTACACTAAAACTCCAATCTATCTTCCAAGTGGACATTTTAGAAGGTAGGAGAAAGGTATCATTTTTCCATGGTGTCATGATAGCCTTGGAATCCAGAAAATCTGGGTTCTAATCCTACCCCTGTGTAATATACTAGATTGATACTAGAGCCTGTGTAATAATAGGCAAGTCACTTAATGTCTCTTAACTCAGTTTCCTAATCTGCTAAATGAGAGACTTGTTCTGGTTGATGCTTAGTCCTTTCAGCTCCAAATCTGTGATCCTATACTGTGCTTTTATTTTTATTATTTTTTTTTTTTTGGAGGCAGTTGCAGTTAAGTGACTTGCCCAAGGTCACAGAGCTAGTAATTGTCTGAGGCCAAGTTTGAACTCCTCCTGACTCCAAGGCCGGCATTCCATACACTACTCCACTTAGCTGACCCTGTGCTTTTATTTTCAAAATTATCGTTGAGTTAAAAAAAAAGAAAAGATTGATGACGCATTAATTCCAGGTTGACTTGTTGATGAAATCAAATCCTCACTGATATCCACAAATATTACAAATGACTTTCACTGAAATGGTCCTTTTGCTTCCAGCCTAAAAGCAGACCAAGAATCTGTAGCCATTCCTCAAGATGAAATGCTTCCTCTCAACAGGTCCCTTTAACTGAGATGTCATATACATGTAAATATCAATATTAAAATGGAACTTTAGAAAAAACAAATGTAATTAGACCCAAACAGAACTTGCCAGATCTTGATGAACATAATCTCAGACTCTTATTTCAAGGGATTCCAATTAATGGTAACTAAGAAATTGCTACAGGAAAGCCCTTGCTGAATTAACTGAATTAACATGAGTACCAAAGAGACCACCAAGGATGATGAGACAGTCTCACAAAGCTTTCCAATTTTTAAAGACTATATAATGCCGTGGTTTTGCTAGGCATGTGTATGCACATAAACAAATATCACAGACTAATTGAAGCCTAACAATATCTGGGCAGTTCAGTTAAGGGAGTTATGGATTTAACCTTCTCAAAGTGTGTCTCTATACCACAGTATGTATTATATTTTATATTGTATTTATTTATGCTTACATATATTTATATTATGTTTATATTGTATAATTGTATTGTTTGTAAATGTAGTATATAATATATTGTATTTTGTATTTTCAGATGTGCCCATTTTATTTAAAAATACCCACACAAAGCGTATAGTCATGATGCCATTTTTGCAATCAAGAACTCGTATCTTCTCCATTGTTAGAACCTTCAAACCTGTGTAAGTGAGACCACCCAGGAATTCAGGGTTCCTAAGTAGACAGGTAGGTGGCACAGTGGATAGAATACTGGGCTTGGAATCAGGAAGACTCACTTTCATGAAATCTGGCCTCAGACACTTACTAGCTGTGTGACCCTGGGCAGGTCATTTAACCTTATTTGCCTCAGTTTCCTCATTTGTCAAGTGAGCTGGCAAAAGAAATGGCAAACCACTCCAGTATCTTAGCTAAAAAAACCCCAAAGGGGGTCACAAAGAGTCAGATACAATTGAAAACAACTGAACAATGACAACAACGAATGGGCTTTAAAACTAGGATATTGCATTACCTTTAAGAAAAGAAGACTCCCTGCTTTTCAGGTTTAGGTGCCAGGTCTCATGAATTTTAGTAGAGTAATATTAGAAAAGCCCAATGCATAGTGGAGAGTTAGCTGTCCTCAAAGCCAGGAAGACTGGGTTTAATGTCAGCCTCTGACACATACTGGCTAGCCACTTAACCTCTAAGTGCCCTAGGCCATGGTATCAAACTCATATAGAACCTGGGACCACTAATATTTACATAAGGATCCCTGCCCAGCACACAATTTGATTTAGTTTTAAAATGCAATATCATCTATATTTTATTATATTTTTATTTTGTTAAATATTTTGCTAAATATTTTATTTGCCAATTACATTATTAACATGGTTCTGGCAGACCTCTGGATTGCCCTGGATCATATGCAATCCTCAGGACATGTCTTTGATACAATCCTCTAAGAATATAAATTCCAGAGAAGGTATGAACCTGCACTGGTAGAGAGAATGATCTCACCTGGGAATTCTATTCCAAGGAAGTCACAGGCCCAGCCCCTATCTCTATCCTTACCCTGTTAGTATTTTTTTTAATTTAATCTATTTTATTTCTAATTTATGAAATAAAGCAAGTATTTCCATAACACAATAATAAAAAGATGATTGGACATGAAACTGCAAAATTATTTTGTATAACTTGCTATTCCTTTTAAATATATAATAAATTTATCATGTAAATTTCTTTTTTTTCCTTTCCCCTCTCCCCTAAAGGAAAAACTAGAGACCAGAGATGCTGAGCAAAACTGTCTACCAACTGTCCACCAACACTAACACTTCTATCTGCTCTATCCTCACCACAGTGAAATGGTAAAGAGTCAGAGGAATCTCTAAGTTATGCAAAGCCACGTGATAAGACCACAGCTTGAGAAACAGGAGGAAAAAAGGGTAGCATTTTTTTTTTTTAAGCAATCGGGGTTAAGTAACTTGCTCAAGGTTACACGGCCAGGTGTTTCTGGGTAGGTGCTAAGTGTCTGAGCTCGGGATTCGATCTCCAGGTCTTCTCAACACTGGAGCCGGTGCTCTTACTTGCTGTGCTACCTGGCCGCCCCCAAGGGTAGCATCTTTAAAGACATTCTCTAAAACAATGGCTGATTAGCTCAAGTGATGCTTTTTGTTACTGCCAATTCTGCATTTTGCAAATACTGTCAGAAAAATCTTCCTTTACTATTACTCTCCATTTTCCTGGTAGCAGTTCTGTAACTTGTCAAAGTGGTGCTGACAGAATAAAGAATAACTAGAAAAAAAATAAAGAGAAATATGTCTTTATCTTAGAAAGCTCAACAAATGCTGTAAAGCTTGCCAAGGAAGGAGTCTCATTTTCCTTCATTACTGCACATACACCTTAAGGTCAATGCTACAGGACCCTTTATAAATGAGGTCAATTTATGATGACACAGAGTCCCACATGAAGGTGGGATATATTAAATTCTATGCTATGAAAAGATTAAGTTTAATGAAATTCCCATCTCTGATATAACTAGTTCAAGATTTTTACCTTTTGTATTTTTTTCCTTCTTTCTGGATCCTCCAATGGGCTGGCTCTCCTATCTCTCATTATATTACATAATTTTTGTCTTTCCTATTTAAAGTTCACCCTTCAATTCTGGGCACAAACCCCCACATACATACAATTAGCTACTAAGCACACAAAGCTGAACTATATCATGGAAAAGCAAATGGAAAAGCAAATGGAAGTAATGACTCTACCAGGAAATATACGAATTCAACAACTGTTGAACTTTATTCTTAAAGATGAGAGATGTTAGTATTTTTTATTTAGCCTTCCCCTCACAGAGATCACACAATTAAGTGGAAAAAAGGGCCTACCCTTTTCTTAGATTTTTTTTCATTTCTCTAATATTACCAATCCATAGTGGGAAGAGAATTTTAAAGAATCAATCATTAACCAGCTGGTTATAGGTATGAAAACCCTTACATAGAAATCTCTGACTTGATATCAGCTCGTGAAGAGAACAGGATATCTATTAATCATGTCTTCCCATTTTGACACCATCTCATAAGAAGCAGACTGCTTAGAGCTCATTCTTCAACATGTTTCTAGAAGGTCTTAGTAATAATTCTCTTCTGAGGAACTTCTACACAGGGAATTGTAAAGGCTTATATCAGTATTTTTCTAAAATCACATCAATGTCAAACTCCCCTCTGTATCCTGACAAGGAAAAATGATTTTTTTTAAAAACCTAACCAATATATTTTCAGCCACAGTCAGACACACTGTACCTTGACCCCAATATAGCGAAGTCATTTTGGTCTTCTTTGAGAATGAAGGATGACAACCAACCAACCAACCAATATTTCCAAAATGCTTTTAAAGAAACACTAAAGTGGCACCTTACCTGACGGACAAAACTATTAGAGGTAGTATCAGATGAGGTGCTTCCATCAGATCCTTTAAATCTATTTTTTTTTCTGGCTCCTTTTCCATAAGCCTG
Source organism: Petaurus breviceps papuanus (assembly GCF_028583685.1). Lineage (NCBI taxonomy): Eukaryota > Metazoa > Chordata > Mammalia > Diprotodontia > Petauridae > Petaurus > Petaurus breviceps. Next base: position 9,745,534 of record NW_027185777.1, on the reverse strand, counting down.
TGCAAACAAGAAAAGGAGGAACCGTGTTAGATCTTTACACAGGATTATTATGTTAATACCCACACAATGTCAAACAAATGTTTTTAGTAAGGACAAATCTGTTACACGGGTAAAATTGGTAAATTATTATCAATAGAACCCACTGCCCCCATCAAACTTCTTCTTTCAGAAGAATATATTATGCTCAGGGAGGGAAAGTTTCCCATTAAAACATCTACTCATTCACTCACACCCATTTTTGTTCACTCTACATGGTAAGAAAACAGATCCAATGAATACGAGAACCACCAATCCAAAATTGGCATTTTGAGCTCTGAGCAACTAGTAAGCCATTAGAGGTCTTTGCCACTCCATTTATATAATAAGATGATCCATAGAGTGTCCATCATCATTATGCCATGATCTGCTAGTGTCTGTGTGATAAATCACCTCTCTGCTATCCTTGGCCCTCCTCATGTGGTGGAATTCCTTGTTTTTCAGGTGATAGCAAAGAAATAATGTTCCGATTACATAACAGATGACTGACCACAAGCTGTGAAAACTTCGGAATCTCTTAACCTCTCTGGACCTCAGTTTCCTTGTGTGTGAAATGGATTAACAGCCTCTAAGGTACCTAGGTAACTTTTAGCCCTAAATCTACGATCCTATGATCCTATTCAAGTATCTCTCTTATTCTCCAAACTGTCTCCATTCATTGTGAGTCTAAATACTGCCATTAATTACTTTTTCCTGTCAATTTTTCTAGCTTAACTATATTTAACTTTCTTTTTTTTCTTACTTTCTCACACCAGCATATCCCTCTGCCTCTGTGGTCTTTTCACCCTGGAAGATCCCTCCACTCTTGGGGCCCCTTTATTTCACTGGTGAGTCTTCCCAGAACCTCCATCTCTAGAAAGGGTCCAGGTCATCCATTATTCCTTTCCTGAATCCACTTCTGACTCTCTGGACGTTGGCACCATGCCCACCCTGAGTACTCCCCATCAAATCTCCTCATACTTTTCAGTTCCTTTGATCAATATTGTGTTCCACCATTAGAATGAAAGCTCCTTAAGGGCAGGGGGTTATCTTTCCTTTTATTTGTATTCTCTCTCTAGAGCTTAGTACAAGCGTTGGTCACACAGTAAATGATTAATAATGTTTGTTGACTTAAATTGAACAATTAAGATTTCAGTTGTATATATAAATAATAAAGTAACAAAGATAATGTTATATCCCTATATTGTTATAGGACATTTAGAGACAATTTTTTAAATTGTCTTTTCAAAGTAAAGAAAAAAATTGCTTTTACTCATCAGAATTGTCGCAGACAATGGTTCACATTACAGAAGGTGAAATCCTGCTCTCTCCTCACCCCTGACCCCTTCACCTTTACTCTATCTACAGACACAACTTGTTAGAGAAAATTATGCAATATACTGATCCTAGGTTTGGAAAAAAGAAAAAAAAATCTGGGGGATAAATGCCACAATATGACTGGAAATACTTGACTCATGTAACTTAAATCATCAAAAATTACAGAAACAATTTTAAATCACTCTATTCAGGTTTTGAAAATGCTAACCTAAAATATCTCATATAAGCATATGACTCTCATTAAAACTTAAGTATCAAATAAACTATAATATACATAGTATTTACACAAGTTGGAATTTATTACAAAGTATAGGCATTATGTTGAGTAATCTGGGTGAATTTCTAATCACTATAATTGTGAAACAGCCTTCAAACAAAAGGTATTTCCTAAATAAGTTCATTCCTTTTCAAGTAGTCAAGAGATCTGTATAATATACATGTGTCTTACCACCACTGAATTAATTCCTTCTTCAAAAAGGAAAGGCAATCAACCCTGGGCCTTCATTACATAATACACAGGGTTTTACCCAGTATACACATTTTTTATGTAAATGTCATTTAGTAAACAACTGAAAAATTATTTTCTTTTAACAACTTTCTTTTCCAATTAAAGGATTGATTGCAAATGTCTTGCAAGGCTTAAGAAACCTTAAGTGACATTCAAAAGTTTCCCAATAACATAAAAATATTAAATAATTCCATGTGGAAAAAATAACCATTACTATATAGCATGAGTTCTACATAATCGTGGAATCCCTTACTATCCCAGGTTCAGTGTAAGCTATTGGGACTAATCATGGTTATATAAATATGGCTCAACCTCCTCATAGACAACAGGCCATAGATTTAGAGCTGGAGGATCAACTAATATAATCCTCTTATTTTGTAATTGAGGAAACTGAGGCATCCTGTTCATTCTCTACTAACAGACAAATCAGGAACCATAAATCGAATGGCAAAGCATTTGAGACAAAATAGTCAAATAATATAAATCAAACAATGAAATTACTTTTGGTCACCTATATGTGGAAAGGAAACAATCTCCAGAAAAAAAATCTTGCAGAGAAAGAATGAGAAGAAATGATTTCTGTTCTTTTATTATACTGATCTGACCAGTGACTAATCACATATTTTCAGCTTTTTTGTTAAAAAGAATGGCTTATACACAAACATTACTCAATAAAGTTTTCCTTCCTCCCCCTTTCCTTCTCTCCCTCCTTCCTGCCTTCCCTTCCT
>NW_027185777.1:9726259-9742935 GCF_028583685.1 Petaurus breviceps papuanus | reverse complement strand
TCCTTCCTTCCTTCCTTCCTTCCTTCCTTCCTTCCTTCCTTCCTTCCTTCCCACAGCCCTCACAATCACTTGAGCTAGGAAAAATTAATTCCTTTCAATTCCATCACATTCTTGCCAGCTAGTACCAGGGCCATGGAAATTGTCTTGAAGTTTTGTGAACCCACAGAGTCCCTTATCTATAGTGAACAGGGAAGAGGGAAATTAGCCTGAATTCTGACTGCTAGCAAAGATCTCTGTCCTGCTTACTTATTTTTCAAGCTCCCAATATTTTCCCCCCTTTTAAATATTAAATTGGTGCCAAGTACATCATTCATCTTCATGAACATCAACAAATACTGTTTTGAACACAAGGAACAATTCAAAGCAACTTAATTTCAGGTGTCATTCCAGTGCCTCAGTAGCTAAAGGATAGAGAAGTTACATTAAACTTCCAACCTGGGGGTGGCTAGGTGGCACAGTGAATAGAGCACCAGTCCTGGAGTCAGGAGGACCTCAGTTCCAATCTGGCCTCAGACACTTAACACTTACTTGCTACGTGACCTTGGGTAAGTCACTTAACCTCAATTGCCCTGCATTCCAACCTCCCCCCCAAGAAAATTTCTAACCCTTGGGGTAGAGGGGCCAAGATGATAGAGAACAGGCAGGGATTCACCTGAGCTCTCCCAAATTCCCCTCCAAATAACCTTAAAGAATGCCTCAAAACAAAATCTAGAGTGGTAGAACCCCCCAAAAAAAGAATGAAAATTTTCCAGCACAAGGCAATTTTATTTATTTATTTTTTGCTTTTTTGGAGGGCAATTGGGGTTAAGCAACTTGCCCAAGGTCACATAGCTAATAAGTGTTAAGTGTCTGAGGCAGGATTTGGACTCAGATCCTCCTGACTCCAGGGCCGGTGCTATATTCACTGCACTACCTAGCCACCTCAGCACAAGGCAGTTTAGAAGGTCATCAGGAAAGGTCTGTTGCATGGTGGTGAGAGTGGAGCATACTCCAGTAGAGGCTGCATCAAAGCAGTCCTCACCTCAGCAAACCAGCAGCAGTCTGTGGGGCAACTGAATCAGCGGCTGCAGTGACTGTTTCTGAAGTTCTCAGCCCACAGACAGTAAGGGGGGTGGGACAACTGGTCAGAAGATTACAGGGGTCCCTTTGCTGGCAGTGGGTGCAGATCCCACTCAGATCCCGGTCACAGTCCCAGGGCAAAGAGGAGCACTGGCACACCAGATCTCTTAGCCACAGGGAGTGAGGACTCTGGTCTCAGTTCCAGGGCAGAAAAGAATATTTGTGTTTGCTCACAGATCAGAGCACAGGCCAAGAGAGTAATAAACACACCTTTCTTTAGATCATACCACCTTGAAAAGAACGAAAGTTTAAAATCCCCTAAAACTAGCTCTGAAAACATCTGCACACAAAAACAAAACAAAACAAAAACTTGAAGCTTGGGACAGTGTGCCCAAGGGAGCGGAGCCCAACTTTAATAAAAAGTTAAAAGTGAAGAAATAGGCTGGGAAAATGAGCAAACAATGACAACAAAAGATCCTGACCATTGTACCTTCTTGGAAGAGCTCAAAAAGGATTTTAAAAATCAATTAAGAGAGATACAGGGGGGCAGCCAGGTAGCACAGCAATTAAGAGCACCAGCTCCACTGTCGGATTGACCTGGAGATCGAATCTGGGCTCACACATTAGCACCCACCCAGAAACACCTGGCCATGTAACCTTGAGCAAGTTACTTAACCCCAATTGGTTAGGGGCAGCCAGGTGGCTCAGCGAGTAAGAGCACTGGCTCCAGTGTCAGGATGACCTGGGGATCAAATCTGGGCTCAGATACTCAGCACCACACCCAGAAATAACTGGCCATGTAACCTTGAGCAAATTACTTAACCCCAATTGCTTAAAAAAAAAGAGAGAGATACAGGACAAAATAGGGAATGAAATAATGATGAAAGAAAATCATTAAAAAAGAGTCAATAACTTGATAAAGGAGGCATTAAAAAATAGAATTGGCCAAATGAAAAAGAGATGTACAAAAATTCACTGGAAAAAAACTCACTAAGAGCAGAATTGTCCAAAAAGAAAAGAAAATACAAACATTCACTGAGAAGCATAATACTTTAAAAATTAGAGTTGGACAAGTAGAAGTTAATGACTCCATGAGACATCCAAAAAGCAGTAAAACAATCAAAAGAATGAAAAAATAGAAAAAAATGGTGAAATATATCATTGGAAAAACAACTGCCCTGGAAAATATCTCAAGGAGAGATGATTTAGGGATTACTGGACCACCTGAAAAGTAGGATTTTAAAAAGAGCCTAGACAACGTCTTTTAAGAATTGTCAAGTAAAACTGCCCAGATAGCCCAGAACCGGAGGGGAAAATGGCAAGAGAAAGGATCCACCAATCACCTTCTGAAAGAGATCTCCGCCAGAGCTCCCAAGTCAAGGAGAAAACACTGCAAGTGGCCAGAAAGAATAACTGAAATATCATGAAGCAACCCAAGATTTAGCAGCTTCTATATTAAAGGATCAGAGGGCAAAGGAGCTAGAATTACAACCAAGAATTACCTGCCCAGCAACACTGAGCATAATCCTTCTGGGGAAAGAATGGACATTCAAAGAAACAGAGGACTTTGAAGCACTCTTGATGACCAGAGCTGAATAAAAAAAATCTCACTTTCAAATATAAGACTCAAAAGAAGCATAAAAAGATATACAGGAAAGAGAAATGATAAGGAAATCAATAAGGTTAAACTGTTTACATTCCTATACAGGAAGATGATTCTGTAACTCCAAAGAACTTTCTCATTATTAGAATTGTTAGAAGGAGTATACATAGACAAGAGGGCACAAGTGTGAGTTGAATATGATGAGTTGACTACCTAAAAAACCAAAATTAAGGGGTGAGAAAGAAGAATGCACTGGGAGAAGCTGAAAGGGAGAGTAGAATGGAGCAAATAATCTCACATAAAAGAGGTGTGAAAGAGCTTTTTACAGCGGAGGGGAAGATGGGGGAGGTGGGTGGGAGACCTTAAACCTTACTCTCTTTGGAATTGGCTCAAGGAGGGAGTAACTTACATACTTAGTTTCAGGTATAGAAATATGTCTTACCCTACAGGAAAGTAGGAGGGGAAGGGGATAAGAGAAGGAAGAGGGCTTTTAGAAGAGAGAGCAGATTGGGAGAGGCAGTAATTTTTGAGGATGGACAGGGTGAAAGGAGAAAGAGTGTAAGATAAGGAAGGGGGAAAATACACAGTAATCACAACTGTGAAAAAAATTATAGCAAATATTTCTGATAAAGGTCCCATTTCTCAAATATATGGAAAACTGAGTCAAATCTATAAGAACAAGAGCCATTCCTCAATTGATACATGTCAAAGGATACTAACAGGTGGTTTTCAAAGTAAAGCTATCTATAGTTGCACGAAAAATTTCTCTAAATCACTGTTCATCAGAAAAATTAAAATTAAAGCAACTCTCAGGTACCACCAATCACCTATCAGATTTGCTAATATGAGAGAAAAGGAAAACAACAATGTTGAAGAGGATGTGGGGACATTGAGACACTAATGCATTATTGGTGGAGGTGTAAGCTGATTCAGCCATTGCGTACAGCAACTTGGAACTATGTCAAAGGGCTATAAAACTGCATACCATTTGACCTAGCAATACCACTACTAGGTCTGTATCCCAAAGATACGAAAGAAAGGGAAAAGAACTTATATGTACAAAAATATTAAAGCAGGTCCTTTAGTGGTGACAAAGAATTAGAAATTGGGGGGATGTCTATCAATTGGGGAAGGACTGACCACATTATGGTACATGATTGTGATGGGATACTATTGTGCTGTTATAAAAAATGATAAGCAGAATGCTCTCAGAAAAACCTGGAAAGACTTATATGAACTGATACAAAGTGAAATGAGCATAACGAGAACAGTATACACAGTAACAGGAATATTTACCATGATTAGCTGTGAATGACTTAGCTGTTCTCAGCAATATGATGATCCAAGACAATTCTGAAGAACTTAATATGAAAAATACCATCAATCTCCTGAGAAAGAACTTATAGAATCTGAATGCATACTTTTTTTTTCTTTCTTTATTTTCCTGGGTTTTTTTTAGTCTATGTTTTCTTTCACAACATGACTAATATGGAAATGTTTTGCATGACTGCACATGTATAACCTATATCAAATTGCTTGCCTTCTCAATTTGGGGGGAGGAAGGAGGAAGAAAATTTTGCACTCAGATTTAAAACAATGTTAAAATTGTTTTTACATGTAGTTGGGGAAAATATCAAATAAAATTTTTAAGTATAAAATGAAAAATTCCAACCCTGTTACTTGTCCAGGGTCTTTTAAAAAACTCATTCTTTCTGTGTCTTACAGTTTCCTTGCTTAACTTTCTCTGTGGTTTCATGAAATTCTGTGAAGAAGCTAGGATTCATGAAGTATCTAGGCAAATCCCCTTTGTGGCTAAACTGGTATTCTCCTCTTAAGTTAGCTAGGTGCCTTCAGAAGTTGTTCCCTTCAATCATAACCAATCATTCATTACATAATTACTTCATGGGATTCCTGAATCCAGAATAAAATATTAAATCTGAGAGGAACCCTACACATCACCTAGTCTAATCTAATCCCCTCATTTTACAGAGGCCCAGAGAGAAAAAGTGGGTGTTCTGAAGGTCATACTGATAGGCAGCTAAGTAGAACCAGGAATAGAGAGCTGGGCATGGAGTCAGGAAGACCTGAATTCAAATACAACCTTAGACACTTACTAGCCTAGTGACTGGGCAAGTTACTTAACCCCTGTTTGCCTCTGTTTCCCCAATTATAAGGAAAATACCAGTGTTTACCTCAAAGTTTCTGGGAGGATCAGATGCGATATTTGTGAAGCACTTAGCATATGTAAATGTTCATTCCCTTCCTAGTCCCTTTCCTCCACTTCCATAGATAATGGTGAGAATATCTGGATTTTTTTTGCCTTTCAGGCCATTATCATTCTACTCATCCACCTCTCTTAGTACAGATATACCAGAGATTTCGCTGCTACAGAAATCATTAACATTCCCAAGACACAGCACATACACTGGGAAAATATGACTTGTTGAAGGAGACATAGCTGGGTATATTAACTAGGGCAGAGAGTACACCAGTTCTATTTGAATCAGTCAGAGATAGTATGATCTAGGGGTTAGGGAGGATTAAAGAGCCTTCCTGAGGATGCATAACATAAGGGCTCAAGTTCTTATAACACACATTGGCTATGTGACCACAGGGAAGTCATTTATTCCTTCAGTCTCTGCCACCATCACCCTCAGAATAGGTACAGAACAAATCCCAGTCTACCTAAGTAAAGGGATTTTTCTCAACAGAATTTTCTCACACCAATGAAATAGGAATAAACAACAATAACAACAAAATTCAATAGGTAAGCTCTTATATTCAACTATATTTTTTCTTCAAAATCTCAACATTTTCTAAAATTATTTTGATAATTTGTTTGAATATACTGACCATACTATTTCTTTTCCTATGTAGGTAGCATTTAAATGGAATTGTGGCAATTCTCTAGATATCATATTAAAAATAAAAGATCAAAGTAAATAGATAGGTTTAATTATACTTTTACTTTGTTGGACATAAGTGAATCAAATAGTGTTTTTTTTTCTTTTAAGAAGTTCTATTTAAAAAACGAATACCTGTCAGTCATAGAAAATTTCTTTTCAGTATCTACTTACAAGGAAAACAATACCTCCATAAAACTCCCCAAATGTAATAATCCATATTTATATTTGATGTCAATAAATCAATAAACATTTATTAAGCACCTGTTATATTCCAGGCCCTATACTAAGCACTGGGAATTAAAAAAAGAGGCAAAAAACAGTCCCTGCCCTCAAGGAGTTTGCAATCTAATTAATAATGTAGTACGAACACTTTCATATCAGGAAATTTTGAACCTGAAGAATAACCCAGTGCGTGTTTAGAATAACATCTACTCACATGTCAATCTATTCAGAGGTTACTCAATCTCTAAAGCCTGAAAATAAGGCTTTTTTTTCTTTCATATGGATGTCAACTAAAGAAAAAAAAATGAATCAAGACCAACTATCATGTAACTAGAAAGGGAAGATAAAATTAAGCTTCCTAGTGATGATTCCCTTTACCTCATATAAAAGGTATAGAATTTTCCAAAATTAGATCCTTCAAATGGGACTATTTTTTTCTGGGCATTTTAAACAGTAGCTTCTTGGAAGTATGAAGCTCCTTAAAAGTTGGTACTGTTGCCATAGACAAATAAAAATATCCATGCTTACGTTTAAATTCTTTTGCTTCCTTCTGAAATACCAAGCAAGATATGGAAGGCTTCTCTGAAATCTACCACAAGGTTTCTTAAGAATTTGTCTTCTAAAATATATGCCAATCACTAAAAACACAAAATGAATCTACACACTGCAATGTCAAGACCATTAAATTCTTAAAACAAAATTAATTTTAATTCTCAAAAAATTATACCAAACAATAATTTACAGATTAGAAGGAATGTGCTGAAAACAAATAAAAAGGGAATATTTGGGGCCATAAACAAACTTTCTGACATTTTTACACTGTTTTTCAATGCAAACTTTTGGTTTTGCTTGGATAATGTTGTTTTTATACGACTTTCTTTTCCTAATATATTAATCCCCCATCCCCACTCAGCAGCCATCTTTTGGAACACAAATAAAAAAGAGATGAAAAAAATAAAGCAATTAAAGAAAACTAACCAACACATTAAGTAATTCTAACAATATATAAAATATTCCACTTTTATAATCCTTGACCTCTAATGAAAGGAGAGAGTAGTTTTTTTCTTATTTTGAATTTAAAACATTCCGAAAAATGAGTCTGAAAACCATTTATATTTCATATAGTTTACTTTAGGTATATATGTATATATACACATATATTATTTTTTCACACATTACTTTCAAAACTATTCCTCTTTTTGGATTATCAAAAATGTTTCAAAGGCCCTCTTGAGGAGGACGCCTCACTGGGGCGAATATTCCCCCTTGTCCTCCTTCCTACCTCACACAACCCTTAAAAAAAGAAACCCTTGCAGCACATAACTATAATCAAACAAAACAATTTTACACATCTGTGTACAAAAATATGCCTCTGAGCCATGAAGTCCTTCACCTATCTTCTCAAGAGGTAGGTAACAATCTGAAAATGTGGCTGGTCATTGCTTTGGATAGCATTAAGGCTTTCAGAGTTTTTATCTAAAATGTTGTCATTGAAGAAATTGTTTTAGTTATATTCATTTCACTCTGCAACATTTCCTACTTGCCAAGATTCCCTGAAATCATCTTTCATCATTTCCTTTTCTAGGATTCTCTTAAATCTTATATTTACATTTCAAAGTTTCTACTCAGTTCTAGTCTTTCACCAAAAAAGCTTAAAAGTCCTCTATTCCATTAAAGGTCATTTTTTCCCCTGAAGAATCATACCAAGCTTTTGAGTATAAGTTTATCTTGGTTCTAAGCTCATATCCTCTGTCTTTTCAAATATTGCATTTCAAAATCTTCTCTCATTTAAAGTGGAGGTTTTCAGGTCTTCTGTGAATCTGACTATGAACTCTTTTTTTTTGGTGGGGGGAGTACTTGCAGTACCTTTTTCTTATGGCAGCTCTGAATTTTTACCATGACATTGCTGTACTTTCGAGCATTCTTGCAGATTATCAGTGGATTCTTTGAGTTTTCACTTAGCCCTCTGGTTTTAATAGATCCAGGCAGTTTTCATTTATGAGTTCTTGGGATATATTATGCAAACTTTAAAGAAAATACATTTTTCAAGGAGTCCAAAAATTCTTAAGTGATCTGTCTTCGACCTGTTTTTTTAAGTTAGTCATTTTTTAAAATAACAGCTTTTATCTTCTATTTTTAATCTTAATTTTTGTTCTAATATTCCTTGATGTCTCTTAGAGTCATTGATTTGTTTTGTCTAATTTAATTTTTAGAAGTCTATTACTTGAATAAGGTTTGCTGCTTTCTATTCTACACTATTTATTCTCCTTGCAATTCTTTCTTCCAGAGCTTTTATTTTATTTTTTTTTATCTCTTGCTTCATTTCTTCTAGGTGGCAGCTATGTGACTTAGTGAATAGAGTGCTAGACCTAGAATCTGGAAGATCTGAATTCAAATCTGGCCTCAGACTCTTAGCAGCTGTGTGATACTGGGCAAGCCACTTAACCTCTATATGTCTCAGTTTCCTGAACTGTAAGATGGGGATAATGATAGCACCTACCGTCAGGGTTGTTGGGAAGATCAAATGGTCAAATATCTGTTAACTGCTTAGCATAATATTTGGCACACATTAGGCACTTAATAAATGCTTATTCCTTCCCCTGTCCCTCTCCCATGTAGTCTTAATGAAAAATCAATTTTTTCCTTTGAGTCTTTGCTTGACATTATTACAATGTCACTCTCTTTCAGGCTGAATTTTATCCTTCCAGACTTATGTGAACTGGGATTTTGTCTTGGGGCCAGTCTCTGCTCCCTTCTGTGCTTTAGGATGGGGTGATCAACCCTGTATGGTCACCAGTTAGGTCACCTGGATTCCTACATTGATCTCAACATCCTGAGCTTTGCCCCCTACTCAGACCTTTGAGGTTTAGAATACCAGATCCTCAGAGTCCCCTCTAGCATGTTAGGACCTAGAAGCCCTGGGACAATCTGTTCTGATTGCTGCCACACCCACACTGGTCATTGCCACACCTATAGAATCCCAGGTTCTCTACTGTGGGTTTCCAAACTCAGTGGGGCTTTCTTAGCTAGTTCTCTGTTCTTGTTGCCTCCAGACAGAGCCCTTCAGGCTACATGTTTCTCTGATCATGTGGGAAGGCTAAAAACTCATCACTGCCATTCTGGCACTGGTGGTAGCTCCCTTTTCCCTTGCCTGGAGGATTCTAACTGGTTTTTCATACAATTCTGGGATGGAATAAGTCACTTAGCAGGGTTGCTCATTTGAATTTCTAGATCATTATTCAGCCTGGCAAGATTTTTTGGTTTATTCTAGAGCTGGTGTTAGGGAACTAATTTCCTGTCTCTTCTCAGGCATCCATCTTGACCAGAAGCCAGAAGTCACCACCTCATTGTATCCTCTTCTCCACACAAGAGTTGACTAGAGCATAATTCTACAGAACTGAGTTCAGGAATATATAAATTAAGTCTAAATATGTTACTTTAAAAATGAAATGAAACTGTCAGATACATGATCAACTAACCCCTAATCATTCGCTCATACATAGGTCATTTTTCTACTTTTAAATCAAACCCAGACATTTGTGGCTTTCTACTGGTTTGTTTCAGTTTGGTTTGGTTTTAATTTCCCAGTGTCATCTAAGAGGTAAATGATGCAATAGTGGTGAAGATTTTATAGAAGCCACCAAGTGCAATGCAGATGTAGTAAGCTCCAACCAGAAGCAACCAGAAAACTACTGCTGGCTCTTCCCAATGAATTTCTTTGCTGATGCTATTCAAGATGTTTCTCCCTTGAGGCTGGATCCCTAAAATGTGGTTGAAAAGTACCTGACAAGCTCAGCTGGAGGGAACAGATTAGAATTTGTTGTTTGAAGCAAAATAACCAGGCATTTGCTAACTGCCTGTTCCTTACCACGTGTGATTCTGGACAGGTGGAGGGGGTCCCAGTCTCCCTGGGACTCAAACTGATGGCTTGCTGTTTGTCTCCCATCATACCTACCTTCTTTTCCCACTACCATCACCCCTTTAGTCAAATAACACTTAACGAGTCCAAGGATCTGCTTATTCAATTCAGTTGGACACAGGATTCCTGATCCCACAATGTCCACAATTAAGTCCACAAGTCAGCACAAGCCTGAGTCACATTAGAAATCCCACAAAATGTGTTCAACAAGCCTGGCTTCTGAGCTAACAAATACAACCTGTTTAAACTAAAGTTCTGACTGTTCTCAGTTTATTTAATCAGATATTCCTGAAAGGAGACGTTTTATTTTTAGTTTAGTTATACTTGTGTTTGTGCTGGGAATGGGGTGAGTAGTGATGTTAAAGGGACTTACCCCAGTCTTGACAAGTCTTTCTCCCCTCTTCTTAAGGTTTCAACTTCACTTCCTCCAATCTCTATCTGTAGATGATCCTGCCTTTTTATACTGAGAAGACTGAGGACATCTGTTACGAATTCTCTCAAGCCCCACTTCTCCCCCTATAAAAAACACTCTTTATGTTCCATATTTATCCATTCCCTCTTCTTTATCTCCACCAAAATAAAGAACCTCTTCCACTGTGCCCTTGAACTTAATCATTCTGGTGTCTGGTATTGATCATTCTCCTATATGTTCCTGCTCCTGCTCCCCCTTGCCCCTACCCAATCAATCTGTTGGTTCCTTCCCCTTTGCCTAACAAGCAACCTCACATTCCCTCTATCTTTCAACAAATGAATACACACCAAAATATCGCTTGGCCTCATGATCCCCTCAACATGTGTATATTTCTCTTCTCGCTGACAATTTTTCAGAAAGAATCATTCATACTTGCTCAAGTCATGTCAAGTCACCCAGCACTTATCAAGTACCAGGGACTGTACTAAATGCTGGCGATACAAACAAAGACAAAACACAACAAAACAGGCTCTCACGTCAAGGACCTCACAGTCTAGTGGAGGACCCAATATACAATGGTTATGTACAAACAAGATGTTTGCAGGATAAATTGGAGATAATCAAGAGGGAAGGATGATCAACTGTCAAAAGCTGCAGAAAGGTCAAGACAGATGAAGATTATGAAAAGGTCATTAGATTTGATAGTTAAGAGATTATTGGTAACTTTGGATAGAGCAGTTTCAGTTGAATTATGTGGTCAGGAACAGAGAGGAGATGGCCTTCCCAAGGAGTTGAGTCATGAGAAGTGAGAAGTGATACCCATACAGAAATAACTCTATATATGGAGAGTATGGAAGGATGTATCAAGTGAGGTTTTATGAGGGTGGAGGAGACAAGGATATGTTTGTAGGAAGTAGGGAAGAAACTAATGTATGGAGAGAGATGGAAGACAAATGAGAGAGAAGAGATGATTGGGGGACAATCTACTGGAGAAGGGCCACCTCTTCATGTGAGACAGAGGTGAAGGAGGAAATAATAGCAAAAGATATCTTAGTGATGTGAGATGAGGAGCAGGGGAGAAGAGAGAACTCTTGTCAAATGGCCTCAACTTTTTTGGTGACATATGAAGCAATATTCTCACTTAAGAGGTTGAGGGGAGTGAAGCCACGTTAAGTTTAAATAGAGATGAAAAAGTTTGGAAAATCCACTGTGTTGCGTGGGATAATGAATCAATTATGGAGGTACAAAAAAGATTGCCTAGCCATAGCAATATTATGTAATATAATTTATAGTGAGTTCAAATCTGGCTTTAGATATGTGCTCATTGAAAGCTGAATGCTGTCAGGAAAATCTGCCTCAGTTACCTCATCTGTAAAATGGGAATAATAATAGCATCTATTTCCCCAGGCTACTGTTAGGATAGAAGAAAATATTATTTATAAAACACTTTGCAAACCTTAAAGCACTTTATAAATATGACATCATCATCATTATTATTACTATTAACCCATTCTACATATTTTCATGATTTTCTCCAGCTTCATTCAGCAGCACATGGCTAAGATCAAAGACACTGGCTGCAAAGTTGAAGCTTGTCAGGGCAAGAATAATGATAGTATAAGGTGACAAGGTACTTTAGAAGAGAAGACAAAGTAGAGTTGGACTGGTGAGCCAACGGGTCAAGATATGGAAGGAAGGAGAATGTAGACAGTGAAGAGGTAATGGCCCAGGAAATAATGGAGGGTAGAGAGATTGGACTTTCTACCTCTGCTTCATCATCAACCACTGCTCTACAAACTGCCAACCCACTACCCTTAACAATTTAGCTCCTTGCCCATAAACACTTCCAAAATTCTCTCAGATCAACAATGATTTGGTCTGGTAAACCCAAAGCCGTTTTCTCCACTCTCATTCTCAGGATTTGTGACTGTAACCCTTACCCCTCTCCCTCAATATTCTCCTATACTACAGGTCACTGAGCTTTCCCAGTTCTACTATGGATCAGAGCACTTCTTAGACTTGTTTATCGGGCCATAGTCTCTCTACATTCTCTGTCCTTCCTGGGCTCATCCACTTCCATGGCCTCAATGATGACCTCTCTGATAACTCACCGATCTCTTTCCCTGAGCTCACTAACCCAAATGATGACAATGAAGGCCACTGACAAACACTGACTAACATTCTAAGGTTTACAAGCATTGTTCCATACATGATCTCATTTGAAAGGTTAGAACACAAATTCGTTATCCTGACACTTAAGCTACACAATGTGGATCCAACCAACCTCCCCAGGTTTATACTGGATATCTCCCCTTTGTTATGCATTCAGTATTAAAGCTGTCCCAGGATATACACTCATGTTGCTCTCTTCCACCATTTCTGCACAAATTCGTGCAGATCCATGCCCAGGCATGGCACTCTCATGGCATATTTGCTAAGATCCTTCCTTATCCAAGGCCCAGCTCAGTTGCTCCCTCCCCTATGAAGCCTTCCCCAAGCCCCCCTCTTATAATCTATAAATTTCCCCTAACCTACTCTAACATCTCCCAGGGGAAGAGACTCCCTCAACCAATGCAACTTACAGTCTTAGTGGCCTAGAGCAGAGGCATCAAACAGGTAGTTCATGTGGCCCACAACACTCCCAAGCACAGCCTGAGTGAAATTAAAATGTAATTGGGGAGTATTTAACAAAATAAATTAAAACACATTAAACTAAAGGAATGTTATATTTCAAGTTCAGAATAGAATAGAATAATTTTTAAAAATATTAGGTCTGCAGAGATCTTTATGGACACTCTAGTGGCACCAATTTTTATTTGATCCTAGAACACTGAGACATTAAGAGACTAGCCCAAGGTCACCTAGTTAGCAGCC
This sequence comes from Petaurus breviceps papuanus, assembly GCF_028583685.1. Lineage (NCBI taxonomy): Eukaryota > Metazoa > Chordata > Mammalia > Diprotodontia > Petauridae > Petaurus > Petaurus breviceps. The sequence continues at coordinate 9,729,940 of NW_027185777.1, read as the reverse complement.
TTGAACCCAGGGAAACCTTGCTTTCTAGTCACTAGATTCTGTCTATCCAAAGTAAATAAAAAGTAATTTGGAATGAGGGAAGGATGATAGCACAAACAATTGGGAATATCATGAATGTAAGAGATTGTGCTTGAGGTAGGCCTTAAAGGAAATTAGGATTCTAAAGGATCGAATGAGAGAATGAATTCTAACCATGGGAGGACAGCTTGGGTAAAAGCTCAACGGAAGGTAATGAAATATCAAATAGAAGGGTGCAGCAAGTTAACCAGTCTGGGTAAAAGACAAAGTACATGCAGTTAAGCAAGAGAAAACCAATCTGGAAAGATCAGCTGGATGCCATAACAAATAGGGTACATTCTTTGAAAAGCTGATTATTTAATGTGCGTGTATGTACACATACACTGTTGTTTGGTCATTTCAGTCATGTCTGACTCTTTGTCAGACAGAAAACCACTTGGGGCTTTCTTGGCAAAGACACTGGAGTGGTTTGCCATTTTATGCTCCGGCTCATTTTATAGACGAGGAAACTGAGGTAAACAGGATTAAGTGATTTGCCCAGGGTCATACAGGTAGTAAGTGTCTGACACCGGATTTGAACTCACAAGGATGAGTCTTCCTGACTCCAGGTCCAGCACTATATCTGCTATGCCATATACATGTATGCAAATACACTTATATGTACATATATTTGTATATTTGCACATATGTAAACATATTCTTGCATGCATATATAATCATACATATGTGTATATATACATATGCATGTACATTTGTAAATATCCACACATCACAAGCAGAAAGGCATCGTGCACAGAGGTGGCCTCCAAACAGGGAGACCTGGGTTCATATTTCACCTCTGACACATGCTAGCCATGTGACCTTGGGCATGTCATTTAAAGCCACCCTGGATTATTATCTTATGATGTTCTCACCCACCATCTGGGCAATAAGACCATAAATTGCAAAGAAGGTGCAGCAGACCTACATCTGCAGAGTTTCCCCACTAAAAAGTTAAACAAAGCTAGATGATAATATGGAGAGTTTGTTTGACTTGGAGTCACGAATACTTGAATTTAAATCCTTCCTAAGAAATTTCGGAGCTGTTTGACTCTGGACAAGTCACTGTAATTCTCTAGGCCTCAGTTTCCTCATCTGTAAAAATGGAGGGGGGAGGCCAGGTGGCTCAGTAAGAGCTCCGGCCCCGGCGTCAGGAGACCTGGGATCGGTTCCGGCCTCAGATACTTGGCACCCACACAAAAAAAACTGGCTGTGTAACCTTGAGCAAGTTATTTAACCCCAATTGCTTAAAAAACAAAATGGAGGATTAGATTCAATGGCATCTAAGGTCCCTTGTAGCTCTGGAACTATGATCTTTTGAGTTCTGTATACACAGAGGCAATCCCTGTGGTTAACTTATATACAGCCATGTTTATTAATCTGCTCCTGAAGGCCAGGGTCCCTGCCTTGCTCATCTCTGCACTGATGCATAGCACATTGGAAATAAAAGCACTTAGTGTCTGCTGAATTCCATACAGACCACAGGTGAACCCGGAAAGGTATCTAACATCAAGATACTGATGCGCTGCTGCTCTTAAGAGCCAGCATTAGCAAATCAAAAGTCCATCTCTCAATAATGACATGTTATTTCAATGTTACATAAACAGAGATGATTCCATGGTAGACACTTATCTTTCTGGGGTAGCTTAAATGTCCTGGCTCAAGGCAAGAGAATAAATGAAAAGTACTTGCCAGGTCCCAAGCAGGCCTATGAGTCTATCATTTACCATATGCAGTATAAACAAAGCAATGTTCTCCTCAAAGAACTCGATATATAACTGAGTCAAGATAAAACGGTTGTCATTTTTGGCAGGTAGGGAAGGCAGGGAGATGGAAGCTGGTGCTGCTGAGGACTCTGTACATCTCTCATGCTTCAGGAACACCTCTGTGTAGACCATTACCCATTAATTCCTTGCCTGCCTTTGTTTTCAGACACTAAAAAATGAACATTATTACAAAAATGGAAAATAAGTAAAAACTGGGGGAAAAAAAGCAGTAGAAGCAATGTGTTTTTATATATTTTTCATGACTGAGAAACCAAATCAGGCTACCATCAGTGGACATATATTTTAACACCATTACATAATTTGACACAAACACCTAGAACAGGAGTTCTTAACCTTGGGAGGGGAGTCATGGATTCCTTTAGCAGTCTAGCGAAACCTATGAATCCATTCTCATAACATTTTTAAATGCATAAAATAAAGTATATAACATTACAAAGGAAACCAATTACACTGAAATGGTTATTAAAACACTTTCTAAAACAAGTTCATGGCCCACAGGTTAAGAACACCTGAATTCAAGATCCACCTAGAGACCATAACTGGAGGACTTGAAAACAGAATTTCAGACACTGACAGGTGCTGGATAAGTTTTCAAACCATCTGTTCACTTTGCTTGAAAAACTAGGTGCTAAAGCTAATACAAATCTGAACCACTGCATAATTTTCCCCATAGGAAAAAAAAAACAATAGGGGCAACTAGCTGGCACAGTAGACAGGGTGCCAGGCCTGGGGTCAGGAAGATCTAATTCAAATCTGGTCTCAGACACTTATTAGCTATGCAATGCTGGACAAGTCACTGTTTGCCTCAGTTTCCTCATCTGTAAAACGAGATGCAGAAGGAAATGGCAAACCACTCCAGTATCTTTGCCAAGAAAACCCCAAATGGGGTCATGAAGAGTCAAGCAACTGAAATAACTGAACAAAAACTTTTTTTTTTTAAAGTAATGGGGGTGGAGTGAAGAATATGATCTTGTCAGTAGCTGGAAGTTCCTAGTACAGTCATGGAGCTGATGAAAAATCTGAGCTCCTTCACAATTTAGAAGCCTCAGAACCCAGATTTAGAGGGGTAAGGGAAAACAGAGGCATATCATCTGGTCTAATCTCTTGATTTTTAACATGGAAAAAGCCAACCCAATAACTGAGTCTCAGGTGAAGCAATCTGCCCAAGATCACACAAATAGCAAATGGCAAAGCTGGCATTTGCTCAGACTCCCAGTCTAATACTTTAACCACCCTCTCAATTTAAAGTCTTACAGAGTTGTGTGAGTTACTGAATGGCTAAGTGATTTGTTCAGGGTCACATAGCCATAATCAGATCTTGGACTCCCATCCAGGTCTTTCTTAACTCCAAAACTGGCTTGCTACCCACTCACTACACCACATTGCCACCCACGAACCTAATTATGCTTTACATATTTGCCACTTTTTTTCTGATAACATTTTAACAAAACATGACTATTTCTTCTGCATCCACTAGTCTCTACAACCTACTTTATTAGAAATACTCCTGATTGTTTGAACAGCATTCCAGCCCGCAGCAATGAGAACTTTAGAGATATGTCACTCAGTGAAGAACTCACGACTTATCATATGTATGCTGTCTTAAAGTCAGTAAACTAGTTTACGTTTTGAAGCAAAAACCGCTCCGTAAATCTTCCCCCCAGCCCTGCTTACATCAACCTCAGGCCATCACACGAGAGAATTCCTAGGAAAAATCCCTGGAGGACCCCTTACTACTGACACATAGAAGTAAAGACAGCACCATCACCCAAAGCAATCGAACAATCTCAATGTCTCTTCTCCTCTCTCTCTCTCTCTCTCTCTCTCTCTCTCTCTC
>NW_027185777.1:9642461-9726159 GCF_028583685.1 Petaurus breviceps papuanus | reverse complement strand
TCTCTCTCTCTGTCTCTCTCTCTCTGTCTCTCTGTCTCTTCTCTCTCTGTCTGTCTCTCTTTTCCCTTTTCCCATCTACCCTCTCCCCTCCTCTCTTCTCCTCTCCCTCTCTCTCTCTCCCCTTTTTTCCCTTTCTCTGTTGCTTCACAAAGAGCAGGAATCCAGCCTTTTTCCAGAAGGCACTCAGTCCGCAGGGAGCAAAGGGGTCCGAATGCTTTCAAGAGGAGGCAAGCATTAAAATGAAAGAGGTGGAGGGAAGGTAGCAAACTTTGTCCCAGTCCTCACTGCCCTCCCCAGCCAGCCCAAGCTGAAGTTCTTCCCCGGGGGAAGGGAACCATCAGGAGAGTAAGGGAGGAAAAGCCTTGGCGTGAGCAGCGACAGTTGAGCTGTCAGGGGTAACCTAATGACAGCCGCGGAGGAGGAAGGGCTCGCTGGGGGCTCTCGGTGCCATGGACCTTAAGACTCAGGTTTCTGGGCGTTCTGACCCTCCCTAGAAAGCTGTGCTGGGAGACCCCACTCCGACACCCCTCTCCACCCCCAGCCCTACTCAGGTGCAGCTCAGTTCCGCTCCCCTTGCTCATCTGCTCGCTTTCATGTGTTTTCTCGGGAGGGGGAGAGGAGGAGCTGAAAAGATCAGCCCGGGAGAAGCCCTGGATGGCAGCGAGGTCTCCTCCCTGCCCTGTTTGTCTCCCCCCCCCCCCCCCCCCCCCGGGATGAAAAAGGAAAATGGAAGTCGGGACCACCTTAAAGGCTAGGGTCACGGATGCTAGGAGAGGGGAAGAGGGGAAGGAGATTGCAGAGGAGGCAGAAGGGGAACTGCTCGGGAAGCAGGAGAAGAAAAAGAGAGAGAAGGGAGAAGAAGCGGGGGAGAACGGGAGGTCGGCAACAGAGCCTCTCACAAAGAAAACGAGAAGCTAGAGAGCAGCTTCGGCTCCCTACCTGTGCGGCAACTCCCAGCGGCGCCGCGGGCAAGGGATTATCCAGCAGGTCCATCTGGATCTCCTGCGCCACCGCCGCTGCCGCCACCGCCGGGATGGGAGGCGACTTGGACATGTCGCTTTGGACCATTGGAGAAAAGTCAGAGAGAAGAAAGGCAAGCGGCCAGCCGAGGTCCTCGTCCTAAGCCCCGCAGTCCGGCTCGGGGCTCCGCGGTCTGGCTCTGGGCTCCGCTGTGCGCTCCGCTAGGCGTCCCGAGGTCCGGCTCGGGTCCCAGCTGCTCGCTCTACTCCGCGGAGCCGAGGTGCGCCTCGGGGTTTGGCTTTCAGGTTCGGGGACTCGCTGTCCCGCCCGGGGCTCCACGGTCCGGTTCGGGGCTCCGCGGTCCGGCTCGGGGATCAGCTGGCCAGCTCGGGGCTCCACTGCGCGCTCAGCTTCTGCGCTCCCGCGCTGAATGCGCTGCCCCGCAGCGCCCCCAGCGCTCTGCCCAGCGAGCGCTCCCCACTTGGCCACTCTCAGGGCGCGAGACTTGGCCGTGCCATTTTGAAAAGCTAAAGATCCGAGGGACTGGAGGTAGAGGTGGCCCGGAGCCGCCAGGGGCCCGAGAGAGGAGCCCAGGAGAGACAGGTCCCTTCCTCTTTTCAGCGGCAGCCTTGGCGGCTGCTTTGCCTCGTTTAACTGGCCCCCGCCGGAGACCGAAAGTGAGGGCGCTCGGAGCTGCGGCTGAGCCAGGCAACAGCAGCAGCAGCAGCAGCAGCAGCAGCAACAGCCGCCGCCTGGCAGCAGCAAGCCAAGAGGGAGGGAGGGAAGGGGGAGAGCGAACGAGCGCGGGAGCGAGCGATCGGGAGGGGGAGGCGCGGCCGAAAGACAGGGAACCATGAAAAGTTCCTCCGGACAAGGCGAGCTCCCTGTGTGCTCCAACCCTCTCCCTGCCCCTGCCCCTTCCTCTCCTCGCTACAGCCCACGCCGTACAAAGTTGCCCCTGGCTACGCTTAGTGGATGGGTGTATGTGTGTGTGGGGGAGGTCTTCTAGTCTAGAGTAGCAATGAGGCCCACCGCTCATCACCTCCGACCCCTTGGGCCTCGGACTAGGAAAGGGTTACCAAAGAAAGGCGAGTCAGCTGAAATGATACCTGGAGAACAGGAACTGGAGTGAGGCAGACCTGGAAGCGAAGCCCACCTCACACTACCTGAGTGATGTTGGGCAAGCCATTTAACCTCTTTAGGCCTCCGTTTCCTCAAGTGTAAAATCAGAGGGCTGGACACAATGACCTTTAAAATCCCTTCCAGCTTTACATGAATGATGCTATGAATAAACACAAGGCCCTTTGGGTTACCCATATAACAAGTGTCAAGTCAGTACAAGGATTTTTTTTTAAACTAGTTCTAGTGACTTTGGATTGTTTTAGAAAGGAAACTATATAAACATCAACATTTAGGACCTGACCCAATTGAGTTGGACTTCAGATCCAGAACCTATGCCACTACAAATTACACCCAAGTTCTTTTTTTGTTACTTTAAAGCTCCTATTAAGCTCAAAAGGTCATCATCACTCTCTTGTCCACCACCATTCTCCCAAACCACCTCCATTAGGTAGCCCTAGCAAAAGTCAAGATGTTTCATGGTTGTATTGGGGAGGTTTTATACATTTTTAACATTGAGGCTGAAGTAAATAGGCTCACTTAAGGCAACATGAAAAACCTAGTTTTTGGCCATGGAAAAGCAGTAATGGCAAGAGTCAAGGTTGCTTCATTTAGAAAATTCCTTTCAGAAATTCCTAGCATATCACTTAGAGCATTGTGTGCAATACAGGTCAAATACCATGAAAACAAATACCATTACAATCCAAGGCTCTGGATCACAGGATTTCTGAGCTGTATTACTATTTTTTGGAGAAGCCGGGTGTGTGTGTGTGTGGGGGGGAGAGTCTCCGCTCCTGATTTCCTCTGTGTTAGGAGGTACATTTTGGAGTTGCCTAGGTCACTGAGAGGTTAAAGAATTTATTAGCTAACACCTGGACTTGAGACCAGGCCTTACTGACATGGACCTCCATTAGGGGTCTAACCATTGCTAGTATGGCCATGTTAAATAATAATTTAGACAGTCATTTGGAAGGTTAGAGTAATAAACCTCAGCAACCAGACCACTGCAATAGCCTTATATTTGGTCTTGCATCCAACCCCACAAAACCCTCCTTGACATAGCTCCCAATTTGTATTACTAAAACCCAGGTCTGACCATGTCATTGCCTTGGCTTAAGAAGCTTCAGGGGCTCCCTCTTGCCTCTTGGATGAAATACAAACTCTTGTTTGGCATATTAAACCCTTGATAATCTCTTTCCAATCTATGTTTCCAGACTGATTTCGCATTACTTTCTGTCATGCATTCTTTGTAGCAGCCAAACTGGCTTACTTATTATTTCTCTTACATGATATTTCCATTTCTTCCCTCTATCTATGATTTTGCCCACACAGGCTATCCCTCATGCCTGGAATGTACTTATTCCTCACATCAACTACTTGAAATACCAAGCTCCTACCATGGCATAGATCAAGTGATGTCTCCCAGAGGAGGCCTTTCCTGATTAAAATATATTTTTTAAATTCTATATATACTTTGTTTTTACTTAGAAATTTGTCATATCCTCTCTACCTCCTGTAGAATGCAAATTTCTGTAGGGCAAGGAATATTTCATTTTTTTTCATAGTGCCTGATTCATAGTGGTATTTAATACCTACTATGTTAAAGCACTGAACTCAATTTGCCAGCAAATTTGGAAAACTCAACAGTGGCCACTGGATTGGGAAAAGGTCAGTTTACATCCCAAATACTAAAAAAGAACAATGTCAAGGAATGTTGGAATTACTGAACAATTGTGCTCATTTCACATATCAGCAAGGTTATGCATAAGATTCTGCAAGCTAGGCTTCAGCAATGTGTGAATGAAGAATTACTGGAAAAGCAGGCTAATTTTTGAAGAGACAGAGGAACTAGAGACCAAATTGCCAACATTCGATGGATTATGGAGAAAACAATGGCATTCCAGAAAAACGTCTGCTTCTGCTTCCATGACTACATTAAAACCTTTATGTAGATCACAACAAAATGTGGCAAATCTTACTTGTCTCCTGATGAACCTGTATTCAGGGCAAGAAGCAACAGTTAGAGCATGGAACAATGGATTGGTTTAAGATTGGAAAAGAAATAGGACAAGGCTGTATATTGTCACTTTATTTAACTTATATGCAGAGTACAGCGTGTGAAATGCCAGGATGGATGAATCAAAAGTTGGAACTAAGGTTTCTGGAAGAAACATCAACATTCTCAGATATGCAGACAATTCTATTTTGATGGTAGAAATTGAAGAATTCAGAAGCCTTTTGGTAAGAGTGAAAGAGGAGAGTGAAAAATCTGGATTGAAGCTTAACATCTAAAAAAGATCTTGGCGACTAGTCCATCACATCCTGGCAAATAAAAGGAGAAGAAATTGAAGCAGTGTCAGATTTTATATTCTTGGGCTCAAAGATCACTTAGGTGGTGGTTGTAACTATGAAATTAAAAGATCCTATGTATTACGGACAAAATTGAGATTTGAACATGGATCCTTTTAATCCAAATCAAGTACCCTTTTTACTGCAACAAGATTTTCCCCAAGTCACCCAGCTGATAGATGGACTCAAACCCAGGTTGAAGTTCTTTCTGTTATATCTATTTTACTAGTATTTATAAATTATTGACATCATAAATGTATGCTGTTCTTAGAATATCCAATCTTTACTCAAGCTTTCTTTAGTTTATAAGGGACCTAGAATAAACAATCATGAAATATTACCCCAATAGGAGAAAGTGATATTAGTGGGATATATAAACACTATGTAGGCTTGTAAGCATCGATCCTTTCTATCCAGTCAGTCTTAAAATATCTCTCTTTATCCAGTATCACAGACACACAGATGAAAGCAAAAAATTTATAAGTAAACTTAATTCTTTAAATGTGAAAAATTACATAAATGCAAGACACTCCATCAATAATGTCAGTACAGTAAGCCTAGGCATTTAGCTTAAATAGTCATTACCATACTCCCTGTTCCTCTCCTCTCCTCTCCTCTCCTCTCCTCTCTCATCAAGTAGATGACTAACTTCTTGGAGCTGCATGTCAGAGGCAGTGTGCTCATTACTAGGTATAATGGACAAGTATATTCTGGGCATTACTAATTCTCTGAAATAAGAAGAGGCACTATTAGGGAATGTTGGCAGAAAAAAAACAACAGCACGCAGAATCCCTTTAAAGATTCCCCTTCTGCAAATGAATGATTAAGTAGCTGCATCCACTTGTTTCTTCCTCTCTAAACTAAGTTTAAGGTTGGTGAAATGAGGGAGCTTGCCTAACTAGCTTTGGAATAGGTCAGCAAAATGTCTGCTTTTTTGTTTATTTAGCTTACTGGTGCCCTTTAAACCTGGCCTATAGCTCAGAATCTCCACTGTCACATCATTTTTTAATTTTAATTTTTTGCATTTCAATAGTTTTATTGAAAGGTCACTTTCTTAGTACCAGAAAATAATGGTACTTCGTTAGGTTACTTCAGCCAACTTAAGTTTGCTTCGATGAATTAAAAAGGAAATTCTTCAGTGAATCAGGTGTTTAGGATTAACTGAAGACTACATCTGCGAAATGCTTTAGAAAATGAAGCATAAGACATATGAGACATACTGTGGTACTTTGGTTTATCTTTAAAGAGAAGTTTTTCCCCCACAATATGATGTCAAAGGGAAATTTGAACTAGTTATAGCTATTGTGGTAGTTAAGCTATATATTGCTTTCCCAACCCTCTATGCCAATTTAGATTCATTAACCTACAACTAGTCTTAACTGCTTCTTTGAATCTAAATCATTTTTCTAAAAGCCTACCTATACTGTACTTAACTTGGTAGAAAGAATTCTATTTTCTCAAAATTGTGCCCTTTGTTAACTTGCCATGTAAAGTAGATCAGAAGTAGACATTTAAAGAAGGAACCTATAGACCCTATTTATAAATCTGTTATCACTCCATAAAAAAGTCGCTCCTTGATTTTGATTTTGATTTTACTAGGAGTACAATATATGATTTAATCCACATGGTATTGGTATAGCTTACCAGAGAACCCCAGTCTTCTCAAATGTCTTTTTTGGGAGAGTAAAGGAGGGGTAGTTTGATATACTGAATGCACTTTGGCAAAATCCATATCGGGACAAAACATAGTCCTGTGAAGATATCCGAGAACCCAAGTGAAATAATTCTTTCTCTCTTAGCTTATCCTCTACCACCCCTTCAACACTAATTGGAGATAATCATTTCTTCCTGTCTCACCACAAAGTCCTTAGTAACTTCTTTTTTTGTACCCTTCCTTTGATTCTCTCTTTTTGTCCAGAGGAAAGCCAGCTCATCAAAAATACTGATGTGTTGGCTAAAGAGAAAGCCTAGAGGACCTGGGTTTAGGTGCTGCCTCTGACATAAACTGGTGGCATGACCTTGACACTGACCCAAGGCAGCCCTCTATGGAATGAGTTGCAGAGAGGAGATGCGGATGCTCATGAGTAGAAATTTCTTCATGAGATGTTCCCTATACCAATGAAATTGCAAATCTAATCCCTATCCCTAGGACAGTGGAACTTTGAATTTGAACTAGAAAAGACCTTGGTGGCCCCTGAGTCCAACTTTTTCATTTTACACATGGGTAAGTTGAGTCTGAGAGGTTAAATGATAATACCCAGTGATTATCTTGTTTTTTTTTTTCCCTTTTCTTCCAGATTTCCCTTTCCTAGAATCACAGATTCTGAGCTAGAAAGGGCCTCGTAGATCATATAGTCAGCATTCATTTTACAAATAAAGTAACAGGTTTCCAGAGTTAAATGACTTGCCAATCACATAAGTAGTAAGATGTAAAACTGGAATTTTAATTCACATCCTCTGATGCCAGATCTAATGATCTTTTCACTGGGCAACACTACCTTCGGGAACCTTTTCAATCTCTCACTTTCTTGGTTTTATGAATTTACTTGCCTGAGTCATTACCACTACCATTTCAGGCTATGATTAAGGAATTGCAGGTTTGTTGGATTTGAAATATATTTACTCTGGAATGGTGATCCAGAGAAGAAGCAAAATACATACCTTTGCAAGAAATTCTCTCTTACCCCCAACAAACCTGCAGTGCCTGGGGCCAAGAGGAATAGCTGAAGGAAGATTATAGTTCTGTCTGCTTGGAGTCCCATGGACAGTAAGCACTTTGGAAAAGGGGTAGAAATGTAAATACATTGTAGTATATCCACTTGCAGTGTTTTCTTTTGGCCAGGATAAGAATGGGACTTTTAATTTAATTGGCGTAGGAAACTCCTTCTACCAGTGTGGGACAGCAATTTCTTTACCATTTATCATCTTAGAGAGTTGCTTAGGACATGGAGAGTTATGTAACTTGCTTAAGGTCACATAGACAGAATATGTAAGAGACAAGACTTGAACCCAAGTTTTCTTCTTTCCCTGACACTGACTCTTTTTTTTTTCCCTTTTTTTTTTTTTTTGGAGGGCAATTGGGGTTAAGTGACTTGCCCAAGATCACACGGCTAGGAAGTATTAAGTGTCTGAGGTCACATTTGAACTCAGGTCCTCCTGACTTCAGGGCCGGTGCTCTGTTCACTGTGCCACCTAGCTGCCTTTGATGCTGACTCTTTTATGATCTTGTCATTTGTTTTTCTTCGATCAACTGGTCAGTAAAGACAATCAGTATTTTAGGTGCCATAAAGATATCTTATCCTAAAAAGCAAAACCCAGAACAATTTTTGGTAGGTATTAAATACTCACCAACTTAGATGAAGGTAGGGGTTAGAATATGAACATAGAAGTACTGCCACTGTGAAATCCCCTCCTTTATAGCCAGCAGGTTGACAATGGTGGGTTAACACATTCATTTCTTTCCTGTGAGTTTCTCCAGCCTTGATTTGTTTGTGGAATAACCTGGGTCTGGCTTCACCAGCATCTCTATCTTTGACTAAAGACCTTTCTCCTAAGATTTTATTCTATTTTTAAACATCTAGAGGCCTTGACTAGAGGATATGCAAGCTCAGGTACCATAGTACTCTGAACCACCAAGGCCAAATTGTACCAACTCAAAGAACTCAAATATCCATGGATTGAAAAATTAGTATCTTTCCATTTCTTTGAATTTTGTGGAATAGGACCTCACAATTTTTAACTAAGCAATGTTTTATTTGTGAAGTTGCATTCAGTCATGTGCAACTTTTTTCTTGGCAAAGCTACTGGAATGGTTTGCTTCTCCACTGGAACCTTCTCCAGCTCATTTTACAGATGAGGAAACTTGAGGCACTTGCCCAAGGTCACACAGCTAGTATCTGAGGCCAGATTTGAACTCAGGAAGTTGAGGGTACTTATGCTAAGAGTACTTATGTACCCTTGAATGCTAGATATTAAATTAATAAAACTATCCCTTAGTATCATTTTCCCACTTGGCAGATAATGTTTTGCATGAAAATTTCATGATGAATGTCTTTAATTGTATATTAATCACTTAATGGGGTCCAACTTTCAAGATGTTGAGTGAGTGGTAATCATCACATTATTCCCAGGAGATAAAATTAATGTTTCTTTAATTCTGCAAGTGAAAGGAAATGATAGCTGTTATTCTTAAGATCACAAATAAACTAAGCACAGAGGAAATATCACAATTTCATGTTCTCAGTTTTCAGCATCATGATCTTCCAGTAGTTCAGCCACAAAGATGATTTTTAGTTTTGGAAAATAATTGTCATAAGAAAATGTTCCACTCACAGCCTACTCAATGACTCATTATGGCATCAAGTTGAATCTTGGTCTTGGAGTATTACATTAGTGATACAAAAGCCCTGGTGTGTCCTACTGAACTAGAAAGACTTTGAATCCAAGACCTGTCTATAGAATGTAATCCTTCTAAGGGTAAAAATTCTTTCCTTTTTGTCTTTCTTTCCCCAGTGCCTATAGTGTAGTTCTTGGCACATAATACGCCCTTAACAAATGCTTGATCGATGGGCCAGCCTAGCTACAGGTACAGAAAATCGTTATTGTAAAGATGGACAGTACATGATGAATTCTTTTTGACATAGCCACTTGTTAAAGACCATCTACTGAAAAAGAAAGGAGTTGTCATCTACTTTGGTGTGGGGTAGCAGATACATCAGAGTAAGCATAGAACCTTCTCATAGGGATGCATTCAATAGAAAAATGCTAACAATCTTCATCTTATACAATCATGAGCCTTTAAATCAATCTTTAATAATATAAAATTTTGTGCAAGGTGCAAATATGTTTTTCCTTCTCTCCTAAGGATGGGAGAAAAGAGTGTACAATAGAAGGAGGGTTTGGGATTAAACAGACAGATGGCTTTCCTGACATTCTGACAAGAAATATCTTTTTGGTGTCCTTACTGATGCACACCCGAGTTCCTCTCCTCTATTGACCTCCCCTTTGAACAGGGAGTGAAAGTTGTTTACCACTGGAATTGGTTGCCAGGAGAAAGATGGGAATGGATGGAAAAGTTGAATAGTATTTCTAGGGGAACAGGAATAATCAATATGATCCAATTTGAAACAGGGCCCTAACATCTTCTGTCCTGAGGGTAGCACTTAGATAAATCTTGCTTCTGCTCCCCTCCCCATAGTCACATATGTCCTTATAGTTCTATCCTGAGCAGCGTAGCAAAGGGAACAGAACACTAGTTGTGAACAGTCATTTAATCTCTCTGAACCTAAGTTTTCTCATCTATAAGTTGATGATAATAATAGCCCAAGGTAGTTAGGTTTGGGGTTTGTGAGGATCAAATAAGTCCACAACTATGAATGTAAAGTGTTTTGTATACTTAAAGGAAAAATATGAATATCAAATGGTTTTTCCCTTTCTGTATCTACCTCTCTATCTCGGTACCATATTTGCTTATGTTTGGTCAAGATCCATGTCTACCTATGGGCTTGTTTTGGACACAGTTGGAAATGTTCTCTACTACCTGGGGAGGTACACAAATTGTTCCCCCACCCCATCCCCTGTTGTTCTGTTGTTGCTGTGATCACTGTTTTTCCCCTCCCAACCTCCCATTGTCAGAGAAATGAACAGTCACTAAATCATCGTGCTGTGCTTAATACTGGCCTCACAGAGAGAGATTTGGGAAAAGGAAGGCCGAGAAAAGAGGCAACATATGAGAGGCAGGTGAATGATGATTTCTTCCCTGGGAGATGATGGAACTTTTAAGTTGCTCTTTTAGAGAGATCGATTAATAGATAGATAGATAGATCGATAAATAATAGACATATCTATCATCTATCTAAAGTATGTATAGAGATAGATATGTTTATCTAGCTTTCTCTATCCATACTTATAGATGGATGTCTATCTTCCTCTATCTATACATACTTAGAGAAAGATGATAGATATAAATAGAGGTTTTCATGTTTCTTTACCAGCTCAAGATGATAAGTAGAAGAAATAGTAAAGAGAGAGAAACTTATGAACTTACATGAATTAAAATCCTCTAGGCTTGAGATATTTTCCAAGTCTACCTGGAAAAAAAAAAGAAAGAAGTGTGTCTCTTTGGGTATCTTTTACCGGTGTACATCTGTATTCCTCTCCTCTCTGGACCTCCCCCTTCAGCAGCAGCTCAAAGTGTCTTTGCAGGATGATGGTCTACTCTCAGCCCTCTCATTCAGGACCTACACCTATCATCAGTGTCTTAGCATTTTTTAAATTGTGGGTCACAACTCCATATGGGGTCTTGTAACTGAATGTGGGAGTCATGAAAATTTGGCAACAAGGAAGGGTTTCTGAATGCCCACCGATCAAAAATTAATTCAAAATCAAACATGTAATGAATCCAAGGTATTTCTGGCAGCTCTTGCCCATTTTGCTTTGCACGACTTCCCTGCAGTCTTTGTTCTAAACACAGCATTGATGATTACAAAATCAAACTATTGATCAACTCTGAAAAATGCTGAAGATGTTCTACACCCTGCAGTATCAAACATTCTGCTAAGAATTAATTCTTTATGTAAAAATGAACAAGCATATCCATCTCATTAGTATGTAAATTTGCTTTCATCTTTAATAAATGGTAAAATTATTTTTATACCGAAGAATTATTTTAAAATAAATTTCTTTATGATTTATTATCTGTAAATGTTTGATTTGCATACCTTTTCTTACATACCTATATACCTGGAGCCATGTAAAAAATTTTCAGGCAAAAAAGGGGTCACAAATGTAAAAAGTTTAAGAAGCCCTGTCTTATATTCCAGGTTGAAGTTACCTCCCCGGGTGTTATTGTTGGTTCCTCTCAAGGATATTACTCCACACAAAACTTACATGTGGGAGAGTCTGAGAAACCATAACCCTTGTTATGCTGCCCGTAACTCATATTACAATCAGGAGGCATCACCCCTTTCTCTATGTTACATCTTCAATCTGCTAAAAATGTTCCTAAATAGGGTGGCTAGGTGGTGCAGTGAATAGAGCACAGGCCCTGGAGTCAGGACGACTCGAGTTCAAATCTAGCCTCAGACACTTAACACTGTCTAGCTGTGTGACCTTGGGAAAGTTGCCTTCCCCCTTCCAAAAAGTAAAAAAAAAAAAAAAAGATGTTCCTAAAGTTGGTGGGTTGTTTTCCCTTCCAGCCTTAATATACATATTGCTTGGGTAGGCCAATCTTAGGCAAAATGGCAAATCAAGCAGTTTGTTTTCTCGTTTTTCATCTAGAAACCTCTAGTTTCTCCATTCTGCCCTAGATATCTAAGAGCTTCACAATTTCTTAGTTAATTAAGACCCTCCATGAAAGTCCTGTTTTCTAAATCTATTTTTCCTCTCCCTTGGCTCAATATCAAGAGTTACCTTTCCTAGAATTACAGAATTCTGGAGTTGGAAGTCATTTGACCAAAATGACTCGATTTAATGTATTAAGCACCTACTAGTTATGAGGTCCTGTGTTAGCTACTGGAACTATAAAGACAAAAACAAAACTGTTCCTCCTCACAAGGCACTTAAAATCTACTAGAAGTCTTTTCATAGAGGAGGAAAGCAAAGTTCCTAGAATAGTGACTCTCAAAGAGCGGTCCTAGGACTCCTTGGGGGTACTCATTGCCCTTTCAGGGGGGTTCATGAAATCAAGACATTTTCATAATCATATTAAAATATCATTTGCCTATTAAAATATTTCTCCCTCACTAATGCATTGTTGGTGGAGTTGTGAACTGATCTGGCCATTCTAGAGAGCAATTTAGAACTATGCCCAAAGGGCATAAAACTACGCATACCCTTTGATCCAGGAATACCACTGCAAGGTCCATATCCCGAAGTTTTTTTAAAAAGGGAAAAAAAAGACCTATTTGTACAAAAATATTTAAAGCAGCTCTTTTTGTGATGGCTGAAAATTGGAAATTGAAGGAATGCCATCAGTTGGGGAATGGTTGAACAAGTTGTGGTATATGATTGTAATGGAATATTATATGTGTCATATTATATGCGGGGTGATTTCAGAAACATCTGTAAAGACTTATATGAACTGATGCAAAGTGAAGTGGGCAGA
Source organism: Petaurus breviceps papuanus (assembly GCF_028583685.1). NCBI lineage: Eukaryota > Metazoa > Chordata > Mammalia > Diprotodontia > Petauridae > Petaurus > Petaurus breviceps. The sequence continues at coordinate 9,713,627 of NW_027185777.1, read as the reverse complement.
ACTGGAAGAACATTGTACAGAATAATAGCAATATTGTACAATAGACAACTGTGAATGATTTAGCTCTTCTCAGCAATAAAATGATCCAAGACAATCCCAAAGGATTCATTATAAAAAAAAAATGCTATCCAACTCCAGAGAAAGAACTGATGCCATCTGAATAGACTAAAGCAAACTATTTTTCTCTCTTTCTTTCTTCCTTCCTTACTTTCATTTCCTTTCCTTTCCTTCCTTCCATTTTCTTGCACAAGATGACTAATATGGTTACATTTTATATGATTGTACATGTATAACCTGTATCAGATTGATTGCCATCTCAGGGAAGGGGGAGGGGAATAATATATAACGAGGCTCAAAAGATGAGTTGGAACTAGATGCTGATGGACTTTAAATAGAGGAGATAATTGGGAGGCACTGTAATTTCTTGAGTTGTAGAGTGATGTGGAAGGTTTTTGTTTCAGGAATATCATTATGTCAGGTATTTGGAGGGTGAATTAGAGCAGGAAAGAAACGAGGTAGTGGGAGGGATAACCTATAGACAGGTCACAAAAGACCCATTGGCATTCATGCAATGTTGAGAGTCATGGGTAGTATCTCTTTCTCCTCCCATCAACACCCACACTTCCTGCACTTTGGATGGACTCTCCCTGTGACAAATTCATGAGAATGGAATAAATAAGAATCCCAGGGTGAGTTAAGAGTGGATAGCTTGAAATCTTCATTGATGGAGGGAAAATCTATATGAGTGAGATGACAGAAACATTTGGAATGATAAATCAAAAGTTTTAAAGGTAGTAGAATGCTTTTTATTGGGGCAGCTAGGTAGCACAGTGAATAGAGCACTAGCCCTGGAGTCAGGAGGACCTGAGTTCAAATCCAGCCTCAGACACTTAACATTTACTAGCCGTGTCACCTTGGGCAAGTCACTTAACCCCAACTGCCCTTGCCTTCCCCTCTCCAAAAAGCAAAAAACAAATGAATAAAAAAAGAATGCTTTTTATTACTATTTGTACAACTATATTAAAATAAAAATATCACTATCAATAAAATTAGCTTTCAGGATCATTTTAGTCTTTATTTTGATGTAATTATAGAACAATACAAAATTCAAACACAGAAATGGAAAATTGGTGATTGAAAAAGAATCATCTAACCCAACTCAGCTTTCAAATGCAATATCAATGCAAGAATTGTTATGATTCTTTTAGCCTGTCTATTTTTAAATGTTCCTACCATTTCTACTGGCAGGCTAATAGGCAGGAAAAATACAACTCAGACTACAAGAGTACATCTATCGACTTTCCTGTTATTCTCATGGCTGTTTAGATAACCATAATTATATTTTTGTCAAATTGCTCATTCACTTTGGCATAAACTTTTTCCTATTAGAAACTTGCTAATATAACAACAATGGCGAGGGGATGGAAAAATGTCAAGGAAAAAGTAAAATATCTTAAACTGTATATCAAATTTCTAGGGAAGATTTATTGAAACACATTCCCTTAATCTACTAAATTTATTATGTAGCTACGTCGAGAGAATTTATTATTTAGTAACAAGATATGTAACCAAAAGTAAAATTTCAAGTCTCTGTCTTTTCTGAAAGCAGACAAGTCAGGTTTACTAACATAATGTTGTACATTAACTAATTGATTTGCTTAAGTGCCTACTCTACTTATTATACTGGTAGAGTGCTGGAATTGCAGCTTGGGAAAACCTGAGTTCCAAATCTGCCACAGACAATTATTAGTTTCTATGACCTGAGGTAAGTAATTTAAACTATTTCAGCCTCAGCTTCCTTATCTGTAAAATGGAGATAATAATAATGCCTACCTCACATGGTGGTTGCAAGGATAAAACATGATAATATATATAAAATGTACACAAACCTTCAAGTGCTATGTGAATATTACATATCATCATCAATCATCTTCATCACATAATGGATTGTGCTTTACAGAATTTACAGAAGTGAAACAAAAATTCTTCTAAGCAATTTTTTCAGGCTTGTGCTTTTTTCATCATATACATAAAGGAATTTACTAGACCACAGAGAACTAATTCTTGCCCCAGCTCTTTTTTTTTTTGCCTTTTTGGAGGGCAATTGGGGTTAAGTAACTTGCCCAAGATTATATGGCTAGTTATTTTGTATGGGTGTTAAGTGTCTGAGGCCGGAACCGAACTCTGGTCCTCCTGACTCAGGGCTGGTGCTTTACTCACTGGGCCACCTATCCACCCCTTGCACCAGCTCTTTTGCAATACTGGTATTACCATGAAGAATTCACAGCTTCTCTGGACCTGTTTCCTCATCTTAAAAATAAATATATGGGACTACATAATTTGATGTTTCTTCTATTTCAGAAATTTGTTTTCTTAGAAATAGTTTTCTAGTCCAACTCTCTTACTTTGCAGATAAGGAGGGAGGCTAACTGATTTGTTCAATGTCACATAGGTAGTAAGGAACAGAGACAGTATTTGAACCCCAGGTCATTTGATTCAAAATTGATTGCTTTTCCCATGGTGCCATACTACCTCCTACATAGTTCACTTCTTTGATTCCATGAAAACAAAGAGGTATAGATACAGTAAGTTAATAGCAAAAGAATGTGCTATATTGTGATCAGTCTACACTTAATTTTTTATTGACTTTGGGAATGCCCTTCTCTAGAAAACTGAGATTCTTGGGGGAGGAGGGAGAGAAAGATGCTAGGTGATTAAATATCTTCACTCTGCATTCCAAAATAAAATATCAGCCAGATACAAAACCAGCATAATAAGGTTTAATAAGAGCTTGCTTTCATGTGTGGTTAAGAAATATGCATGACATTTTCCGCAGAAAGATTCCTTCTGTTACCAAAAAAAAAAATCCAAACCCAAAGTTGTAATGAACAAAATATTCAGTGAGTTTATAAAGTATTTTTGCTTCATTATGCAAAGTATTAGAATGACCCAAACTCTTTAGCAATCCAGATGTCAGCAGTGAGTACTTTTTTTTTATAAGCAATTGGGGTTAAGTAACTTGCTCAAGGTTACAGGGCCAGTTATTTCTGGGTGTGGTGCTAAGTATCTGAGCCCAGATCTGATCCCAGGTCATCCTGACACTGGGGCCGGTGCTCTTACTCGCTGAGCCACCTGGCCGCCCCAAGCAGTGAGTACTTCTAACAGTTGTAGAACCAAACAGTGTTTAGTTCTCCTACTTTTCAGTATGATTGAAATGTTTCTTCTGGTGGTGTCCTGCTGTGGTTATGAATCATTATGCTTAATGTTAGTATACTGCACCAAGGTGGAGTTTTTTTTTAATCTAAAAGCATAAAAATGCTTTGCAAATATGAATAAAAGTTTAACAATAATTTTGCAAACTGGTTTTATTCTGGACACTAAGGATTTCTTGAAATATTACCTGGTGTTGCCATTTAAATAATGAAAACCAAACAGATACAAAATGCCATATGGTAATAACAATAATAATGCTTGTATAGGGTGACTTTCATCCTAGAAGACTCAAAGATAATTAAAAACTTGGAGCCAGTGCCTGATACATAATAAGCAGGTACCTGATAAATTCTGGTTGACTCGACAAAAATGTTTCCTCAAGCACACTCAAACATTTTCTGCAACAGTATGAAATAAGAAAGGAACAATATGTTTAATTAAAACAACAGGTAGGGGGGATTTAATTACTAGATCTTAATTATTGCCAAGATGCTTCTTTCTTTTGTTTTTTCAAACATATAAGATACGATTCATTGACTGATTCTCAAGGATGAGGCCTAAACTTTACAAATAGTTGTATCTTTCTGAGTCTCAGTTTCCTCCTTCAAAAAAATGAGTGTTGGATTAGGGATAGTGGCTAGGGCACTGGATTGAAATCAAGAGGACCAAAGTACAAATTCCATGTAGACATTATCTGTGTTTCTTTGGGCAAATCACTTAATCTCTGTCTCATCTACAAAATGGAGGAGGTTGCATTTGACTTCAAAGGTTCTTTTTGGTGCTAAATCTAGGATTGTATAACTAGATAACCTCGAAGTTCCCTTCCAGTTCTAAACTCTACTGTGCTATGAGCCAACAATATAAAATTAGTCTAAGATTAGGAAGTTGGTAGTAGTCTACCTGGTCTATGGAACAGATTTGACTTTCAGCAGCTTAGTCAGTGAAAGGAGGACACTTCATGCTCAGAAATTTATTCAGTTTTCAGTTGCCCCTGATAATGGGGTATAGAAAATGTATAAATAGGTTAAATACACATATAATCAAAGAACTTATTTGAATAACATATTTCAAAACATCTTCTCTACCATAATTTTCCCAGCTAACTAAATCAATTAATTTATATTTTATAGCTAAACTCCGTTCTGCAAATTCTTTCAAGAATTGGTTCTTTATGTAGGAATCTGCATACTGTACAGGATCTTTCATATTTTGAGAAGTCTGCCTATGCCCTTCATAGGCTCAGTAATGATTCCCCCCCCAGGGAGAATTGTTTTTCTTGATTGTTGTTTTGTACGGTAATAATACACACACATAGCCATAAATAGGAATTTTGGCACCTAAGGCAAATTCAGTTGAGGAGTGGAGAGGTGGAAAGGACAGTCTGACCTAGAAGTTATGGAGAGAGAAGGGATGGGATCTACCCAAGAGAATCTGGAACTGGCTCTTGGGGCATACAAGACGACCCTCAATTTCCTCTTGACCTCTGGAAGAGGGGGACCATTCAGAAAAACAAGTAACAAGCACAATAGGTGAGAGAGCGGCAATGAAGGGGAGGAAAAGCCTTTCCCATATGCCAATGTCTTAGCAGCAAAGCCTAGTTGCTCAGCCCTAGATATATGACTCTGTACATAGCGATGAAGATTTTTTTAATTTGATAACAGGGAAATGGTTTAGTAAGAAGCAATAGCAGGATTTAAAGGGGGAATTTTCATTAAATAAGGAATTAAAGAGGCTACCGTGACCATTTTTTTTCATCTATACCATCACTTATTGCCAAACATATATTAAATATCTTATAAATATTCCTTGCTTACTTAAAATGTAGTAAGAGTGGCACTGAATACAGGGCCACAAAGGCATATAACTTATTTCTCTGTGGACAATGCAATTCTGACATCCACAGTTACTAATGATCTCTTAAATGCCAAATCTTATGGCCTTTTCTCAACCTTCATCCTTTCTGAAGATTCTGCTGCTTTTGACACTGTTGACCATTCCCTCTTCCTAGTTACTCTTTCCTTTTCAGTTTCACAATACTGTTTTCTCATGGTTGAAGTTCTTGTAGGCCTCCCAGTTATCCGGGTTTATAACCTGGAAATAATTCTTAACTCCTTTCTTCCCCTCTTCCCACTCTATATCCAAGACATTTATGCCTCCTAATCGTTCTTTCTGGTTCCCACTATTCTATTCTCCTATTCCTCTTCCACAAAGATGCCAAACAGATATTACAAATGTACAGGGAGCAGCAAAAAATTCTTAGGGTATGGATGTGACCACATTACTCACTTGCTAAAATATCTTTATTAATTTAAGGATGAACCACAAACTCTTCAACCTGTAATCTAAAACTTTCCACAATGTTGCCCCCACCTAGGTACCCAGTCTTATTTCATGTTGTCCAATTCACATGCTTAGTGTTCAAGCCAAATTGTACCATGACCTAAACTCGACCTTTCACCTCCTACCTCTAAGTTTTTGCAACACCGTCTGTCCCTGTCTGGAATGAACTTCTCATCTTTGCCTCTTAAATTCTCATCTTTCTTTTAGAATCAGTTAAGGTTTCACTCTTCTCCCCAAAGTCCTCCCTGCTGTCTACCCCTCCCTATAAGAGCTCGTTCCCATCTCAAATGACTTTGTATTTACCTATCTGTTTACGTATTGTATCCACCCAGTAGAATACAAACTTCTGGAACACAGAGACTTGTTTGTTTTGGTCTTTACTTCCTAGTTCTGGGTTTTGCACTGGGAGCATACTCTAGGAGGCACTCACTAAAATTTTAAAATTTAGAGCTCAAGAAATTTTTCTTGAATTAAATCAAATGTAGCCAGGGGCAGCTAGGTGGTATAGTGAGTAGAGCACTGGCCCTGGAGTCAAAAGGACCTGAGCTCAAATCTGACACTTAACACTTACTAGCTGTGTGACCTTGGGCAAGTCACTTAACCCCAATTGTCCTACCTTCCCCCTCCAAAAAGAAAAAAAGAATTAAATGTAGCTGGGTTGAATTTAAGGAATATGTGGACAGGTCCTTTGTCCAGGCTGTTACCCTACAGCCTCATTATCTGTAAGCGATCAGCCTGAAAAGATGTTGCAAAGTACCAAAGACACCGAGCAGTGCATCATTAGAGAAAGCTGACCAACACCCACTCCCACAAGAAGACTTTCAGCTATAGGTTGGAGTGATGCTTCTGAAGTCCCTTCTGACTCAGAGATTCTGAGTTATAAGGTTAGTCACATTGAAAACATGTCCTCTCTCACTGATAACCAACACAACCCACAACATAATCATTATTTTTAGTTGTTTCTTTAAATTCTCTACACTGCCATCTCTTTGTGGGTGGCTCTACTTCTTTTGTCATCCACGGTTCCTAGAAATGTGCTGGACACACAGTGGGTGCTCAATAAATGCTTGTTAGCTGATTTTAAAAACACAAATGAAAATATTACCTGGAAGTTCAAAAGATCATACTTTAGATCTTAAATATTTGCAAAGAAAAGTAGCAATTCTATTAGAATATATGTTTACATTAAAAAATAGGGCAGTACGAAAGTCCTCCTTGGAAGACACATTGGGACAGAGAAGTTCTGGTAAGTCCCACCAAATCAAAGGACCAGTGATAGATAATATGTCTGTTAACCGAGGACCAGCCTGCCTAAGTTCAGAGAGGTCATCACCAGGTTGTCCACAGTACACTGAATTTTTCAGCCTATAGCTGTGGAAGAAACAGAGATAAAATGGAAATGATATTGATAAAATAATAACTCCCTGAAGAACTGAAGTAAAAAGAGAGCTCAGGAGGGAGATGAAAAATAAACATCTCCTCAAAATAATTCCCAGGAACAGTGGAAGAAAACACCAAGAACACAGAGCCTTCTTATAAACACCTCTTCATTCCATAGTAAATATACAAACCTACTTGAAACATTTAAATAAAATGTGTTAAAACACATTTTTGAAAATCCACCAGAGTTTTTGCATTAGTGCACTGAATGAATCTTCAGAACCATATTTTCCAGGGCTCTATTAGAGAGGAAGAGTAGTGCAATGCAATGATGGACTTGGAAACTCCATTCATTTCCTGCCTTGGGTTGCTACTAGCTGTGTGATCCTTGGTTAAGTAGCAACCTTTCTGAACTTCACTTCTTTTATTTCATACTTTTTTTAAGGCAATTGGGGTTAAGTGACTTGCCCAAGGTAACATGGCTAGTTTTTGTGTTAAGTGTCTGAGGTCGGATTTGAACTCAGATTCTCCTGACTCCAGGGCCAGTGCTCTATTCACTGCACCACCTAGCCTCCCCTGAACTTCAGTTCTTGACCTAAAAATAAGGTCAGGGGACTAGATGACCTCTAAGGTCCTTTCCAACTATAAATGTATGCTCATGAGATCTTTTCACATGCTCTGAGAATCTTAAGAACCAAAATTATATAGGCAAATTGTGAATTTCTTTGGATATTAGAAAGGTAGGGGGAGTAGGTGGTATGAATCAAATACTAAACACTGAGCTGCAATGTGTGAGCATCAAAGCTTCATAAAATACCCCGATGATCCCTGGTTGCGATGGGAGACAGAGTATAGAGCTCCAGTGGGGATGTGGGAGTGTGTAAAAGCTCCTTTGGGATAGAATGAAGTCCTTCGAGGTGCTGCTCAGCCTAGAAAGCAAATAACTCTAAGTATTCATCCCTCTTAAATTCAAATTATTCAATGGGGATTAATTCTGGAAGAAGAATGTTACCTGGAAAATGGAATGTATGGGACAAAAAAGATATTGGGCTGTAGTCACGGCTTATTGCACAAAAAGAAATGACCATTCCCTCCTCTTTCATGTTTATTTTAGGTCTTTAACATCTTTTATGTAGTTCTCTTGGGAAATAGGTAGTACTTTAGAACATTGTATTAGGGGAATTGGTTGTATTCTTTCTGGAAATAATATTCTGCTACAGTAAAGTTGTAGATAGCAGCAACTAAATTTACCATTCTATTGAAACCATATCTTTCAATGAACTCTTGAATAGCTGATTATCCAGTGTTCTTTCTTCATGACCTTTTTATAGCATTTGGCACTGTTGATACCAGCCCCCCATAAACAATAAACTTTCTCCTCTCTTAGCCACCATGACACTGCTTATCCTGGTCTTCTCCCTGTCCATTTGATGATGACTTCTCTGGTTTGCAGAATTGCAGAACTTCAGATTTACAAAGGACTCCCTTTGACTCTCTAGTGCAGCCTGTACTTGAAAAAGAATCCCCACTACAAAACACCTGAGAAGTGGTTCTCTAGTCTTTTTTTCTTTCTTATTGTTTTTGAGATCTCCGGGGATGGGGAAGCCATTGCTTCCCAAGGCAGTCTGTTCTACTGTGCTCTAATTGTTAGAGAGCTTTTCTTGACATCAAGCCTACATTTTCTCCTTTGAAGTTTCCAACCTAGGATATTTGCTATTTCCTTAATCCCTTAATAGAGGTGTTCCATGAGGCTTTGTTCTGAGTTTGCTTTCTCTCTCCATCTCTGTGTCTCTCTCATTCTCTCTGTCTCTGTCTCTCTGTCTCTCCCTCCTTCTGATAGCTTCATGTACCCCCATGACTTCTCATCTATGCAGATGATTCCCATTTCTCCATATCTACCCCATCTCTGTTCAGCACTCCAAATCCCTATCTCCAGCTTGAATGTACTGAAGGTACTTCAAACTCCATAGGTCTAAAATGAGTTCATCATTTTCTCCACTAACCTGACCCCTCTTCACCAAACCCTGTCCAATCACCTTCACCATATCCCTCTCCCCTTTTCCCTCCGCCACACTGTCATCTTTTTGGTTTAAGATTTCAATATCTGGTAACTTCTTAGTGGTATTCTTGAATTCAAACTCAGCTCTCTCCATCCATTCAGTTATATGGCTGCCAAAAAAAAATCTTCCTCCTAAACTCACACTTCATAAAAGGGCATCTGGGTATTCCATTTAACTGTTCAACAACCTTTAATTGTTCCCCATTTCCTATAGGATAAAATAAAAACTCCTCAGTCTGGGTATTTAAGCCTAGTAGGTCTGGTTTTGACCTTTTCTTTATCTCCTAAAAAGGTCACTCATTCCCAAGTCTGTCACACACACACACACATATACACACACACACGCACACACCCATTTCTATCAAACTATGCTGCTAGCTGTACCTTCATGTTGTCCTGGCTTCTCCCATCTCTGTGCCTTCGTGGACATTGTCTTCCATTCCTGGAAATCATTCCTCCCTCACACATATTAGTTAAAACATTTCTTTTTCTCTAACTAACCTCAGGTTCCTTTTTCTACAAAGCTGTCTCTGAAGCCCTCAGCTGAAAATGATTCCGCGCCATTTAAATTTCCTAGAGCACTCTGTCTGGATCTGTCCTTAGCCATGATTGTATTCAACCTTGTGTAATTCCTATTTGTATTCATGTCTCATCCTTTTTATAGCAGTCAGTAAGCTGCTTGATGGCAGGACAGGCATATTTTTTTCATCTTTGTCTCGCCTGCTTTGTAAAGGTTTAATAAACATTTGTTGAGTTGGATTGAATTAGTTAACATAGACATAAAATGTGATGCACTGATACTATAAAGTGCTTGTTATTAATAATAAAATTCATACCAGTAAGTATGTGCGTACTGATTTCTATGTATAAGGAACATTCTCCTCCTCCTCCTCATCCAAACATGTTGTTCTTTCCAAAGAAAAACACCAGACTGAAACAGACTAGGTTCTCACAAAACACATTTCAAAGACGTAGGTATTTTAGAAATTTGTCAATCAATACTATCTTATGTCAGGATCATGATCTAAAATATAAAAAAAAAATATCCCCCAAATCCCTCTTTATCCAAATATAGTACTTGAAAATAAAAACTTTTCAAGACTTTTTGAAAAGATTATTTGTTGTGTTTGACTAATATTGATTCAAATATATTCTTCTGAAATAAAAAAAAATTTCAAGTGAATTACACATATCTTAATCTAGTAGATTACATCTCCTCAGATGAAAGCTGCCTTGGGGTTTTATTATTGTTATTATCATATGAGAATTTGCATTTTATAAATACATCCAGGAAAGGTAAAAATCACATTAATATCATTAGCAAAAATATTGATTTCCAAACCCTTTCCTTCCTTAGAAACAATCTGAACATGAAAAAGGGTTTGCCCCCCAAAAGACTTAAAATGTTTTAAATGCAACATAGCAAAAATGATCCAGAAGATGAAAGCCTTAGTTACCATAATTTTCTTAGGAAACAAGCACTGTGATCAGGCTCAGTAACAAAATGTCATTCAAAAGCCAATTCAATGAATTTGAAGAGCCCCTTCAAAGAGTTTAACATCTACCTTAGAAATAGTTGACTTGGTAATTTATCTTGGTATCTCACAGCTGATCCAAGGCAAGATAACTTCCATCTTATTTCCAACCTAACATCAAAGATTGACCTAACCTGGATAACAGAATGAATACCATATGAAAACAAAAATTAGCAAAGAAATCTCCATGGAGATGAACACTTTCATTTCTCATTTGAATATTTTATTTATAATATCTTGCTCATACCTTTTTTTCATTGATCATGCTTTGCTACTCTGCCAACAAAGATACCATGTTTCTCTCCTTTCTTTGTGTATGTTCTTATGTCTTGATGGCTGACAGTGAAATATACTCTACAATATAGAGAACAATGATACCATCATGCTCAGGGAAATATTTGTATTCAGAACAAAAGGTGCACTACAAAGAAGATCATTTCTATCCAGTTTCTTGATAAAATAATTTTGGAGTTCAATACATAACTAATTTTGTGTCTTAACCAATATGTTCTGAATGATACCAAACACACTGAAGAATACTGAGAAAATTTAGAGAGGCAAAGAAACTGAATTAACAAACAGATGGGTGCATATAATATAGGAACTTCTTCTATTCAACAGTTTTAATTATATGAACATTATTTTAGAGTTCAATATGTTTGCCCTTTATGCTCAATGGTACTTCCAATGGAGTCTGAATTATCATGAAAATTATGGTGATGCTTTCTCCAAGTCAAATTCCCTTGCATTTATTTTGTATATTATAACATAGATGCATATATACAAGTACAGTTCTATGTCATGGAATGTAAGCTCCATGAAGGCAAGAACCGTTTCATTTTTGTCTTTGTATCCCAGTGCCTCCATGGTGTCTGGTACATAGTAGGGATTTAATAAATGATTGATTGATAGTGATTTTCAAACTAGGTCCTATCTGGAGATGTAGGGATCTAAAAGAGAACTTAAGGAGTTCTTTAAAAGATAAATGGTCATGGCAAACACAGGAACTTGTTTGTATGTCTTCTCTTCTAGGATTCTCTCCAGTGCTTCAGCAGAAGTTGGCATTCTAGAACCTGAAGATCACATAAAGATTTTACAACATCAGAATGTAAATTCATTGGCAAAATAGGGTAGAGTGCCAATATGATTAAACATCTGGGTAATTTCTGGGGAAGACTGGACCTGTATACATTATCAACCTCTTTTTTTCTCCCTCAAATCATAGTTAATAGCCAACAAAACCATATTAAATCCTCTGAACACTAGTAAATCCGCTGTAAACATATATTTACACACTTCAATTAATCCATGATCCCACTGATATAGGTATTCCCTCCAAGGGTTTATATTCACCTCATGTTCTGTGTTACTCTCTTCCACATATGTGGATTATATATTATTGGCTCATATTACTGGATCATTGGAAGTTAGGCAATTCTTCATAGGATGGCTTGTTGTTGTAGCTATTTGTCTTTTGTTCTTGAAGAGGACCATGACATCAGGGAGGTGCTGCCATGACTTACAAGTGAATCGGATTTAAGTGAGGGAGGACTGTACAAAGTCACTAACCTTACTCTTCTGGAGCCATCTGGGTCCAGTGGCAAGATATAGATCAGGACAAGTGGAGATTACCCTGCATGCAGCAGAAGACCTTGGACTTTTTAAGCTAAGGTCTTTCCCACGTCTAGGTTTGACTGAGGCAATTAGCATTCAGTGATTAAGGATAGGCAAGAAATGAGGCAAAGAATGGCCTCTTTTACCTAATCAAAAAAATCTATCTGGGAGGGTAAGATCCTCAGAGTTTCTGGCCAAAACAGAAGCAATTGCTATTAACAGTCACTCTGAGTCACCAGGGTCCAAACAATGACCAAGTTAGGCCTGGGCTGGGACATATTGTTAGCCAATCAATGTGAGCCAGAGTGATTTGGGTTTAAGAAAGAAATCTAGTCTGTAAACTCCAAGATATCTTGCCAGGTTTCAGCAATCAAAATTGATGTTCCTTTAGGCAGAGCACATGTAGACAAGGGTATGATTCCTTCCGTGGACAAAAGGAAAGAAGGGGAAAGGAAGGAAGGGAGGGAGCTATGTTGCCCAACTGGAACTGGTCAGTTGGGTCCCCAGTAGGGCAGCTACTTCATGATTCTGTTTGAGAACAAAGGACAAACAGCAACTACTTGATTGTCCTTCATTCTTAAAGAGGACCATGACATCAAGAAGGTGATGCCATGACTTGCAAATGTATTGGATTTAGGTGAGCATGCAGAGTCATTAGCCTCACTCTCTCCTCTGGAGCCATCTGGGTCCAGTGGCGAGGTATAGATCAGGATGATTTAAGATGGCCCTAGAGGGGGGTTACTGAAGTCCTTGGTGAATTCCTTCCATCTGAACTGTGCCCTAGATATGCTCCATGACTGTAGCAAATACTTTGGATGGGCATATGTTTCCCTTTTTCATGTCTTACTTTATTTGATGACCAGAGGCTCCTCAAACAGACTTATTTCTCTTGTTACATTTAACAAAGAATCTTGGATGAGCTTAGAATATTCTTGGGAGATACCTGGTTGAAGTAAAGATTTCAAGGTTACTGAAATAATACTTTTTATAATCAACAAGTGAAAGTTTGGTGAGTAGCCCAGAGGATTGCTACATTAACAAGTGGAATAATTCACGTAAATAGCTCTCTGAAATTTATACAGCTATATAAAGTGAATTACTATTGTCATTTTTATCATCAACACCATCACCATCATCATTATCATCATGTCGCCTGATCTCAGGTTTCCTTATCTATAAATGAAGGTAGTACAATTGATGACATCTGAGATCTTCTTCATGGCTAACTTGTTAGGATAGGTTCTTGCTCATCTGAAATGGGAGTGATTACAGACTGTCCAGCCAGATTGGAGCAGGCACAAGTTAATGACCAGAAATAGTTTTAAAGTTTTTGCAAGAACATAAAAGCTCATTCCATTGAAGAAATCATTCCTGAATGTATGGGTAAGGATAGGGGAGGTAGCTGAAGAAATTGCTGGAAAAATGAAAACATTGCCCCGAGAACATATAGTTTAATATAAGAAGATACAACAGCATCAAAGAAAATGGAGAATGGTTAAAAAAAAGTATGATCCCCTTTATCCATATTTGTTATAAAAACATGCAACAGGCATCTGGTTGTTCTACAATCAGATGACATGGAGTACAAGGTCCCTAGCTATGACTCAGCTGAAGTCAGAGAGCCTAGGATTTCCCTCTCTATTTGGTGTGTGTTTATCAGATAATTAAACAAAAGCGTTTCCTAATATAAATGTTTCACAAGTAACCTTACTTTTCTCTCTGCTTTGTAGAAGTCTGGGTAAGCATGCTCATAGGCAGGAAAATGCTGCCTAAAGTGAAAGTGTTAGATTGAGGGTGGCAGGGAAAGAGAGAGACTCTTATTTTTTTCTCCCCAGTATAGTATAGCTTCACTACATTATAACAAGGCTCATGATTATTACATGAATGGGGCTCCAGGTCAAGTTGTGCCCCCTCAGATGTAAAGCTATAAACAAAGTTTGTAGCAGTTAGCTTATAACGTAAATGTCATTCTCATTCCTCATAGGCAGCTAGGTATTGCGGTAAATAGAGCTCTGGACTTGGAGTCAGGAAGATCTGAATACAGATTTGGCCTCAGACACTAGCTGCGTGACCCTAGGTAAGTCACATCACCCCTGTTTTCTTCAACTTCCTCAACTTTAAATTAGAGACAATTATAGCACCTATCTTTCAGGGTTGCTGTGAGAATCAAATTAAGGGCTTGGCACAGTGCTTGGCTCATCTTGTTGCTATATAAAGGCCAACTATTATCATTCTGGAGTAGCTGGGTGGCACAATGGATAGAGCTCTGAGCCTGGAGTCAGGAAGACCTAAGTTCAAGTCCAGCCTTGGACACTTACTAGCTGTGTGATCCTGGGCAAATCACTTAACCCTGTTTGCCTCAGTTTCCTCCTCTGTAAAATGAGCTGGAGAAGGAAATTGCAAACTACTTAAGTTTCTCTGCCAAGAAAACTCAAAGTGGGGTCATGAAGAGTCAGACATGACTCAAACAGCTGAACAATATCATTATCATTATTCCTTAACAATATTTAAATGGTCACCTAGTCATCAAGAAATAATATTGTTTTTACCCTAAAACTAAAAGTCTCTTATACTGGAATAGAAATAATGGGGCAGCTAGGAGGTGCACTGAATAGAGCACCAGCCCTAGAGTCAGGAGGATTCCAGTTCAAATTTGGTCTCAGGGGGCAGCTAGGTGGCACAGTGAGTAAAGCGCCGGCCCTGGAGTCAGGAGGACCTAAGTTGGGTTCCAGGCTCAGACACTTAACACCCACACAAAAAAAAAAAAACTAGCCGTGTAACCTTGGGCAAGTTACTTAACCCCAATTGCCCTCCAAAAAGGCAAAAGAAAAAAAAATTGGTCTCAGATGCTTGACACTAGCTGTGTGACCTTGGACAAGTCACTTAACCTCAATTGTCTTGCCTTTCCCCCTCCAAGAAAAAAACAAAACAAAACAAAAAATACTTCGAAGAAAGAAAGTCCTTCCTGACCTTCAGTTTCTCCAAGTTATTGGGTGGAATTTATTATTGTTGTCCTTTAAGGAAAAGTTTGAGGGCTATGATAGCTTTATAATTACAGATAGACTTCATTGTTTTCCAATTAATTGTCAAATCTGAAAGACTTTTCTAGATTTAGTCTGAAAACTGCCAAAAGAACCTCCAATCAATCTCCCAAGAAATGACGAATTCAAAACAAGCATCTCCTAACATCCTATCATTTCTGTAGACCAAGGAGAGAATTTGCCAAACAAGACTTTTAAGAATTATCACTTGCTCACTTACTTTAGTCAAATTTATATTTGGACCATCCCTATAGGTTTCTTTTTTCTTCTATAGCCAAGTCATTATTCAGTGGTGATAAATAACCAAAAGTGACAAATAAGTTGAGAAATATTAGAATGAATGAAGAGAATATGGACAGTCATTCTTTCTTATCAGTTCTACATGGACAAAGTCATTATTAAGTCTACCCTAAGGGTGCTTGCCTCACCCCTTGTAGTGGGAGGTGATGACATCTATAGTCTGCCTTCTGAAATGTAAGAGGTTACATGAAATATAATAGATACTGCATTACACTTGAAATCATGAAGATCTGATCCTGTCTCAGACATCAGTTAGATCTGTGACCCTGGGCAAGTTGCTTATCCTTTCTTGCCCCCTCCCCCCCCCACTGTACAATGAGACAGACTCAGTGACCTCAAAGGTCCCTCCAAGCCTTAAATGTGTGATCCTATGGGATTTTGAAGAGTGAAAAATAACATGGTGGACAGAAGGCTGCACAGAAAGACTAGAATTTATATCTTGCTTCTGGTACTACTTGCTAAGTGACTTTGGTCAAGTCAGAGTAGGTTTTCCTAAGCCTTGCTTTCCCATCTGTAAAACATGGACAAGAAAAAGCATCAACATCAGAGGGTTTTTGTGAGGATCAAGTGATATAATATTTGTAAAGCACTTTTGTAAGCTTTAAAGGGCTTTCTAAATGTCATTTCATTTTATGTTATTTTTTCCCATCTATTATAAGAATAACATGAAAGAGAAAAGAATTGAGAATATTTTAGGGAGGCAAGATTGATATAGAAGAATAAATCTGACTATTAGAAAAGGAAATAAAAATGAAAGTAGATCTGCAAAGAGATGATAGCAAATAAGTCATATTTATGAGAACTGTAGACTTTATAATTAGAGAAAGCTCAGTAAGTCCAAATCAAAGGACATTATTCTTCATCCTTATCCTGGGACTTACTTGGCATGCCTTTGTAGGGGTTAAATGCTTCTCTTCTTTCCTGGATGTCCTCTTAGTTCAAACACTGTTCTAGATAAATGTTTAGGCATTTTTACCTTATCAGTGTGTCAAAATACCTGCACTTCAGCTGCAGTACATGTCCAAAAAAGGCTCACATTTGTGGTGTCAGGCTCACTATTTCTGATAGGAGAATATGTCAAATCCATTTTTCACTGGCTTTCATGATCTAAGAGAGTCTTAGGAAAGAAAAGAATTTTAGCTGAAATAAATTGAGTACGTTTCCTGTCTTTTCTTTTAAGATTCTGAGCCAGGTTTTTCTAGTGCCTAAACCATAACTTAGAAGTATTTAAGAATGACAAAGGGTCTTACAGATAACAATGACATAGTATTTTAAGCTTTACAAAACTCTTTATAAATATTATTTCATTTGATCCTCACAACTCAGGGAGGCTATTATATCATCCTCATTTTACAAGGAAGGAAACTGAGGCAGAGGTTGAGTTGCTCAGGGTCACAAAGTTAGTAAGTGTCTGAAGTTGGATTTGAACTTAACATCTGTGTGACTTCAGGTTCAATCCTCAATACACTGTACCTCCCAGAAGTCTCAGTAATCTGGTCAAATCCCCTCATTTTACTGATGAAGAAACTGGAAGAGGAACAATATAAAAATGACTTGATCAAAGTTACATAGTTAGGAAATAATCGAACCAAAGTAAGAACCTATGTCTTTTGTCTCAGTCCAATGCTTTTTCCAGAGCACCACCTTATCTTGTTTTAAATAAGGCACTTTTGGAGGGTAGATTCAATTGCAGACTCATAGAGCACTATCAAATGTACTAAATTAATTACTTCTCATCTACTACCCCAACAGGGTTAATAAAGTTAATATCTAATTTTAAATTGATTCATAGATTAGACACTAGAGCAGTCTATTTCAATAAAGACAAAGATCCAAATTTCTCCCAAGTATAAGAAGCCTAAAATTTCCCAGGGTCTGAATTGAATTCTCCACTGGACTTCTTATCTTACTGATTTGGTTTTGCTTCCAGACTGTTACTGATATGATATTCATTTCACAAGCAGATTTTGCTTAGGAAACCATGACTATCATCAATACTGCTCTAGTCCACACCCTCTCAGTTCCACAAGGAGTTACTGGCCTTTCTCATGTTCTCTTGACATCTGAGAATACCGTTGGAGGAAATGAGCTATCTGTTGGTTATTCTGTTATTTTGTGATTGCCTATCTTTTTCTTTTTTTTTTTTTTAAGCAATTGGGGTTAAGTAACTTGTTCAAGGTTACATGGCCAATTATTTCTGGGTGTGGTGCTAAGTATCAGAGCCTGGATTCGATCCCAGGTCATCCCGACTCTGGGGCCGGTTCTCTTGCTTGCTGTGCTACCTGGCCGCCCCTGTCTATCTTTTTCAACCACACATTTCTTTGATGGCATCCTTTATACTGCTTTCCATGTCCATTTAACAGTGGACAGAAGGCTGGACTTAGAGAAAGTCCAGAATTATGCTTAATTTCATGTTTAATACTTAACTTCTTGTTTTCGATATACTGTACTCCCCCCCCCCCTTACTCATTATTTGCTGTTCTATTGATCACGGGGGAAAATATAACATATCTGCAATTTCCATTTTTCCTTCAATCAGGAAATTAGTGTATGAGACTTTAGTGGAAATTTAGTGGAAATTAGTGTATGAGTGTAAATCACAGATTTACAGCAAGAAAATATCTTAGGGGTCAATATCAGAAGGAAGTAGCAGAGATTTCAAATCTATGCCTTCTGCGTCTAAATCAAACACTCTTCCCATCTCGCTATGTTGTTGTTCAGTTGTGCCTCTTTCTAACCCCAGTTGGAGTTTGCTTGGCAAAGATTCTACAGTGGTTTGCCATTTTCTTCTCCAGCTTGTTTCACAAATGAGGAACCTGAGGCAAACAGTATTAAGTCACTTGTCTAGGGTCCCACTGTTTGTAAGTATCTGAGGGCAGATTTAAACGCAGGAAGAGGAGTCTTCCTAACTTTAGACCTGGATCTCTATTCCCTGTGCCACCTAACTTCTCCCCACATCTCACCATACTACTTCCTATACTGATAATTTTAAGCACCTTCTCTCATCTATTATCCCTTCAATGTTTGAGTCTATTTAAAGACAACAGAAAGCATATTTGAAAAGAACCCCCCAAACCAACATCTTCGAACTATTGTGTCATCATAATAGTAAATGCAAGGAAGAAATGGGTCATGGGCTTTCATTTCAATAAATGAAGGTAGGTAGTATAAAAAAAATGAATAAGGTTAAACTGTCTTAGTTGGTGGTGTGACCTTGGGCAAGTTAAATTGACTTCAGCTAATGCATGTTAAAATTAGGTCACAACGAGATGAAATCTAAAGCTTTTTCAAGTTACAAAAGGCCATGCTATTTAGACACTGGTTTTTTGCAAACTGCAGTAAGTGATATAGAGTCTGTTCCAACAGCCTGGGGAGTACTAAGGAATCCACATTAGATCACAACTGTGTGGTCTTCGCTAGACATTTCTGTCCTTCAGCCTAGGTATAAGGAACACCAAGAGGACTCTTCACCCTCCAAGACTGCCTAAGCACCTTGGTCTCACAAGGTTAGAAGGGATAGCTAAGTGTGATATAATGGGAATGAATTCTGAGAAACAAGAATGCTAATGATAACAACCCAGTCTGCAAAAACGAAGCTGAGCAAATGCTTAATTTTAATTTAAATATAGGGGAAATGCTTTTGACATGTTTGTGTATATGGAACTCAATAAAATGGTCCCATGTTTTATAATCTGAAGCTAAACAAGTACAGATCAAAATTTTAAATGTATAAACCACAACAAATTGTATACATGTCTACAAAATGGCACCTGAAATGAGCATTAAACCCTAATATATTTTAGCTTTGACCAATGCTAATGTGAGAAAATGATAGTAATTGTTATCATCTTATGGAAACAAGGTACATTTTCAAATGGAAATAAAAAATACTATAAACTAACATGATTTAATTATTTTTCAGTTTGACGAGTGGCTCCAAACACTTAAATAGCTATACTGATAACTTCATTAGCCATGGTCTGAATGTATAACATAGTTTAATGTTTAATACACCAGTAGATCTGTGATTTCATCTATTTCAATGTTCCCTTCAATAATGCAGTTCTCAAACCTTCCACGCCCACCCAATTTGTGTCACTCTTGTTCATGTACCCCTAAAAGCTTGCCATGGGGGTCCACCCAATGATTTCAGCATTAATCTACTTTCTTCAAATTTGGTGAAGTAAGCAGGGAAACATTCCATGTGTCCAGCTGTTATCCATCAGTAACCAGCCTATCATCCATTTCCCTGATGGAGGACATTTTTTATCCCTGTCGTTCTTCATCTAAGTCTCTCCTTGGCTATATATTGCAATTTTTCACACTCAAAATAGGTCACTATGATGGCTAGATCAAGCATGTCCTGTTAAATTTTTAACAATCAGCTCTCCTGAAAGAAATACACACACACACACACACACACACACACACACATGCAGGAGACACTTCTAAGTTTATATTGTCAACATTTTCTCCTCCACTTTCAGTGAAGTCAAACTTAAATAGAAACATTAAGCCAATAAAAAAGAATTCCTATAATAGCATGTTGACTTAGAAAACATATCATCTCTGTTTTGCTGTATTTTTATATTTTAAAAAATATTTTCGGATTCCACTTTAATCTGGTTCAGTGGCAGTCAGTGGGGCTGTGTGTTGGACACTTCTGGCCTAGAGGACAACAGCAACAACAACAATCTAGACAATTACAATAAATCAAGCCTTGATTGGTAGCATTTGCAGATTTCTGAGGTCTAAATGGAACAATTTAACAACTTCGTGAGCCAGTTCAAGCTGGCTCTAGTTAGAACACCACTGGTGGAGATCCAGTGAAGAGATTAACTTGAAGAGGGACTCCTGTGGACAATGAAGTTAGTACTCCAGATGCCCCTGTTAGTGGGTGACCTTTTGCCCTTTGTCTCAAGCCTGGAACAATGCACAGTCTTATAGAAGAGATTGATAACTACTCAAAAGAGGTTGGCTTGACCTTCCATTCAGGAAAGATCAAGTGAATGAAGAATGCCCAAATTACTTACAACAAACTATAATTCAGACAGTAGTACTGATCAGTACCTGCAAGGTGTTAACAACTACCTAGAAAAAAAAATAAGTGACATGTATATAGCACTTTAGGGGCAGCTAGGTGGAGCCATAGTGCATAAAGCACCAGGTCTGAAGTCAGGAAGAGTCATCTTCCTGAGTTCAAATCTAGCCTCAGACACTTATTAGCTGTGTAACCTTGGGCAAGTCACTTAACCCTTTTTGACTCAGTTTCTTCACTTCTAAAATAAGCTGGAGAAGGAAATGGCAAACCACTCCAGTTATTTCTGCCAAAAAAATCCTAAATGGGGTCATGAAGAGTTGGACCCAACTGAAAAAATGACTTGAACATATAACACTATAAGGTTTACAATGTGCTTCATCTATATTTTCTAATCTGATCATCACAACAATTTTGTGATGTGGGCTCTATGGGCATTTTTATTCCCATTTTACAGAGGGAGAAACTGAGACTCAGTGAAGTTCAGGGTCTTGCCCATGGTTACATAGCTAGCAATCAGAAGTAGTGTTTGAACTCAGGTCTTCTTGGCATCCAGTATAACTATTATATCACACTACTAAATAAATATTTTTTCTTTTCTTTCTTTTTAAAAAATTTGAGCTCCAAATTCTCTCCCTTACTCTCACTCCTCCCCCACCCATCGAGTAGACAAAGTGGTATCCATTATACATGTGAAGTTATAAAAACATATTTCCATTAAATGGATTGTTAATTGAAAAAATAATATTAATATTTCCAAAATTCAATTATAAATTGAACATTTTCTACCTACCCTAGACTTGCCACAAATGTTATTGGGGGAAAAAATCTGATAAGAGAAAAATAGCTAGAGCTTTTCACAAAGAACAATGGAATTAAACTATCTGTGATCACACTTCTTTTCCTGGAGTCAGAGAGAGAACACTGCAGGAATTCTCAGCAATCAGAAAATTAATTAGAAACGCTCAGGTGGCAATATAACACATTTTTCTTATTAAGTTGGAAATAATCAGTTACCTTCCTAGCATGAATCTTGGACAGAATATACCTGCAAAAACTTTTAATGCAAAATTGTCTACAAGCTCTATAGATAATACCAAGAAAAGCTTAGAATGCAAAAGCGAAGTTGTGTTAAAAGCGAAGTTGTGTTTAAACCGAAGGCAAAATCCAGGGCTGGTCTAAGAAGTGATTGAAAACATGTCCATCCTCTGCTCAAAAGTTTCTAGTGGTTATTGCCTCTTCAATAAAATATCAGCTCCTCTGTTTCACAGTTAAAACCCTTCATAATCTGATGCCTTCACTCACTTTTCCTCCCAATAACCCTTTTGCCATTCTTTGCATTGTTTAAAAAGAAAGAAAAATTCTAGTGCTAGTTTTTTCACATCTCTCATATTCTTCCTCTCCATCTCCCCATTTATCTCAACTTCCCTTAGGCTATGTCTCTATTTCTGACATAACTGCATTTTGGATTGTATGTGTCTATATAGGTGTGCATATTTCAATTAGTTAAATTATATCGTTGCTAGTTCAGTTAATTGGGATACACCTAGTTGATTATATGGTTAACAAAAAATCAAATAAAACTCTATTAATATACACTGATACATACACACACACACAACCTAAGGCAAAAATCTATCTTCACAACTGTAGCCAAATCACATCAGACTATAAGATGTCACCCAGTCTGAATCACCGTAGGTCATGGACTTGTTCAGATTTCTTCGTAGGTTTCTAAGAAGCCTCGGTGCCACTAATGCTTCTCAGAAACAGCCTCTAGAAATTCACACTCTAGAAAATTAAAAAAAAATTTGCATGTGTTTTGTCTAAGAAGTCATATAAAACTAAGACACCCCCACAGAAGTCTGAGAGCAAAAATATCATACTACAAGAGACACAATATATGTCAATTATATCCAGAAGAAACTGAAATTCACTGTTTCTAGTAAGTATACACCATATTGGCCTGAATAGAAGCTACCCCCAACTAGAGGTAGGAAGACTTACTCAAAAGGGAAAAAAAAGGCATATGTGTACATATATTTCATATATAGATGCATATACACAAAATATTTATTCAAAATTAGTAGGTTAAATATATCTATTTGTCAAAGTCATGTTTATAAAACTCAATTCTAACAAAGATCAGGGGATTATAGATTCAGAACTGAAAAGAGAATTTATAGGCCATTCAATTCAACCCCTTCATTTTACAGATGAGGACTTTCCCAAGGTCATACAATTAGTAGGTGTCCAGGGCTGGATTCGTGACTCCAAGTTCATAGTTCTATTCAGATTGCTTCTCAATTTATTATTTTATTATTATTATTTTAATTCACTATTTTACTTGATATTATTCATGTAATCAGCATTGATAGCTGTCTTAAGCATTTTCATTTCTATTCTTTAAGAGTGTGATAAATGGAGTAGTGGACCCAGGGCTAGCCTTGGAGTCAGAAAGTCTTGGCTTAAATCCTGTCACTTGATACATACTATCCACCTTGTCACCACAGGCACTTTAGTTAACCTCTTAATACCCTAGGCAACTTTCTAAAACTATATATAGTTGTGTTGTCAATGTGGAAAGAGTTTCCATTCAAGGATTACTCACAGCAATGAAATCACAGGTCCAGATCCCAAAAGGAGGAGAATGAATAAGGAATTCTTTTTACAAGTTGCATTTGAGAGCATTTTCTCAATATAATATGATGATAATGTAAGATAAAATATATATCAGTCATGAATAGTTTACAGTGACTGCCATTATAAATAGACTGTGTTATTCACACACTCACAGAATAAAGTCCTGTCACATCATGCTTTTTGTTAACAGAGATAAGAATATCAGCTAGGGGTAAAAGATATCAGTTCTTAACATGAAGGGACCCCTGTAGCTTCGTTCATACATTTCTCAGACTTTGGTTGAAGAGTCAAGGCAACAGAACCAGAAATAGACAAGGTTACTTTCAGCTCCCTTGGAATATTTACTGTAGTTATGACAAAGGGCAAAGAGTGTTTCTTTTCCCCACAAGATGATACTGGCAGGTCTTAGAATTCTTCTTAGTGTTAAAGAAGCAAGTGTTTTTGGATAGGACCTTATGGAATAAATGGGAAACCAAATTTCACACTGAAAGCAGGTTTTTATCATAGATAATTTTAAATTTAAGTGAATGTTTAATAGTTATGTTTTGCTTTTTTATGTACTTAATTCAATTTAACCGTTATTAGCAAAAGAAAAAATAATTAGGCGAGTAGGAGACTGGAAAAATTTCCTTTCTGAAGAAAGTGCTTTATAAAATGGAAAGTGCTATATAAATGTGAGTTTTTATTACTCTTATTGAAACTTCCTTAGTTTGTCCTTTTCTTTCCTCTATTAATTATGTTATGTCTCCAAATAGAGTCAGGGACAAATGCCATTTCCCACTCTTGGCAAAGAGATCAAAGTCACAGGATAATGGGATTATGGCTGGAGAAGTAGAAAAGAATTCAAGCCCATCTAGTCCAGTCTATCTTGTTTTACACATGGGAACAGTGAGCCTCAGGGGGTAGCAGCAACCCTACCAAGATAACACAAGGTAGCAAGTTACAGAGCTAGAATTTGAACCCAGTTCCTTGGGTTTCAAATCCAACGGTCTTGACTGCACCCTGCTGCCTCTTTACAGGGACACCCTAAACCTTATTGCTTTTGTTTTCAATGGATATTTTGCAAAAATTAAAAAGAAACCCATCTCATTTGATCCTATCGTCAACAATCACACATTTTGTAAATGATGAAACCTGGCTTTTCTTTTGAATACCCATTCTTATATGGCAGTCACACAGAACAACTCAGCATTCACTCTTGTTACTGATACTTCTGAGAGGAGGGACATGGCCATAGGTGGAGAGTCCAGGAGACTCTCTTTTTAAGAACCATTCAGAGGGTTACCTGAGGATGCAGGAAGATGAGTGTTCCATAATCTAAAAAAAAAACTCAAGAAAGATCTAAGGACATCTTAGCTGAGATCAGCAATAAACCCAGACCTACATGTTATCTAAAAATGTTTCAGAACTAAAGAAATTCATCAAATGACTATAGTGCTCCCAGTTTTCAGTGAGCTCTTGAGCTTCTGTCCCATAGTCAGAGTTTTAGGGCCTGGCACACAGAGGGTGCTTAACAAATTCTTATTCATTCCTTCTTAGAAAATAATAACAAGTTAATCATTGGAGCCAAATTAATTTCCCGTCTTCCAAGTCAGGAGATATCTATTACACTCTTATTGCAATATCTGGAGCATGGAGATGTAGTTTATGGTAATTTCCTGTTAGAAATTCTATGAGAAGCCTGGGGCTGAATGTCCTGAGATGTTGAGTACTTGCCATCTACAAATCCTTGGGCCTGCCTTTTATGGTACATATTAAGTCAAAGCGAGTAGGATCAAGCTGTTCACTAACCATGAGTGGGCACTTAAGCTCTCCAGTTTAAGGATGAATTGGAAAAGAATGACAAAGTTGGAAAATAATGGATTATGTCCAGGAATAACCCAATTAAATCATCTTTAATGGCTGAGAAGAGATCCAAGGGGTTTCTAAAGCTAATTCCTAAGAAGAACAGCTGGTTAATCTTTGTGTAATAATAGGTTTTGAAGCAACCTCATATGATAAAACTTTACACAGATCTCAATCAGGCTCAGGTTCTCGACTTCTTCCAAAGTGCATAGAGAAGCTGGCAGGAGGCATAGAATTGTGGGGCAGTAAAGGTGGACAAGCATGTGTGCCCTAATAAAATCAGCTGTGCCCCAAAAGTCTGGCAAAAATGAAGTTTCCGCCTAGGCATGGTACAGTTGGAGGAGATACATCTGGGGAGGATTGCTCCTCTGCTTAATCAGTATGGGCTCCAGAGAACAATGAGGGGCGAAATGAGTATGAGTTCATTCAAAAGAGGCAGCTCTTGGTACTTGGGGCTTTCCCAGAAAAAGGGAATTATTTCTTCCTCCTTAAATTTACATATTATTGCCTAGCAGGCTTGTTTCCTGGAATTGTATTCAGGATTCCAGATCCTCCCACAATAATTTTCAGACATCACATCTTACAAGAAGTACTCCTCAGCCCCATGGAATTAAGAAAAAAATTTTGAGTGGGGAGAGATAAGACTTCTACATACACATATACTTCCCTGCCCTCATAAACATAAATTGGGGGACATTGCAATTATATAAATAACTACATAAGTATCAAACTATATGGTATGGCCAATTAGTACTATTGAAAAGTCAAGAAAGGGAAAAATCATTATTGTCCCCATTTTACATATGAGGAAATGGACACTGAGGAATGTTAAATATTTTTCTCAGGGTTACCCAACTTTTAAGTATTTGAGGCAGGCTACAATCTCAGGCCATTCTGACTCTAGACCCAGTGTTCTATTCAGCTGCCTCTTTAGGTAGGTATAGGCAGGAATACATCATCAACACAGGATTTGAACCCAAGTCCTCTGACTTCATAGTCAACCTTCTTTCCAACCTTTTGGTCCACTACCAGGAAATTGGCAACTACTTTATTTAAGACATATCCATGAACCATTTTATTATCTAAGGCTAATAAGAGAAGACCTCTGACAGACTCTCAGGGTTGGAAGGTATCCAAACCCACAGCTTTGCCAGAGAGTTGGGCAGATAAACATGGCAGCCCATGCCAGGAAGGGCGTACCCACCACTGGTATAAAAGACTCAGAACTTGAGGAAGCAGATGGCTTTGAAGAGTCAGTTGACCTATTCTCTCTGAATTTTGTCTTCTGAGATAATCTCCCTAGTCGGAAAGTGGTACTCTTGCAAATGGATTTCTGACATCCTTCTTTGGGTTTCACTGCTCTGAAGAAACCTGTTTCTCTCTCAGTCTTATCTCTGGATTGTGCTTACTCAGTCCCAATTTGGAATCTACCTCACTTTTTCAAAGAGAGAATTATCTGTAGCCTCAGTGATTGACCTAATCACTGGTACCCTGAGCTTCATTGGGAGTTGGGATTAGATGTGGAGGAGTGGAAGAGAGTGTGATGGCATTTTCTATGTTCTTGAAGGCAGTGACTGTTTTATCATAGGCATTTGGCATGGTGCCTAGAAAATCCCAAGTGTTTAATTGATAAAATAGATGAATAGATAAATACAAATATAACGAAACAAAACCAGCCTTACCCTTATAAATGGGGATAAGGAGGATAAGGAGTAAGATGGTGGCTTGAAAGTGAGTTAAATGGAGAACAATGGGAGTATGACTGGGGCCCCTTGTGAAAGCAACGTTCCAGGCTAGGGACTTGTGAGATTTGACCTCAGAGAAAAGACATCTCTAGGGTTAGAAGGGTGCTCCAAAGAGGTAGAGAAGATAGAAAAATACTGAAAAGTAGAGGTGCCTGCATGCTACATGGGGTCTACAACTCTCCCAAAGACATTCCAACCAGATTACAATGTGGTTCCTATCTGATTTTCATGTATGGATGAACCAATAAAAAAAAGAAATATATAAACATGTAATGTTCTCTAATGGGGCTTGCAAGAATCATTATGTACAACTTAGTGGCCATTGTTTCTATTGGATTTTGATACCACAGCTGGAGAGGACCAAAGAAGAGTGCCTTGTCATTCTAGTAAGAGGTCCCATCTTCCGAGGACCAGCCAGTGCTTTATAGGAAGGAACCTCCTGGCTCAGGCAGCAGTGAGAGTCAGCTTCTCTGTCCCCAGAGATCCCCACAGAGTCCTGAGATTCCTTCAGGACCATGAAACAGATTGGGATGCAAATTGTTGATGTTGTGAGGAAACTCCAATCAGCTCACTAGCATTCCCTGTAGCTTGCCCCTGACTACCTGAGGTCTGAAATGATTTCCTGGTTTAATTTCAGCTCTAAAGCTGGTATTCTTGAGGAATCTTAGTTCCTTGCCCAGCCTGAACTTTAGTTTCTGCTTACAAGTTTCTCATTTCAGATCCAATACTCGAGTCCCCTCAGTTCTTGGATATCCCCTTGCACACGGAAAGCCCCCATGGGGCTTAAAAAAGGGATCCCAAAAGTCATCTAGTACATCGGTTCTTGAAGAGAAACATCCTCTTCAGCATCTTCAACAAGTCAATAAATGAATGAAAAATATTTATTAATTAATGATCAATTTATCAACAAAAATATTTAACTAGGTACCATGTGCTAGGCACAGTGCCATGCCAAATATAAGAAACTTAGATTCTAATGAGAGAAAACAATACATGTAGAAAAAACAGGGCATGTGAATGCTTTGGAGATGGCTGGCCAATGGTATGCTGGGCCTAGGAGTGCATAAAATAAGGTGAGAGAGCTCACCAATCAGAGCCCAGTGGCCCAGGGACAAGGCTTGGAATTCTAGTGGGAGAAGGATGAGGAGGAAGAGGAGGCCAGCAGTTTCTAATGATGAGGAACTTGCTACCTTGTGAGGCAGCTCATTGTTGCAGCAAGCACCCCAGTATCCCCAGGGTGCCTGCTCACACAGGTTCTTGGATCTGCTTTGTTAAAGGAAAGCAACTCAAAATGGGTTAACAAGCTTACTTTAATCAGTCAGACATATATCGTTTACCTTGTTCAGGAGAAAAGGTCAGCACCCCGAACCTCAAAGCATACAGGCAGAATTATCAAGACAAAAACATCAAGTAGACAGATTTCCAAACTGTCCAACCATTACATCCATACCCAGTCAACATCTGGGTTTCCACATTCTGGGTTTTTGAAAGCCGGGGGACTCTCAACAACGGCTTCCCAGAATTCAGATCAAATCACAGAACACTTCTCAAAGTGAGTCCCAAAACAAAGCTACACATCAGGGCTTATATAGCCTTCTCCTGGCTCAGAGAATGTAACAACCTTATTGACCCACTGGCCAATCAAAAAGTATCTACTGAAAAACAAGCCTCCCTCCCCAGGCTTCTGGTGCACTTTAGCCTAGGGGCAGGGAAGATCTTCCAAATTTGCATTCCCATTACACTCATTCTACTCTTGCGTTCTTATTTTTAGAAACTTTTTCCTTCTATCAAGTTTAAATATTCCTCTCTGAAATGTTCACTTATTGTTTATCCCACTTCTGTCTTCTAGGGCCTACCAGAGCAAATCTAATTACTATTCCACATGGCAGTCCCACAAAAATGTTTTCTGAGGCGTGGTAGATAGAATACTGGATCTGGAATTAGGAAAATGGGTTCAAAAATCTAGCATCTGATGCTACCTATGTGACCATGGGGGTGGGTCAATTAACCTCTGTGAGTCTCAGTTTCCTCATCTACGAGGGGATTGGTCTATATGATTTCATGTTTCTTCCTGCTCTAAATTGATGATATGACAACAAAATACATAAAGGAAGGTATTGTGCTCCTCAAAGCCTTCTCTAAAAGACAAACATATCAAAATTCCTTTAATGAATCCACATAGAGCAAGATTCCAATTACTCTTGGCACACCGACACCACTCTTCTGCATGGTCTCTAATTTGTCAATGTCCTTAAAAAAAATGGCCCCAACCTACCACTGCATTCAAGAAATTGTTGAAGCAAGGCAGAATACAGGAAAATGAATAGCTTCTTCATTATGAGCATTGCGTTTTTATTAATGCAATAGAGGGTTGCATATCTTTTCTTTTTGGCTGCCATCAAGTCACATTCATGGCTCGTGTTAAGCTTGTTGTCATATTACAGAGTCTTAGACTTGGAAGAAACATCAGAGCGCATCTAATCAAATCAGTACATGAACAAGAATCGTTTTAACAATATCCCTGACAAGTGGTTACCCCAGCCAGTGCTTGAAGACTTCTAGTGATGGAAAATCTCTCAAGACAGCCCTTTCCAATTTGGGGATAGCTCTAATTGTTAGGAAATTTTTTCCTTATACTGAGCCAAAATCTTCCTCCCTCCTACTTTTACCTATGCTTCTAATTCTGCCCTAGAGGCCCATATAGTCTAATCCCTCTCCTCTATGAAAGGCTTTCAAATATTTTAAACCCATCTAATTCTCTTATCCAAAATGAAGGAAACCAAACCCACTACTTTGTATTTATAAGGCATGATCTCAAGGCCCTTCAGCATCCCAGTTATCCTCCCTTAGACTTTTCCCAGCTTATCAATATCCTTTGTAAAATATGGCATCAATAGCTGAACAAAAACTCCAAATGTGGTCTGACCAGGGCAGAATAAAGCAGGAATGTCAGTTCTCTCATTGTGAATGCTAAATTGTTCTTTATTCAGCCACTATCCTAACTCTCTGCCTTGGAAAAAACAGACATGATACATAGTTGAACGTGTAGCCCATTAAGTCAAGACTTTTGTACCTGTATACTGGAAAACATTGTACATAGACAATAAGCTCAGAACAGAATATAGGAGGGACAAGGTAGGTTTGTCTTTGGGAAACTGCTGTTCTTTTACTGACAGTGAGCTTCTTCATGAAAAGAAAGCCTATCTTTTCTTGTAAACACCAATATTGTCCTCATGATATCGTATGATTACAAGTAATGGAATCCATTAGTTTCTGAAGAACTGAAATCGATGATCAACCAAAGGGTAATAGAAAAGGACATAGCGAGTGTGATTAGGTTGCTACATAATAAAATGAGAAATAAAAAGTAGTATAAAGAATATCATTAGAGGGGTGGCTGGGTGGCGCAGTGAATAGAGCATGGGCCCTGGAGTCAGGGGGACCTAAGTTCAAATCCAGCCTCAGACACTTAACTCTTATTTGCACAAGTCACTTGACCCCAATTGCCCTGCCTTCCCCTCTCCAAAAAGCAAAATAAGTAAATAAATTATTAGAAAAATGATGGGGGACAGAAGCAAAGAGCAACTAAGGGACAGGCAGTATGTTCCATCAATGTAGAAAGAAAGCATTTGGGGTGGCCAGGTAGCACAGCGAGTAAGAGCACCGGCTCCAGTGTCAGGATGACCTAGGGATCGAATCCCGGGCTCAGACACTTAGCACGCACCCAGAAACACCTGGCCGTGTCACCTTGAGCAAGTTGCTTTAAAAAAAATAAAAGAAAGAAAGCATTTGATACTGTTAAACACCTCCTCCTTCTGGATGCTTTCTCCTGCCTGGGTTTATGTGACACCAATCTATTCTGATTCTTTGCCTACCTCCTTTACAGATGTTTATTAGTATGCTTTTCAGTATCATTTGTAGCCCTATCCCATGGGATTCCTGCCCTAGGATTCTATCTCAAGCCCTTTTCTCTTTCTATACTGTCTCTCCAGCTGCCATTCTCTCTTTAGATGGCTCTCAAATCTACATAGCTATCCCTCCCCTCTCTTCTTAACTCCAGTTCCACACCTCCAATTGCATAGTAGACATTCCTTCCTGGATATCCTATTGGCATCTCAAACTCAAGATGTCTAAAGCAGAAGTCATTGTCTTTATCCTTAAGCCTAATGTTCCTCCTAATTTCTTCATTTCTTTTTCAGGTACCACCATTCTTCCAATGAACCAGATTCACTACCCAAGGGTCACCTTCAGTCTTTTACTCTCTTTTACCCCCTCACCCCAACTTGTATCTAGTAAGTTACAATGCCTTGTTGATTCATATTCCTCAACATCTCTCACATTGTAGGAGCTTTTTTTATTCTCCTTGAAAATGATGCAACTAAACAGAACCAAGAAAAACTATGTACAAGGACAACAATAATAGAAATGGAAAGAACAAAAGAAAACACAAGAATGAATACTGTGAAAGCATGGTTTCTGCAAGGCTATATTTCTTTCTCTCCCCTTATACCACAACCACCCTAGTTCAGGTCTTTTTTGCCTCTTCCTTGAATTATTGCAATAACCACTTTTTCCCTGTCCAATCTATTTTTCACACTAGTTATGTCAAACTCAAATATCATTGGGGACCACTAAACTAAACATAAGGATCTCTGTTGGCTGCATATTGATCTAGAAAACCACATGTATTATACATATACATATATATGCCTGTATGTATATATGTTTATTTATTAATATATCACACATTAAAATCAGAGAGAATTTACATTTTAATGAGGTCTGGGCCATACTTAGAAGTGCTGTGGACAACATGTGGCATGGCTTCCTGTTTGCCGCCTCTGTTTATTCTGTAGTTAAATTAATATTCCTAAAGCCCAAGAGATCTAATCATGTCAACTCTCTATGAAAGTAACTTTACTGACTCCCAAATGCTAGAATAAAATACAAATTCTTCTGTATTTAAGCTCTTTACTGTCTGGACTGGCCTTATAGGCTAACTTCCTTCAAGACTCAAGTTGAGTATCACCTCCTATAAGGAGCCCTTCCTGATTCTCCTATTGTTTATTCCAGCTTAAAAAAATCTTAGTACTCATTTTTTTTCCTTTTTTTTTGGAGGGCAATTGGGGTTAAGGGGTTAAGTGACTTGCCCAAAGTCACACAGCTAGTAAGCGTGTCAAGTGTCTGAGGCCAGTTTTAAACTCAGGTCCTCCTGACTCCAGGAGGTGCTCTATTCACTGTACCACCTAGCCACCCCAAGTACTCATTTTCTATATAGCAGCACTGCATCATGGAGACTGGGCCTTGAAGCTGAGAAGAGCCAGGATAAAGTTTTGCCTCACATGTATAAAGACTGTGTGACCCTGGGTCAGTCATTTAATTTCTCAGTGTCCCAGGCAACTCTCAATGAGTCAGAGATGATTTAATGTGCATTGATGATGGAAATTTCCATACTGAGAGCTCCTATACTGATAAAATGACAGATCTAGACCTCCCTTCCACCTAAGGTGGAAAAAAGTTTTCTCTCCTAAGGTATGGAGGAATTGTGATCTGGATTGTTATACTCAAAGTGATAAAATCACATCTCTCTTCATATATCCAAGTATATTATTTATTTACTGTATTTCTATAGTAATATTTTGTATATTTACATTATTTACTTATGTTATATATTTATATTTAATTTATATATAATATATATTTATTATATTTATAATAACATATTTGTATAATATATATTTGATATAAATGAAGCAAGTAAAAATGAGTGCCAAAATGGCTTTGTTTAAAAAATACGTACATTTAAATCTTGTGCTCTGAGATGTAGCCTGATTAATAGTCAGTCCCCTACTCCAAATCCTCACTGTCATGGCCAGTGTCTGCTCTGCTTCTTCCCATCGGCTGGTATACCACTCTAAACAGAGATCAGAAGAAAGAAAGCAGATCAGCCCTGACAAAAAGAGCTGAAGCTGGGACTGAATGGAATCCCAACACCAAATACTCTTGAACGAACATACCTCAGAATCCATCTTAAATGGGAGCTCATGGAATCTCTGAAAATATTTTCCTAGTCTTTGCTTGGAGGAGCTACTCTTAGAAACACTGCTTTTAGAGGAAGTACCATCCAATGAGAATGAGGGAAGAAAAGATGTCATTCAAGCTCATGGTAATACAATTTATAAATCCAAAGGACAGAGACATCTCTAGTCAAATTACTTGTGTTGCAATCATCTAAGCAGTGAGGGGAGTTGATGCTTAATTTAGGGAATTGTAGACAGCACATTGAGGCTGGTCCTTCAGATGAAAGTATCATCCTTTCTCTAGATTAAAGGTCAAAGACCCAAAAATATGGTGGGACAAATATTCCAGTAAATTGACTATTCCCATAATCAGCTCTTGTTTCTACAACAAGGATGAATCAGATATCCTGGAAACAAAGGGAAGAAGAGTGGAAACAGTTCCACTACTTTTAACAAATACATGTAATTAAAAAAATAAGTACTAGTAATAATAACATATGACACATTAAGGTTCACACAGTATTTTTTACATTATTTTATTTGAATCCTGTGAGGTATGTGATATCATTTTTCATACAAAGAAACTGAGGCAGACAGAGAAAAGTGATTTGCTCATAATAACACACGTAAGTAATCATCTGAGTCAGGATTTGAACTCAGATCTTTCAGACCTCAAACTTAGCACTCTCCTATACTACTCTGTCCTTCTTAAAACACAGAGGGATGACCTTAGAAAATTTACATGTATCAAGGTTCAAAGATCAAAGGATCTTTATCTACAGATAACCACAGTTCATAATCTGAGCCATTGTGATTAACTTTGCTGCTCTACCAGAGGATACAGTTAATTCCTAGCAAGGAAGTTGAATCAAATGGCATAGTAAGAAGTTAAGTTAAATCAATAAGCATTGATTAAATGCCTATTATCTGTCACACCCTGTGGAAAGTGTTGGGGATACAGAGAAAGGCAAAAAAAAATATTCCCTGCTCTCAAAGAATTCACTATCTGATGGGGAAGACACATAAATGACATGCACAAATAAATGTATACAGTTTAATAGGATCAAAATAGCAATTGAGCATTTCTAAACCTGGAGAACATTCTTCCACAAATATACATGCACCTAAAGAATATGCAAGGTGGGGCACACATAGCCAAGGAATATTTATGAGAACATATACATAGGAAAATATTTGCTTAGTTGTTACAGTCGTGTCTCACTCTCCATGACCCTATTTGGGGTTTTCTTGGTAAAGATACCTGAGTGGTTTGCCATTTCCTTCTACAGCTCATTTTACAGATGAGGAAACTGAGACAAACAGGGTTTAGTGACTTGCCCAGGGTCACACAGCTAGCAAGAGTCTGAGGCTGGATTTGAATGCAGGTCTTCCCGATTTTAGGTCTAGCACTCTATATGCTACAGCTCCTAGCTTCCCTATAGGAACATATATTGTCTAGTAAAACACATAATGAACATACAGACAATGAATATGTAACTACAGACTATGAGTGAAAAGGCACATGTCAGGAACTAATGTACCCAGGGTGTAAGTAGAGGAACTACAGGTAGGGATCATAAGTGGTCAGGATAGCACATACCTTTGATGCTTCATAGGTGCTGCTTTCCCTCTGGTGATACCAGCCATTATTTTGCCCTTTCTATTGAGCACATGGCTTTTGTTGGGAGTATCTCCATTGTTTTCATAGCTCTTCTAGGTTTTTCTGCTGAGTGTATAGTTGGAGACCTCTCTATTTCCAACTTTAGGGATACCCATTTCCCATCTGTTAAAGTACAATGGCTAGAAAGCCTCTATTTAATAAGGATAGGTTGACAGTTTTTCTAGTTCATAGCAAGATTATGATCTGCCATATTCTTCCAAGGGCCCTGAACAAAAGTCATGTAGAATGGGCCCCTCACTAAGATGATTATTATTTTTAAATACTTGTGCCACCTGAATATTGTTCCAGACAATTATCTGTCTTAAGGTTAGAAATTAGAAATTCTCCATACCTCCTATTGAACCCCTTATAGTGATTCTGTGCCCCTTCCCCAATTCTAGAAGACTCTGCCAAAAAAACCTCATAGGAACTGTATGAGTGTCAGGTTCCTGTGTTTTCCTTTGTTCCTTGTCTTTGTCTGGGTGTGCCATGCAAATGGATGGGTGTGAGAAAGGCAAGAACAAAGAAGCTATCACCTGATTTGTCCTCTTCAAATCTTCCCCCACCCCCAATTTCCTGCCTTCCACATGTAACAGTGGCCTAGACTTGGAGCTGTTTGACTTTCAGACTGATTTGTATAGACAAACCTGAGAAACCAGAATTCAATATAATCTACTCCCACACATGTGCTCATTTTCCCCACAATCAGAGCAACATTTTCCTAACATTTTCTTTTCTTAAAAAATTTTATGGAATAAAACAAGCATTTGTATAACAATAAAAAAAGATGATTGCACATGAAAGTGAAAATCTACTATGCACAACTTGCTATTCCTTTCAAATGTACAACAAAATTATCATGTAAATTTCTTTTTTCCTTCCCTCCCCCACCCACCCTGAAGATGGCTACCAATAAATGTAAAATTGTTCTATACATATTTCTATTTTTCATTTTTTTCTTTGGATGCAGATAGCATCTTTTTTCCTATGTCCTTCATAGTTAATTTGAGTATTTATAATAGTCAAAATAACTTTTTTCTCAAAGTCATTCTTAAAATAAAATTGCTATTGGACAAAACTTCTGGGAAAACTGGAAAATAGTATGGCAGAAACTGGACATAGATGAACATCTGACACCATATACCAGAATAAAGTCCAAATGGGTACATGATCTAGTTATAAAGGCTGATACTATAAACAAATTAGGGGAGAAAGGAATAGTTTACCTGTCAGATTTATGGAGTATGAAGGAATTTATGACCAAACAAAAGATAGAAAACATTATGAAACGCAAAATGGATAATTTTGATTATATTAAATTGTAAAGTTTTTGCACAAACAAAGCCAATGCAACCAAGATTAGGAGGGAAGCAGAAAACTGCGAAAGAATTTTTGCAACCAGTACCTCTGATAAAGGCCTAATTTTTAAAATATATAGAAAACTGAGTCAAATTTACAAAAATATAAGTCATTCCCCAAGAGGAAGAAATTAAAGCTATCTATAGTCATATGAAAGAATGCTCTTAATCACTATTGATTAGAGAGATACAAATCAAAACAACTCTGGGGTACCATATCACACCTATCAGACATGGAAAAACAGGAAAATGATAAATGTTGGAGAGGATACGGGAATGTTGGAACACTAATTCATTGGTGGTGGATCTGTGAGCTGATCCAACCATTCTGGAGAGCAATTTGTAAGTAGGCCCAAAGGGCTATAAAAAATATATGGATCCTTTGACCCAGCAATACCACTTCTAGGGCTGTATCCCAAAGAGATTATAAAAATTGGACAAGGACCCACATGTATAGAAATATTTATAGCAGCTCTTTTTGTGGTGGCCAAGAACTGGAAATCAAGGGGATGCCCATCAATTGGGGAATGACTAAACAAGTTGTGGTATATGAACATAATGGAATACTATTGTGCTATAAGAAATGGGGAGCAGACAGACTTCAGAGAAATGTGGAAAGACCTGTATGAACTGACATTAAATGAGGAGACGAGAACCAGGAGAACATTGTACACAGTAACAACCACAGTGTGCAAGGACTGATTTTGATAGACTTGGCCCATCTCAGCAATGCAAGGACCTAAAACAATTCCAAAGAACACATGATAGAAAATGCCAACCACATCCAGAGAAGGAACTATGCAGTCAGAATGTAGAATGAAGCAGACTATTTTCTTTGGTTTGTTTTATTGTGTTTTGTTTTTTCTTTCTCATGGCTTTTTGTATTTGTTATAATTCTTCTATGCTACATGACTAATATGAAAATGCGTTTAATAAGAATGTATATGTATAGAGCCCATATCAGATTGCAAGCAGTCTTGGGGAGGGAGGGGAGAGAGACGGGGAGAAAATTTAAAATTTATGGAAGTGAATGTTGCAAACTAAAAATAAAGAATTTAATAAGTTGGAGAAAAGAATAATATTGCTGATAGTGTATACAATATTCTCTTGGTTTGCGCATTTCACTCTTCATTATTTCTTGCAAGTCTTTCCATGTTTTCTGAAATCATTGAGTCTATCTTTTCTTATAGTACAGTAGTATTCCATCACAGTCATTCATAAATTCTATTTATACTCTTTCTTCTTTAATAAGGAAGGAGTCATGTTATTGTGAGGTTGATAGGTTGGACATAGATACTGTTCCTTTTTTTGTCACTGAAAGTCAATGCAAAAAGCCATATGTCTGGGGGGTTTTGTTGTTGTTGCTGGGGTGGAGATTGTTATAGTGAACATGCTAAGATGTGGGATATCAGGGTGATGGTCATGGGTCACCATTATGGATTGAGAATCAATTCATCAACAAAATCTGTCATCAAACTACGAAAGGATTGTTGGAAGCATTAAAATATTTTTAATTTAATTAAAAAATTTTTAAATGATTATCATTTTACTTATTCAGGCTAGTGTAGAATATCAGAACTAACTCTCTATAAGTACAGGTCAGAGCAAATCACACTGAGTTCTTTTTACCCTGATGTGGTCATTTTATGTGAGTGAAAGCTGGTTAAAATGAAGAAGAGAAGGTTTGACCAATGACAGCATTGGAGGGGAGAAGCAATAACCTCTCTTATTGCCAGAAGGGGTTTCCTGGAAAGAGAAAGGAAACTGGTGGTGTCAAGGGGCAATGAGCCTCTTTCTCAGCTATGTTGCCTGGGAATAGTCCAGTAGAATGCTGGACACAGAGTTAGGGATACCTGGATTCAAATACCACTTATCAGCTGCATGACCCTGGGCTAGGTCATTTATCCTCTCCAAGTCTCAGTT
Source organism: Petaurus breviceps papuanus (assembly GCF_028583685.1). Lineage (NCBI taxonomy): Eukaryota > Metazoa > Chordata > Mammalia > Diprotodontia > Petauridae > Petaurus > Petaurus breviceps. The sequence goes on along the minus strand of NW_027185777.1, from coordinate 9,675,913 downwards.
TCTGCATCTTTAAAATGGTAATATACTTTACAGAGTTATGAGAATTAAATATGATAGTATATGCTAAGAGATTTGTAAACCTTATGTGCTATATAGGTGTGAGCTGTTAAATTGTCATTACTGGTGACTGATGGGATGGAGCAGGGTGCTAAATGGACCAATTTTATTTAGTTAGACCAAGTCCATATATGTACACATATGAAAATATAAACATATCTATATGAAATATGAACATCTGTGTATATAAATGCATATTTATATATTGTATACATACACATATGTGGTGGCACATGTATGTATGTTTATGTGTGTATACACACATATATACATATGTATATATAAACATCAGCTGCAGCTTAGCTTCTTCCTCCTGTTCCTTCTCCTTTTCTTTTCTTGCCTCTGACCCACTGTGCAGTCTCTTGCCTGGTCTCCACAAATGGCAATCGTTTAAGCGGAGTATGTTATCATCATTGCATTTGCTTTGCCATAGGGAGATAGCTGAGAGAGAAGGAGAGAGGGGAGGAGAGGGCGAGAGAAAGGGAGAGAGGGAAAGGGAGAGAGAAAGGGAGAGAGGGAAAGGGAGAGAGAAAGGAAGAGAGAGAGAGGGAGAGAAGGAGAGAGAAAGGGAGAGAGAAAGGGAGAGTCCTGGGAACCAGGACACCTAGCTTCTATTCTCAGCTGAGGTCTACTCATAAACTCCTTAAAAGCTGAACAGTATTTTACTTTAGCATTTTTTGGACTTAATGTTCTTTCCAGCAGAAGGGGCATTAGACTGTTCTGCCTGCTATAGAGATGTTATTTGTAATATGTTTTGAGCTCCTTGCAAATCAAGTTATGCACTGTAATTACAAAGGAAGCCTATAAATAGTACTATAAACATTACTCTAAGACATTCAGTATTTCTACAATTACATTTGCAGGTGATAGCTCGTAAATGCTTAGTGGTGACAGCTAAAGTAAAGATCTGGTTTAGAGAAGACTGTTTATACTATACCCAAATGCAGTTCAGAAAATGGAGGTGCTGTATTCAATAATAATAAAAATAAGTCAGTATTAAGAGGCATCCTTAAAGCCCTGGTGCTATTTACACCTATTAGAAGAAGAAAAAAAAACCAAAATTGAATCCATAATAGATTTCAGGATAACCCTTCCCATCTTCCCATGTCTGGAATACACTTCTTTTTCACCTCTGCTAGTAAGAAATAATTCCTTTTCTCCAAAGCCCACTTGGGTCACTAAGTAAATAGGCATTATTAAACACTTAACTAGATACTAGGAACTATGCTAAGCTCTGGAAATTCAAATACAAGCAGAAAGAAAATAATCTCTGCCCTCAAAGGGTTTACACTCTAATGAGGAAAGACCACATATAAAAGGAAGCTGAAAAGGGGACCGGAGGAAGATACTAGGGAAGAGGTATGTAGTTAGTCAGGAGCAGAGCCTGGAAAGGAACAAAGACATGACTGGCCTGAGTGTTTTCCTTAAAAGGGAAGTTCTGGGAAGAATTTTCTCTGATCTCCCACCCCCTCACCTCTGACTGAAAACGTGTCCTAACTCAACATATCTTAAAGTACTTGGATTGGATGCTCCTTTGCCCTTATCACACTCTTCATTCTTCTTCAGTCTGTGTCCTGAACTTTCTCTATCATGTCCCAGAAGCCTCTTCACCTTAGAAGCTTACCCCAGTCCTGGAATTCACACATTGGAAGTACCCTCCACACTTGAGACTGGCCTGCCTGCCTCCCACCACCTCCCTTCCTCTCCACCTTCCTCCCTCTCCCTCCCTGGCTCTTTCTAGATCCTTCATTAAAAGAAGATACCCAGGCTAACAATGTCTCATGGATCCACTTCACACTTCCTCTACCATGCCCCACCCCCCACCTTGGTACCTTCCTTTGTTCCTCCCTCCTCCTTCTTTTCAACTTCTTTTTATGTGTCGTCTCCCCCCTTTGGAACGTAAACCCCTTGAGGACAAGGACTATCTGTGGTAACATGTATGACTGGTCCATTTTAAGCACCTAATGTTTGCTGACCAATTCTTTTGCACCACATTGTCTTTTTAGACAAGGTTTGTACCACGTATAATTCTTGTATCCTAGTACAATGCCTAATTTGATGCATTACTCATTCAATTGCATTTCCTACTTTGGTCAACATCTAACCTTCATGCACTTTGCTTTGATAGATGGCTACACAGTTTTGTGAGTGTGTGTGTGTGTTTTTTAAATTGACTTTGTATTTATTCTATTCTTTATAGAATCCTATATGTTCTTATTATAAGTAGTGACTGTCACAGTTCTGCCAATTATATTCCCAGAACACAGTAGGTACTATAACAAAGCTTCTTGATTAGCCACTGATTTTATTGATATATATCCCAGGAAAACAGAAACACATACAGAACTTCTCTGAAATAAGTCGTCCTTCTTACAGTTATAATACATGGGATATCCTCCAGGACAGTGGCAAATATTTTAGGTGAACATACATCTCCCTGCTTCATTCCCTCACTTGATATTCACTCTGAAGACGGCTGAACCAACTTATTTATGTAGCAATAACTGAAATGAAACCACGTGGGGTCATAACTTATGCCTATGAAGACAGCCTTTAAGGTTGTATTTTGCTCTATAGGGTAAATGAGTTTTTGTAATCAATACTCACAACAGTCTGATCTTTATTCTTCCTAGTTAATTGAGTGACTGGAATGATGTGATCTGCTGTAGAAAATAATTTTCAAAAGCCTCTCTATTCCTTTGTCCTATTTTCATCAGAGATAATCTTCATTGCATGCATAGATCATTCTCATAAAGATTTTATCAGGGTATAAAATAAGGTATAAGGATTGCTAAAATCATGGGCCGGAAAGAACTTTAAAAATCACAGTGTTCCAAACCACTTATTTTACTGAAGAAAAACTGAAGCCTGCAGAGGTTAAGTGACCTGCCTCCCATCACCCAGGTAGTAAGTGGTGGTTCTGGGCTTCAGAAGCACATCTATTGACTTCAAATATACTATTCTTTCCTCTACATCAAACTACTGATGTCCTTTTAGTTGCCCCCTTTCTGGGTTGTTGTATCACTGTGATGTTTTCCCTCTGGGGAATGGGGAACATCCTTTCGTTGAGATATATTGAATGCTTTTAAAATTAGGTTCTTCCCAGCATGGATTTCTTCTTTCTATGATCCTTAGTGAGAGAAATTCTACAAAGAATTTGCCGAGACCCTCTAAAGCAAATCAACAGACTCAAATCAACTCTGAAACTTGATGACCAATCCAAAGGAGAGAAAAGGTGAGTATGAGGAAATGTATATAGGAAAAGATGGGTCAGGAAAGAGAAATGGAGAAACTGAATACTCATAGATTATACAGAAGCTTCATTCTATTTTTTTTTTTCATGAGAATAGCTTGTGATACAGAAGATAGATCACAGGGCTTGGGATCAGGAACAGCCAAGTTTGAATCCTACTTCAGACACTTACTAGCTGTGTGACCCCTAAGATTACAAAAGAAATTCAGGGTTAGTTAAAATAAAATCACTTTACCTCTCTATGCCTCAGTCTCCTCATTTGTAAAATGGAGATAATGAACATACTTTGCAGGGTTGTTAAAATGATTAAATGAGTTAATGAATATAAAAAACTTTTCAAACCTCAAAGCATTATATAAATGATAGCTATTATTCTTATTTCTTTGCTACTATGTAAAACGGGGACAATAATACCCACAATACCCATATTACAGGGCTGTTGTCGGACTCAAATGAGATAATGTATGTGCTTAAAGTATCCCATAAATGTCAGCTGTTATTATCAGTACAAAGTAAACTGCTTGAAGTCAGGGACTATTGACTGTTTTGTTTTTAATCTTTGTATTCCCAATGTTTGGGATCAGCGCATCTTACACATAGTTGGTATTTAATGAATGTTTGTTGAATTGATTTGAATTTTCTCTGTGAAAGGGAGTTATAGCTATGTGAGCGTAACTCAATCAGTCCAATGCACAGAACCATCATTGGCTCCTAGCTTACAAAGGGTCCTCCATATCATTGAGGAAACAAGCAGATCAATCTATCTCTGTGCTCCTGAGCTACAACTAGGAGATGGCTCTTACTTCCCCACCCCCTTTTGGCTATCATACTGAAGGGCTGGCATAGAGCTCAGATCTCCTAAGTGCAGATGGGGGTAGATTCAGTACAGTGTCCCTTTCTATACCCATATGGAGTCCTACACGGCCTATTTCATTAGAGCATTCAAAAGAATAATTGAAAACTGGAAAATAGATCAGTTGACTTCAGTCACCCTAATACTTTTGAGGTAAATTTAATAACTTGAAGAATATGTCACATTCAGCTTTACCATCACCTCTTATGCTGGAAGGAGACAGGCTGTTTCTCCTATCAAATGTGGTAATCTTCTGGGTCTTAAACATTTCAGTGGAGGGAAGGGTGAAGATAATGTGCCAACCAAAGAGGTAGAGGCATACTTTTCTCTCAGCCCACCCATGTCACCCCAGCTGACCCATCATAACTTCACCATCACATGTCAACACTTCCCCATCAACATCCTTGCTCATCCATCCCTCCCTTTCTGGGCTATGTACATAGAACATCCCTATCATGCTCTAGTGCTTAGGCTTTGCACAATGAGAGAGCCTAAATTCCTTTTCAAAAGACCTAGTCCATGAAAATGGTAAAGATCTGAGGTGGAAACAGGGCTGATAATATAAAATAATAGCATCCAGAAAGACCTAGAAACTCAAATGAAAGACATCCAAGCTAAAATAAACACAGTTTCTTGTCTTTTAAATCCTAGCTTTTAAATACGTTGCCAGAATGTAATAAGCTAAACACTCACCCTTGTTATTGCTGAAGTTAAGCTTTCTGTTTCTGAAAAGAAAAAAGTCGCTTATGAAAAAAAAAATGAACTCTCAAGATCATTTCGGCAAATGCCAAGAAGACTCAATTCAAAAGAAGGTCAGAAGGAAGGCAGAATAGAAGCAGCCACTGGGAGCTATGGATTGTGCCTTCACAAAAACTACAGACATTATTTCCTCATTTTTACCTACACAGAGATGGAGTCTCAGAGAGATGATAGGGTTTTTTTTTTTTAATATGCAGGAACTGATCTAGCAAATAAAAAGCTGTCCTTAGAGTGAGGAAGATGTGGGTTTGAGTCGCCTCCTACATGAGGTGCTTTATTCACTTACTTAGCTGTGTAACTCTGGGCAAGTCACTGAATCATGGGTAAATCTTAGTGCTCCTAAGTAATCATATGCAGAACAATTATAATACCTGTAGTGACAGAGGGGAGTTTCCTCATTGGGAGGTACCCCCCCCCTGCAAAACTAATGAAATAACACATTCAGACCAAAAATGAGACCAAAACAACAACATCAATAAAACGCCATGAGGATAGGGTCTTCTGATTCAAAATTCAATACTTCTGCTATAATCAAAGCCATAACTAGCCTGGGGCAAATGGGATTTTCCTGCAGGGTCCTACATTATAGGCTATTGGGCCATAAGTATAGACAAGAAGATATACAGGACTACAAAAGAAACTTGGTGTGAGAATAAAGATGTCTTTTTTTTCCCATCCAAGTACATGGACCCTGATTGTCAATCCCCCGACTTAGAGGAATTCTCTTGAAGGAGAGAAAACCTGAGCTGATTGACACTGCTTAAGTCATACCATGTGAATAGAGTGGACATGTAGAGGGGAAGGGTCTTCACATTCCTTATAGGCAAATACTGTAGCACTGAAGCAAACAGGACACATTCCACTGAACATCTGCAGCTCTAAAATAACAGACCAGATTGGATACATCACTGAAGCAAAGCCCAATCACCTGCGATGGATGAAGGGACCTCTGTGAGGCTGACACAGTGTGAGGCTCCCAAAGCTCAGTGTAGGCCCAGCAGTACCGAGCATCATGGGGCTACTTGGGGAATGCCCTGTTGTCTAGCTAGCTGCTCACAATTTTGAGACCACTCCCTGATGGGTGACATTTTTCCAGTGTATTATATCATTCTTCCACAGATGACCCATCTCAAGGTAGGAGAATCGTTTTTGTCACGCACTCTTTTGGAAGTCTGGTAAAGCATATGGACCCTTTCTCAGAACAAAGTTTTTAAATAATTAAAGAAAATGCTAAATTTTATTTAGAGGCTAGTAAAAATAAAGATGTAAATTTTTTCTCATCAAATTTCATGGAGTCAGTCAGTAAACATTTATTAAACCCCTACTATGTGCTAGACACTGTGCTAAGCACTAAAGATTAAAAGAAAAAACTTCACTTAACCCCAATTGCCCTCCAAAAAGCAAAAAAAAAAATAGATTAATAAAAAAGGTAGACTGCAGTCCCTGCCCTCAAGGTGCTTACCCCTGAAATCTAATTATGGACTTCACGTTAAGAACCCCTGTATTAGACTGATAAGTTATGTTAGAAAAAGAGGGCGTCAGGGGATACCAGGTAGCACAGAGAGTAAGAGCACTGGGCCCCAGTGTCGGGATTAAATCCGGGCTCAGACACTTAGCACCCACCCAGAAACACCTGGCCGTGTAACCTTGAGCAAGTTACTTAACCCCAATTGCTTAAAAAAAAAAGGAAAAGAAAGAAAGAAAAAGAGGGCATCAACTTCCCTCTATAGGACTCAAAGCCATAACTAAATTGTCATTGGTGCCAGTTCACAATGAAAAAACCAAACCAAACCAAACCACAAACATTTGTAGAATAAGGCATTGGGGAAGCTTACAAACAGCTGCATCTTTGTACCCAGGTTTTTTTTCTTTCTATTCTGTAATTTCTACTCCCAAACAATAATTCTGAGCAGACCTGCTAATGAGAAGTTATAGACCAGAGTCAGCACATTCTGAAATGTTTTCAAACCGTGCCAGGAAATACCCGCTGTCTTCTCTAGAATGATGAGGCCTTCCTTTTATCTCTTCGAGTTTGTTTCCGTTACCATCTCAGAGAGCTTTGAACTTTCTTGCAGTGGGCACATGGTCCCATCGGTCATGCCTCTCTCCTGTTTGGCTCTCTACCAACAAGAGACAGCTCAGGGACAAACATGGGCTTTTTTCCTTGAAAATATAGGCTCTTACCTTATGTTCAGCTTTGGCTTGTGGGTCATGGTCTGAGATCCCCTTTCTGTGAGTCTCAAGGTTTTCTTTTAATCAAAACACTATTGATTGGGCACATCTGTAAATGTTCAGTTTTCAGCCCCAAATAAAGGGCAAACTTACCTTCATGAAGAGTGATTGAGGAGAAAGAGAAAGCATTAGCTGGATTTGGACTCTGAATTTCCTATCTTGTTCACTTTTCTGAACAATGCCCTTAAGATCAGCAACATAGTCTTATAAATCAGAATCAAGTGTGATGTTCATAAACTAATAAGCTTTCTCAGGTCAATCCCCTCCCCCTAGACTCAAAGCAATCAGAAAAAAAATGGAAAGCTAAAACCACCTTAAAACTTAAACTAATGCTTTGAAAAATAAGAAAAAAGAGTCATTGGCCGTTTTACATTTGGAGATTTCTCTGTATGAGAACTGTACCTAACATGATTGCATGCATATTTTCCTATTAATAATCATAATGCCTTATGTTTTTTTTGCATAAAACCTTATGTTTTTATAGTATTTAGATTTTTCTGGGTATACAACAAAGAGATGAAAACTTTTCAAAAGCAGGATGCCCACACACTGGCCTGTGTTCATCTGGCTTGGGGCAGGGGTGAGGGATGAAATATCCTACAGGAGGTAAAATCTAGCTAGAAATCATTCCTGCTCAGAAAGATGGTCATCAATTACAACTTCATTTGGGTTAACAGGCTCCTCCTTTAGAGTTAAAATACCCTCTAGCAAGGTGAAACTTAGTTCTAATGTGTTGCAAATATGAACGATTTTAATCAAATAACCTGTTAACAGATGGCTGAGACACCAAGGGACAGGAGTTGAGACAGTAGGAGTGCAGGAGACAGAGTAGACCACATTGAATTGTGGTGCCCAATTATGGCAAGACTGAGCAGGTCATTTTAGCAGAGGGCTTTGTGTATCTAGAGGGAAGCATGAGAACACTCAGTCTCTGGGGGCACAGATTAGAAGGCCCAAGAAGGGGCACAGAAAAGGTGATGAGAAACCTTCCAGGAAAAACCTTGCCTGGTAGAGAAATAACAAATCATTTCAGTTTCCTTGAAATCAAAGGAGGACCCTGTGAGTCTCTCCCCAGCTCTCCCTTAAGGACCCTCTAACCAGGGGAAGCCTTTCAGTCATTTATATCTTAGCATAAAATGACTGGGTACTGTAAGGACCTAGTTAATTTTTTGGCCTATCCTTAGCTGTTTTACTTTCAAATCCCCCACATCTTCCCTCCCAGTTCTTATCTGGAGCTCAGCTATTTACCTCCTGTTATAAGTCTACACTCAGTCCCCATCTCCTCCCTGAGCCAGGAATCTTGATTCTGAGTTCTAAATGCCTCATATCTCCTAGATATTTGTCCTGTTTCAGAATCCAGGTGAGCCTGGCTCCAGGGCTCCTGATGTTGAAAATCAAGGCCCTGACTCTTAGGGGCTAGTCATTTCCAGAAAAGATTGAGGTTGTCTAAAGTCTGATTTCCAGATAATCTGAGTATTAGTGTATATTTACCAATTGTAAGTCATTGTTTAGATTGTATACTTTTGTTACAGGTTGCAGTTCTGGGCTTTGGAGCTGTTATATAGGAGATAGTATTTATATTCTTAGTGCCTAGCAGGGCTTGGAACACAGCTGGTTCTTGATAAGTGTTTGTTGAATGATTGATTGATTGAAAGGTATGAAGCATTATTTGTTTTTAGAACTCAGTTGTTTCCAAGCCTTATCTGTATTACCGACTGCCCTTCTCCTGAGCCTGGAGCCTCTCTCCCTTGATAAGTGATAAAATAGCTGGCTATTATCTCATATGTAGTCACCATTCAATATTCACATACGACATTTGACCTTCTCCTCTCAAGGAGTAGTGTCTAGGTCCCAGCAACAAAAACTATGGCTGTGGTAGGTGGGAAGGGTACTGAATTTATTGTCAGAGGTATATAATATTTTTCAATATATGTAAATTGTTTAATAAATTCTTGCTGATTTGATTAAAAATAAGAATTATATAAAAGCAGTACCATATTCAGAGAAGTGTTTTTGCCTTTCATTTTAATTGATATTAATAGTGTAACTACTACTCTCTCATGAGAGGTTTATGTAATTTTTAAAAAATGCATTCCCCTTGAGTTTCATGAGCAAGAGACCCTCTTTGACCTCTCTGAAGAAAAGTTCTGCCATGTACCTTCCCCTACAGTAATTACTATACCGAATCACTTTTCTGTCTCTGGAAAAACACTGCTACATTAGAATCCCTCTAACTGGCCAAAGGCCTCAGCTCTCCTACTATGATGAAAATGTAGACTCCCAAGAGACGCAAGTGTGTGTTCTCTAACAAAAGAAGTGCAAATTATTTGTACTGTTTATATATACAAATGCACATACGCTAAGAAAAGTATACCATCGGGGCATTCTCTAAACAATGTCTTACAACTGATAAATAGACGCTAATACTCAGATTATCTGGAAGTCAGACTTTAGACAACCTCAATCATTTCTGGGAATGGCTAGACCCCAAGTAGATGAAAAAAAAATTCTGAGAAGCAAATAGATGATTCAAAGCCTTGTAGGGAAGGAAAATACGCCCTTGGCTTTTCATGCTAAGCAACTGCCTGTAAAAGAAGGTAGCAAGCAGATTAGAAGTGAAGTTGTACCATAGCCTATTATGAAGTGACAGTGAAAGGCTAACAGTATGGAGAGAAGATAAAATTGTATTCAGTGTAGTGTGACTAAGGAATCAGAGAAGTATCCAATGCAATTTTAAAAGAAGTCCATCAACAGTGTTTAATATGTTCTGCAGCTTAATTAAGATGTACCCCTTTATTTGGAAAATCTACTTGCCTTGTTTGCTAATGGTGACAAAAATGAGACATCTTAGAAAATTTTAAAAATAAGAAATTTTTTTTAAATGAGACATCTGTGTTTTGAATAATCAACAAATTTTCCTAATCATTGATACAGCCTCTCCCACAGGATTGTAAGTTCTTTGAGGGTTACGTTGCCCCACGTTTCACCAAATAGACTGATTCTTGGTAACCATACAATTATTTGGTATCATACAGCAATGGCTTTTGTGAGTGTGTAGACTGGGTAAGGAAGAGGGCAGAAGTTGGAGAAAATAAATGATGAAAATAATTTCCTTTCTCTGATACTCCTGGATTTGGAGGCAGGTACAGAGAGTGGCTATAATGGAAGAGAGAAAAAATAGAAATAGCAAGTGGGAAAGAGTTTAGAAGTTTACGCCTACTCAGAGGTAGGAGTGAGGAAGTAAAGTGAGCCGCCAAAAGAAGAAGCAACGCCTCCTCTCCCTAATCCCAATGTCAGGCACGCATTAGGAGTATTCCTTTTGCTGTTGAGTTCAGTCTTTTTCAGTCATGTCTTTTTCAGTCATGTCCAACTCTTCATGACCCCCTTTGGGGTTTTCTTGGTGGAAATACTAGAGTGGTTTGTCATTTCCTTCTCTAGTTCATTTCACAGGTAAGAAAACGGAGGTAAACAGGGTAAGTGACTTGCCCAGGGTCATACAGCTAGTACCTGAAGCCTGATTCAAGCTCAAAAAGATGAGTCTTCCTGACTCCAGATCCAGCATTCTATCTGCTGCATCACTAGGACAATGATAGTAGATGCATTGGGTATCATAGAACTGAGAGTGATAGAAGAATTATGGCATGCTCAGAGCCTTTTACCTTGAACACAATTAGAAGCCAACAAACCATGCAGGATGACTACTCTATTAAGGGAAAGAAAATGAAAGATAAACCATGCAATTAGGAAAACTTAGTCATGAAAAATTTTGGAACAGATAACTGAGAGTGGTAGAGAAAGCTGAGGAACAGCAAAGGAGGAAACATTTAATAAAGTTACCAAAGTATAAATCAGCCACTATATTCCCTACAAGCTCTGTGAAATCTTCATTAAACAAAAGAATATACTAATGGTCTCAAACAGTTGACTCATGGTCTTTTGTGATTTCCTATTAGCTAACGTATAGCAGCTGGGGATTTTGGTGCTGAAGACTTTTTAATAACCACAATATGGAAAGCACCTTCCAGAAGAGATACTTTTCTCAAATTATCATTACATTCAAGAAGTAGTTGAACTTCAAAAAAATATTTTAAAGACTTTTTAGAGGTCCTTTCCTATGGCTCCCTCAAATTACTTCATTTGGTAATCATCACCAGACACCTTCCAGTCTGATAGGTATTTTTTTTTAAATTCAAGAGAAGAATACTAGTTATGTCATTTTGACATTATTCTAATTGTTAGGGTATCTTTTTGCCATTTCTGCCCTCTGGAACCAAGCAGAGTAAGTCTAATCCTGTTTCACTCTAACAGATAATAATCATTCTTCCTACCACTCTTGCAATCATTCTCTTCTCTAAACTAGTTATCACCCCTTCTTTTAATTGGTCCTCGTATGGTATGATCTCCAGGTATATTACCATTCTGGTTTCTCTCCTCTAGACATTCATCACCACCTGAAACTGAGTTTAATGCTACAGTGAATCACTCAACAGAAAGCTATCAAGAAATTTTTATGTACTGGGTGGGCACTTCGCAAAGTTCTGATGATACAAAGAAATGGGAATACATTCTTAGCTCACAAAGACTTCATGAAGGAGAAAGGCAAAAATTATAAGATACATACAGAGTAGTTGGAAGATAATCTCAAGGAGAAGACACTGGCAGCAGGGGAAACCAGGAAAGGTCTCACTCTCTAAACTTGTGCTCATATAAGCCAGTCAGGGAATGAGAGGATTATTATTTTCCCTTCAGGGTTCAGGGGACAGCTCTGAGAGGTTGGGGTTTCATGTTACTCATTAGTTCCCACTGGTGTTCTTTTGATTGATTATCATCTAAAGCTAATTACTTTTTTAAAAGAATATTTGCTGGGGCGGCTAGGTGGCACGGTGAATAGAGCACTGGCCCTGGAATCAGGAGGACCTGGGTTCGGATCAGGCCTCAGACATAACACAAAAACTAGCCTTGGGCAAGTCACTTAACCCCAATTGCCCTCCAAAAAAAAGGCAAAAAAAGAGTATTTTCTAAGCAGAGATAGCAAGGACAATAATTACAAAAACATTTCTCTAAATGTAAGGACATACCTTGCACACACAAAATTTCTCGGGTGAGTAGGCTCAACCTTAGAGAACATATATGGCCAAAAGGTAAATTCATAACTCCTAGTTACTGGGAATTCTTTTTTTTTCCTTTATGGAATTTTCATTGAGTTCCCCTTAGGTGTAGCTCTCTTCTGGGTTTTAATGGCTAGTGCCTTCTTAAAGTCCTGAAGTTGCCTTTCCTTCCTGGGTGTAACCACATTGCTCTCTTTGTCTAGTCCGTTTTCTGTGTTTCTCTCTTTGCTCTTGAGGCCATGGACCACTAATTTTGGTAGACACTATTGCTAAATTGGATGGTAGTCTTTCAAAATTCTCAAGGTTGTTACCTGGTCAATGGGTTTGGAAAGAGAGGAGAGGCAAGAAAAGAGTGAAGAAAAGATAGAAGAGGGAAGGAGAAAGGGGAGGAAGGAAAGAGAAGAGAGGAGAGAGGAGGGAGGGCAGAAGGAGGAGAGAAGTCTTCTACCAAGGCAATTCTCTCTCAGGAGTTCTTCACCACTTGATTTTCCTACCACTTGACTGATTTTAGTGCTGGTTTTTGTGATTCCAAATTGACTTGTTTTGTGATATTATCATTGCATGGGGAATATTGGCTTTGATCAGTCAAAAATATTTCCCATGTCTTTTCATCTGCTTTTATCCAAAGACCTAAAGCCCCTCTCATCCTTTCAAATTGATTAAGGACATATTCAAATTTAGTTTACTTTTGATAGATTGATTCAATCAAGATATCTGGACCTTCTATGATTACATTAACAGTAGTTTGATCAAAGCATAGTAGGACATGACTATCAGTTTCTTTGTCCTGAACACTATACATCCCTTAATATAGATCAATATGAAAAAGAGCTTTTTGAATAACCCTAATATGCTATTGTTTCATACTGAGTTTGAAGTCCATTAACCTCCAGCCTCTCCCAAATCTTTTCTCAGATGAACTGCTTACTATCTAGACACACTTTCCCTTCTTGGACATGACAAAGCTGAATTTTCAGACTCGAAGGTAGGACTTCACATTTCTCCCATTGGATTTCATCCTGTTAGAAGTAGTTCAGCATTCGTCTGAAATATGATCATGTAATATTCAGAAATATAATCTGAAAAATAATTTCAATCTTTCTTAGTTTTGTGCTATCTTCTAATTTGAAAAGTATAGCATCTATGCCTTTGTCTAATTCACTGATAAAAATCTAATAGAGTTCAGGGGCAAGTACCTATCCATCAGAGACCCTTTTTCCAAGTTAATACCAGGTCAATAAAGAGAGCATATTGGATCTGGTCATTCAAATAGCTTTAATCCACCTAACTGCACTATTATCCATTCTATCCACAAAAATAGCATAGGGGATTTTGACAAGTGCCCTGCTAACCCAGGTAAACAGTACTTCTAACACTGCACTGATCTATTTGGTTAAATCTGGTTAAAAAGGAAAATGAGGTTAGCCTGGCTTGATCTGCTCTCAATAAAGTCATGCTAGCTTTTTGTGATTCTTAATTCCTGTTTAAATATTCATTTACTATTCCTTCAATACTACATTCAAGGATTTTGGCATGAATTGGAGTCAAGCTCAGTGGATTGTAGTTGAGAGTCCATTTTCCTCCCTTTTTTGAAAACCAGAATAGTATTTACCCTTTTGCAAATCTTATAATATCCTTCCCATTTTCCACTGGCTTTTAATGACGGATGATGGTGGTTCAGCAATCACATCTACAAGTTGTATCAGTACTTCAGGATGTAGTTGTTTTTTTATGTTCCCATTCTTTCTTTTATTTTTTATTTTTTAATTAATTTGTTTGTTTCCTTTTAGTTTACAGGATTCAATTCCACAATTCCTTGAATTTCACATTTTGTCCCCCTCCTTCCCCTCCCCTCCATGGCAGCATATAGTCAAGTATAGGATCTGTAAATACTTTCACATTATACATTAGTCAGGTTATAAAGACGGATTGTATCAGATGGAATGAAAAATGGTAAAGAGGACATAAAACCAAACAGGAGAAGGAAAAAGATCAGGTATTTTGCTTCCACCTGGATATAAACTCAGTTCTTTCTAGTTCTTTCTCCAGATGCACATATTTCTCTCCATCATGAGTCTTTTGGGATTGACTTATTATCACTGCATTGCTGAGAAGAGTCCAGTCTATCAAACTTGGTCATCACACATACATTGTGTCTGTAATTGTGTACAAATTTCTCCTGGTTCTACTCTTCTCACTCAGCATCAGTTTGTATAAGCCTCTCCAGGTAAATATGAAGACTGTCTGCTCCTTGTTTCTTATAGCACAATATTCAGGATGTAGTTTACCTGGTGACTTGAACTCACCAAGGGATTCCAGGTCTGCCCATATCATAATCATGCTTAGCCTAGATTTCAATTCCATTTTAGCCATTTTTCTTGCTTCCTTTCTAGTCCAAAGACCAAGCTATTAGCCTTGGCAAACCAAACTAAGTGTTGAATAGGATCATAGATTATAGATATAAGTTGAAAGTGATCTCAAAGGTCATCTAGTTCATTCTCCTCATTTTATCAATGAGGAAATGGAAATCTAGAGATTTTAAGTGACTTCCTCAAAATTTCATAAGGAGTAAGTGGCAGAGACAATAGTTGAACCCATTTTTCTTATCTCTAGCATTTTCTGCCTGACTCAGATTATTCTTGGCTTTTTTCTCCATAACGCCATTAGTATAGGACTCTACAACACTTTTTGCATTCCTCCCTCATTACCTGTCATTGTTTGCATTTCTGTATATGGCTTTTTGAAATCTAAGTTGCAGAGTTTGCTCTGCATTTATATTTGTCTTTTTTTTTCTTATCACACGCAGCTAGGTGGTGCAGTGGATAGAGTGTCAGGCCTGGAGTCAGGAAGACTCATCTTTATGAGTTCAAATCTGGCCTCAGCCATTTACTAGCTATGTGATCCTGAACAAGTCACTTAACCCTGTTTGTGTCTGTTCCCTCCTCTGTATAATGAGCTGGAGAAAGAAATGGCAAATCACTGTAGTATCTTTGCCAAGAAAACCCCAAACAGGGTCATGGGAGAGTCAGACATAACTGAAATGACTGAACAACAACAATACATACATGCCCATGTTTCTGAGGACCAGACTTAACACATGTCATTTCCAAGCCGATCTAATAATAAGATTCTACTTCCTTTAACCCTTTACACAGACTTAAGAAAATCACTAGAATAGATGTGTATTTATCTATTAGGGAAAGAGCACAATGTAATGGAGATAGCCATAAGACTGGGTATCAGAACATTTCTGTTCTTATCCTTACTCTACTAATAACCAGTTATGTTGACTAATTCAATTCACCTCTCCAGGTCTCAGTTTCCTTACCTGTAAAATAAGCAGATTTCACTAAATATCTAATATCTTTTCCAACCCTCAAACTCTGTGCTTCTATTTCTGGTCACTAGACATAAGAGACTTTGTAGAAAAGACCATGTCAAATCAAGGGCACCAGCTATCAAGATAAAAATCCATTCTGAAAATTCATGCATCAGTGATAGAAGTCAATCTGAACCAAGAGAAAATAAAAGCCTTCAAAATGAAAAAAAAAACAATGCAGCATGGAAATTTTGAAAAGTAATTTAAAATAATTGCTATGTTCTATGCAAACAGGAGTGAGCAGAATTGTTGAAAAAAACAAGTGGCCATTTACAGTCGCATCACCAAGCAGACCCACCTGCACAAACCACCCCTGATATTATTGGGAATTCTGCCATTTTTCCCACACACTCAAGGCAGCCAAACAAGACACCCCCCCAAAAAAAATAAATAAAAGCAAA
Organism: Petaurus breviceps papuanus; assembly: GCF_028583685.1. Lineage (NCBI taxonomy): Eukaryota > Metazoa > Chordata > Mammalia > Diprotodontia > Petauridae > Petaurus > Petaurus breviceps. The sequence continues at coordinate 9,659,871 of NW_027185777.1, read as the reverse complement.
AGAAATGATTATGATACAAAAGAACCTTTCTTCTGGCAATAACTGTGGCTCAGTCAAACTCATTCTGATTGCAGATAAACAAGTATACTTTATTGTTGTACCCTGGTTTGATTTTTCTACCCGCAGGAAGGCATCTAGAAGAGAATGGAAAATTGCACGGCTCACTTAAAAAACCAACGTTGTTTTCCTTGAATAGGAAATAATTTACTGTTGTTCCAGGCAACTCATTTAATTCACCAGGATCCGACACGTGACTGACAGACATCTTAAGTAAAGGTATTTTACTTAATGGTGAAAGAATTACATTATGATAAATAGGTTGAAAAATACAGTCAGCCATTTGGGATCCTAGAACCCAAAGTTGGAACCAAGATAAGAGACTGGTAGACCCTCATTAAGGTTTGAACTGAGTTCCTATCCATTTGAAAATGTCTCCTTCTGTGTGAGACTGTTTATTTGAGGATCTGAGTCTTCAGTGTAATACACGTGACTTCTTGCTGTTGTTCAGTTGTTTTAGTCATGTCCAACTCTTCGTGACCCCATTTGGGGTTTTCTTGGCAAAGTGATTGTAGTGGTTTGCCATTTCCTTCTCCAGTTCATTTTAAGATGAGAACACAGACAAACAGTAATTAAGTGACTAGCCCAGGATCACACAGCTAGTAAGTGTCTGAGGCTGGATTTGAACTCAGGTCTTCCTGACTCCAGGACTGGTGCTCTATCCACTTTGTCTCAAAATCCTGCTAATAGTAACTGACATTGAGATAGTGCTTTAAAGTTCATAAAGTACTTTACATACATTATCTCATAACAAACCTGTAAGGTAAATACAATAGGGATTATTATTATCCTTTTATGGATGAGGAAACTGAGGTTCAGAGGTCACACAATAACAGATCTAGAGCAATAGGGGACTATGAAGGTCATCTAGTTAAACCACTTCAGATAACAGATGAGGAAACTGAGGTTGAGGGAAGTCAAGTTAGTCAATATAAATTTACAAAGTGCTTACTATATGCCAGGCATTTTACTAAGTACCCAAGATACACAGAAAGGTAAAATATAGTCCTGATCTCAGTGAGCTCAGAATCTTGATTTGCTAAAAGTCATACAAACTGTCAGCTACAAAGGTTCAACCCCAGAGGAGTGGCACTTTCAAGTTCATTTCTGCCTACTTTCAATTTCAAAGTCAAGTGTCTAGGAGAGTAAGTAGATGAGGCCAAATTTGAACTCGGATCTTTGTTACCCTAGACCTAACAATTTATTCACTGAATAATGGAACTGGACAACAAAGATGACACTGAATCTAAATAGAATAATTTTAATCAGAAGTTCAACCAGTTGTAATATTTTCCCTTTTTGTGAAAAAAAATCTTTAATTTTTTTTTGTTTTTCATCACCTTTCTTTCTGTTTCTATCCTTCCTTGCTTTCCTCTCCTGTTAACCATCTCATAAAAAATGTTTAGGATATAAAAAAATACATTTAGCAAAAGCAACATGTAATTGACAAGCACCCACTACGTGCCAAGCCCATATCTACTGAATCTGACAGTATAGGCGATTTTCCATATCCATTGCCCCTCACCTTTGCAAAAAGGAAGAAAGTTGTACTTTCTTTTAAAAGACTTTTTTTGTTCTGAACTTAAACGCCAAATAAACAAAGTGTTTCTACATATACAGAATACAAAAGAAGATACTTTATGAAACCAAAGAATTCCATGTCATACTGCTTACTTCTTTTTAAATTATAAAATAAATCCTACACATCATTTTCAGTAATGTACTTATCTATAGTTCTGTTCTCTTCTATCCATTAAAAAAAGTTTTGATAATCCTGGGGGAAGTGGGAGAGGCATCATTCTTGTACCCCCCTCTCCTCCAACTAAAAACCAAGAGAAAGAATAGGAGAAAATCCTTGTAACGAAACAATAAACAAATATTAAGCGCCTATTATATTCCAGGCTCTGTGCTAAACACCCAGTATACAAATAAGAAAAAGAAACACAATCCCTGCCCTCAAGGAGCTTGCAATCTAATGGGAGAAGATGATCCAGAAAAGAAACCTGAAAGGGGGGTGGGGAGAGAAGGTACTTGGTTCCGAAGGCTTGATGGTGAGGATTTGAATCCAAAGAGTACAGCTAATGGAAAGTGAAGAGTTCATTCAGTTTCTGAGCCTTCTTAGTAGGAGTTTTTTGCTCCACCCTTCAGCCCTTCAATTATAGGGACAAGGCTCCTGCAGCTTTTGCTAAGGTGTAAGTACCAAAGCTGAAGCAATAATGTCTGTAATGCTGATATAGGTATAGCCAAGCAAAAAACAAAATCCCACAGGGGCCATGTTGAAAAATGTCTCTTTCTGAACCTTTCAACGTCTTTCAGGAGGTGGGTCACATGCTTCATCACAGGTCTTTGAAAGACTTGGCTGGTTATTGTGTTAATCAGAGTTAAGTTTTTCAGATTGATTTCCTTAATATTATTGCTATTGTTGTATAAACTATTTTCCTGGGATTCTCTGAAATGATCTCTTTCATCATTTCTTTCAGTGACTATTCTGGTACATCCATAAGCTACCATTTGCTCAGTCATTGTCTGACAGTAAGGAGAAATCCAAGACATCCCTTTGGGTTTTACTTCTTTACTTTTCTTCCCACATCCCCTTAGTCTCCCTTGGGAAAATTGTTTTGTTTGTGACTATTTCTTCCTTGGAATTATCCTGCCTCTTCACCTACCCTACCCTATCCCTGCTTGCTTCTTCATTGAGTTTGATGTTCAGATGGGGAAGGTAATGAAGTTGGTGCAATATAAGTAAATATCCAAGGCAGACAATGTGTCACTTTTGTGTCCTTTGGTTATTCTTTTTTTTAGATATTATTTAATAACTATATGTAAATTCTCATTGGAAACTAACTTATGCAATAACTTTTTCTCCATCCAAAGGTTTCATGGTGAGAAGTTATTCTCTCTCTTTCCCTCTCTCTCTCTTTCCTCCCATAGGAAATTTATACATTATAATTATATACATTGTAAATTCACTTTTGACAACTACAATTGATGGGAAATTATGCATTTTATATTCTCTCTCTCCATCTCTCCTCCTCTCTCTTTCTACCTCTGCCCCTCTCTCTGTCCCCACATACCTCTTTCCCCTTCTTCATCCCTCCCTCTGTATCCCATCAATGATAACCTGGAGACATTTGCATTTTGGGTCAGTGGACCTTGATACAAAGTAAAAATATAATGGTTCCTATAGGAAGGCAGCATGCCCTCTTCAGATGTCATTACTTTTGGGATAAGTCAGGGTCACTCCACAATAGTTACAGCTCTGCACCCTCCTGACTCCTGTCCATCACTATCATACTTGATCTCTGTTTTCCATTAACATCTAGCAAGATACTTCCCACCTTCAAATGTGTGCTAGAGACAGCTATCTTCTCTGTGCCTATCCTATTTGCCCAAGATTCATTTAAAACTGTAACCAACAATTCACACAATCCTCAGGTTATTTTCCTAATTTTGTTTTTCACTGTTACCCTTCAGCTCTTATTTGTCTTTCCTCCAGTCAGTCAATAAATGTTGATTATTATATCTTCAAGCCAGTGGACTAAATAAGCACTGGCAGGGACACAAAGATGAATAAGACCTAATTCCAGTTCTCAGGGAGTCTACAATCTAACAGGAGACATACAAACAAATAAAACCGCAAATAGTAGTCTCAAACTCCAATAGAAACTCATAGCATATTGCTTTAGAAAACCACAAATTAACATTATCTATGTTGTATTTTTATTAATTTTGTGCAAGATTTCCCAATCACATTTTAATCTGGTTCAGGCTGAAAGCTGGTGGGTTCAGAGTTCAACACTCTGGTGTAAGACAGATGCCATATGCCATATTTGCTAACACAAGAAAACAAAAAAAATTAAAGGAGTTTTGAGAAAGGAAAAACCACAATTGATCATGTTGATCAGAAGCTTTCTAGGGAGAGATAATATTTGAATGAAGCCTTGAAAGGCAGATCATATCTTGATTGGCAGAGATCACAGGGAAGATCATTTCAGGCAGACAGCCTGGCATGGACAAAGATTCAAAGGCTGGAAAGCAGAAAGAATGTTGGGGGAATGATGAGAACATTAAAGTACAAGAGTGTATAATGAAGAGTATGAGGAGTTAAGACTGGAAAGTGTGGTTGGAGTGACTGTGAAAGGTCTTGAAAACTAGGCTAAAGAAGTTAAATTTTATTCTGTAGGCAGTAGTTAGTCATTGGAAGATTTTGAGTAGGGATGATGGGATTATGAGTCATGACATGACCAAAGCAGTGCTTTACAAAAATTCAGCTGTTGGCCCCACGAAAAGATGAATTTGAATCCTAATGACTGATGGTTATATAGTGCTTAAAGATTTGCCAAGTGCTTTATGTGCATTATTTCATTTCAAATCATTACAGACCTGTGAAGTAAGTAGTCCAGATAATATTTTCCCCATTTTCCAGATGAGGAAATTGAGCTAGAGCAGAGTCAGTGATTCGACTAGGGTCACACAACCAATAAGTGTCTGCAAGGAGATTCAGGAAGAGATCACGTGAACTCCAAGTCATTTATGGATCCATTTTGTCATGTTGCCTCTGAGAAGAGGAGATTAGAAGTAGAGAGACAGTTGGGATGTTATTGTATGTCTGTAAGCTAGGGATAATGAAGGCCTGAACATGGGCAATGAAAGTGGAAATTAATGCAAAAGAAGGGATGGATGGGAATGAAGATGTGAATTTATTCATAGCATTGGTCTGTTCATTCAGACCACAAGTTGGAATGCAAAGATTTGTTTAATGATCTATCTTATTACAACCCATATTACTCATATGTTGAAAGAATATGGGAGTAGTGCAACTCAGTGTTGGGTAACCCAGTACTGCCACTAATCAGAAGTAAGCAAGAGATAAAGATACATGAGTTCTACTAGCACCGGAGACCTCATTTTACCAATAGACATTCCAAGGATACCTAGGAAAAAACTTTGTCATGCCACATTGTTAGTCATACCTGGGTACAATTACCCCTCTCCCCAACCTGTTGGTACTGTGGAAAGAACACAGGTTCTAGAGTCAGAGAATCTGGATTCAAAGACAGCCTCCAATGTCTACTGTAGTGATAATCTAGGTCAAGTCTCATCACTGGCACAGGTCTTAGTTTCCTCACTTGAAAAATGAGGATGTTAGAACAGATAGATTATTAAGAACTTAATTATGAACTTGGCACTAGGCTAGGTATTGGAACTACAATTCTAAGCAAGAAAGACAGTCCTTGACTCCTGGAACTTTATATAGGCTATCCCCAAAGTTTTAATGAAGTTTTAAACTATTAAAGACTATTGGGACACCTTGTATTCTAATGGTAAAGAAAACACATAAAGAGGAACTAGTATTCAACCAAGATTCTGGGCCCCAACATGACACATCAATAGCTTACCTAACCAAATTGGGGGAACCAGTAAAGAGGAGCTCAAAGAGATGAGGATGATTGTAGGACAATGGAATGCATGGCATGATGCAGGCCACAATGTTGTATCATGGACGGCTGAAAGCCCCCCAAAATAAAGCAAAAATTCACTCAACTAGATGGCCTCTGAGAGGTTTCTACCAGCACTAGCACAATGATCTAGCTATGTTTCAGTTTCCCAAGTTATATTCACCCCCTTTCATCTCCACTAAATGTGTGGTCATCAAGTGACCTGAAACTTATTCACTTGAACATGTAAAATATTACAGCTTACAGCAGGGGTAGGGAACCTGTGGCCTCAAGGCCACATGTGGTTCTCTAGGTCCTCAAATGCAGCCCTTTGACTGAATCCAAACTTCACAGAACAAATCCTAATAGGACCTAGAGGGCCACATGTGACCTTGACGCCACAGGTTCCCCATCCCTGCTTAGTGTTACCACTCTCCAGAGATATTTGCATTTGAACAGACTTTAAAGCAATATATGTTAAAAGAATGAAAACCCCAACTTTGGAATTTTAGGGACTATCCAGACAATGGGTAGATTTTTGTATTGTTTTTTTGGAGGTCACTGTGGCATCTCTGTCTACTGTACAGAAATGTACATCACACTGTACAGAATGACCCTGGCCCCAGGGAAAGTGTCTTGAGACTGGGGAGTCACAAGGTTTTAAGGACGTTCTTATCTCAGAGTTAAGACAGGATGGCGCCTTTCTGCAATTCATGTCAGGGAAGACACCCACTTACAATATCAGAGGATAAATTAGACTCTTGTATTTAAATTTAGCTCCAATGTAACCAGATGTCTGTTTTATAATAAGTAAAGGCAAAAATATCATTATTAATTGGCCAGCAAAAATGTGCCTTGAAATTAGAAATTAAGTATCTTGGAAAACACAGGATCATAGACTTTAGAAAGGACTTTAAGGATTGTATAATTTAACTTTCATTTTACATATTATAGATGTAGAAATTGAGGCTTAGTGATGTTAAGTGATTTGCCTTATGGGTAGGCAATGGAAGAGCTGAGATTCAAGCTTAGGACCAGTAGACTTTTCTTTTTCTTTATCTCTTTTTTTCTTTTCTGTCCTTTTTTTGATTTTTTTTTGGAGGGGGAAGGCAGGGCAATTGGGGTTAAGTGATTTTCCCAAGGTGACATGGCTAGTAAGTGTTAAGTGTCTGAGGCTGGATTTGAACTCAGGTCCTCCTGATTCCAGGACTGGTGCCCCATTCACTGCACCACCTAACTACCCCTTTTCTTTTTTTAAAAAGAAACAAAATAAATGAGAATTTTCAACATTCACTTCTATAAGTTTTAAATTCCTCCCTTCCCCTCCACAAGATGATATGGAATTCGATATAGGCTCTCCCAGTAGACTTTTCAATTTACCACATAGCCTCCAAAAGAGAGACTAGAAAGACAAAGTTCTCATTTCAAACCAAAAATGCTGTCAATCCATTGACCTTTGATTTGGCTCTTGTTTCTCAGGACCCAACCACCTGAAACTTCTGACAAAATATTTGATGACCTTTTTAGAGGCCATGATTCTGCTCTAGTGACCACCCGATAAGGGTTGTTAGACACTCATAATTAGAGGTGGCCATCTTAAGGCCATTAAAAACTGAGAAAGAAAATTTTAAAATTCAACTGACTGAGGATTTTCAAAAGGTCCTTAGGTCAGTTAGCATTTGAATTTGTGTAGTCTTTCATAATGGACACATTTCAATGGCCTTAAATTCAAAATGTTCAATATTCTCTCATTTATACTAAACTTCTCAAAAAAAAATGTTGTATACATTCACCACTGCTCATTTCTGGCACATAGACTTGATAGATATTAATTGATTGACATCACTTACTGCCTGGTTACTTACTCCTTAACATTAGTGGCAAAGTACTTAATAGTTAGAAGGACCTTAGTGATAATTGGGTTTAACCCCCTTATATTACAGATGAAAAAAAACTGATAGCCAGAAAAGGCCAAAAGTCACACAGTTAGTAAGTTGTACAGCCACATTTGAACAGAGAACCTCTCATGTGTAATACCCCAAACTAGCTCAATTGAATGAGTATTTATTAAGAAATTATGTGGGGGTGGCCAGGTAGCACAGCGAGTAAGAGCACCGGCTCCAGTGTCGGGATGACCTGGGGATCGAATCCGTGCTCAGACACTTAGCACCCACCCAGAAACACCTGGCTGTGTAATCTTGAGCAAGTTACTTAACCCCAATTCCTTAGGGGCGGCCAGGTGGCTCAGCAAGTAAGAGCACCGGCTCCAGTGTCGGGATGACCTGGGCTCAGCACCACACCCAGAAATAATTGGCTGTGTAACCTTGAGCAAGTTACTTAACCCCGATTGCTTTAAAAAAAAAAAGAAATTATGTGTAATCACTATGATGAAACTGCTTTTATTTTAAAATGTAAATAGCATTTTATTTTTTCCATTACATGTAAACAAAATTTTCAGCATCTATTTTTTATGATTTTTGAGCTCCAAATTTTTGTCCTTCCCTTCCTGCCATGCCCCCTCCCTGAGACGGCAAACATTCTGATGTAGGTTATTCATGTGCAATCATGTAAAACATTTCCACATTAGTCATGTTGTGAAAGAAGAAAGAGAACAAAAGGAAGAAACAATGGGAAAAAAACCAATAAAAGTAAAAATAGTATGCTTCGATCTGCATTCAGATTTAATCAGTTGTTTCTCTGGGTATGGATAGTATTTGATGGAATTGCTTTTAAAAGGACCACCACTGAAGCACTTTAGACAAACATTTTTTTTCAGCCCTTAGATGGTCAGCTTTATAGTCAGGAAGTCCTGAATTCAAATCCTTTCTAACTATGTGACCATAGGCAAGTCACTTAGCTTTTCAATGTCCCTGGCAATTAAGACCACAAATTAGAGGGGTTATGGATGTACTGCCTGGAGAGAGTTTCTATATACCTATACCAATGAAATCACAGACTTGGATTAGGTTAAGAGCAGCCAGCTACATAAATGTAAAATGGAGTAGGTGTATACAGAAAATTCATGTGAAAAAGACCTGAAGATTTAATTAGATAGCAAATCAAATGAGCCAGGAATAGTTTGTAGTGGCTTGCAACAATAATGTGTTCTAACAACACTGGAAGAATCAGTGTCCAGAACAAAGTCAGACTTTCTTTAGAATGTTGTGTTCCCTTCGGTGTTCTGTGTTTTTAGAGGAGAATTGACAAGGTGGTGATTTCCTCTTGATATGATTGTGGATAATGTTGTGCTGATTGTATTAAGGCCCAGAATATTACAAGGATCCCCAAATGAGGGCTACAACAACTCAAAAAGGTTCGGTCTAGCATTCCAAGCAGAAAATAAAGCAGTAAATTGATGAAGAAATCATATAGACCAGACTGTGATATGGGACAGATTGGGCAACCCATCGGTTCATATGTTATTAATAGGTACTACAAATGGACATCTTTGATATCATGTAATTGAAAAAAATGTGATGAAATGGTGGCATAGTGGATATTTGCTCTTTGGATTTGATACATTAGTCATATGATGAAATGCCTGAAATCAGGAAGACTAGTTTCCCTGAGTTCAAATCTGGCCTTAGAAACTTACTAGCTGTGTGACCCTGGACAAATCACTTAACCTTGTTTGCTTCAGTTTCCTCATCTGTAAAATGAGCTGGAGAAGGAAATGGCAAATTGATCCAGTATCTTTACCAAGAAAACCCCAAATGGGGTCATAAAGAGTTGGACACAGCTGAAGATGACTGAACAATAACAACAATGGTAAGGTCAGGAAAAGTTGGACCAGAATGGTTAGGAGATTTGAAACTGAATTATGCTCAGATAAAATTATCTTGGGAAAACAATATATTTAATAAGTTGGAATATGTGCTAAAAAAGTGAAAAACATGATAATGAGAGGACAGCCATGAGTTGAGGGTATCAAATGATCTCCTGAGACCTTGGGGTTCTCATTAAGTAGACATTTTAGTTATCATCACATATTAGTCAGACATGGTGGTGCATACTTGTAATTCCTGTCAGTGGGGAGGCTGAGGATAGTGGATCACTTGAGTTTGGGAGTTCCTAGTTACAATAAGGATAAAGCCCATCAAATGTCCACACTGAGGCCAGCACCAATGCAGTAAGACCCTGGGAGCAAGAGGCCAACAGGTTGCCTAAGGAGGGGTGAACCAGTTCAGGTCGAAAAGGAGCCAGTTAATAGTGATTAGTGTCCCAATTAGCAGCTAGACTAGGTACATCAATAGCTATTGTACTTCCTGCCTAGATGATACTTTGTTGTTCAGTCATTCAGTTTTGTCTGACTCTTTGTGAACCCATGGACCATATTGTCCCTGGCATTTTCTTGGCAAAGATACTGGAGTGGTTTACCATTTTTTTATCCAGAGGATTAAGGCAAACAGAAGTTGTGACTTACTCAGGAGTCACACAGCTAATGTCTGAGTCTAGATTTTTAACTCAGTTCTTCCTCACTCTAAGCCCAATGTTCTATCTAATAAGTCACCTAACTGCCTTCTAGGTGATATAGGGAGACTAAGTCTCAAGAACAAAAAGAAATTTGCTCTTTGGATTTGATACGTTAGCTATGAACCCACAAACTATACTATTACCCCAATTTCTCCATCTTTCTCTCCAGGGGAGACTATTATCCGAGCTAGAAAAAATCTCTTCCTCCTTCAAGGTCCAAGAATATTTTGTTTATACTCTTTGTAAATTATCTGTTACTTTCTAACTTACATTATAGCTTTTTTTTTTAACAAGTTCCTTACAAGGTCAATGTCATATCGAAGAAATAAACTACCAGTATTCTGATACAACACATTTATTTTTATTGATTTACATGTAGCCACAAGGGATAGTCCTATCCCTCAGATTGCAAGTCTGATTTGTACAGCACGAATCTTTCAATGGGTGGAGCAAAGCAAAATTTTGTGTAACCTTAAGGAAACAGAATGAAATTTTGGGAGGCTCAGAATCACACAGTGGACAGTGTAGTTAAAGGAGGAAAAAGAGCATAAAAATGTGGGAGATTCATGAATCTATTGAACTATTATCAAAATGGATGGGCATGTTCAAAGGCAAAGACTTAACAAGGCCCTCCTAAACAGAGAAAAGTAAAATATTAACAGCTGATGCGTTATCAAATATCATACAAGCAAGTAGCACAAACCTTCCATTCTTCTTTCTAGAATCAAGAAGGTTTTCCTTAGGGTTTTTCAGGTTAGTGGAAACTCATTTACCCTTAGGCCTTTGCAGTAACATCAAGTTCACCAGAAGCAGAACTTCGTACTTTCAGATTCTGGTATCTCCTGCAGCATTTAGTGGGAATGCCATGTCATATAGGAAATGCTTAATAAAAATATATTTAAATGAGCTATAGGAGAAGCAAGGATGAAAGTTGCTCAGGGTGGCAAGACAAGAATAGGAACTGAAGTACAAAACTGAAAGAAAAACCCACACCAATGAGATCACTGAAGCATGATTGAGTCAAGTTGTTAGCATCAGACATATTCCTCCAGTTTAACAAAATGGAGATTTAGACATAATCCTTGACTATTGGGCGATATAAACAGTGGTCTCTGAGGGAGTCCATGGGGTAGGACAACATTCAGCTGAGATGATCCCTGGTGACCCATTACTGGGTCAGTACTTTGCTACTTTTAGACATAAAGATCAATAATATGCATAATACTTGGATGGTCTAGATCTCTGAGTCAATGCCTGTTGATATACTTTCAATCATCCCTGTTCTCTATTCACATCTCTGCATTTGGTCAAAGTAGAATCACAGAATTTTTTTTTATTTCAGAGTTGGAAAGAGCTTTAGATGTTTTCTAATCAAGTTTCTGTATTTTATTGTTGAAGGTAACTGAGCCTTGGAGAGGACTGCCCTTGAAGAGGGACAGGTAAGGCAGTAGGAGCCTAGAAGCATCTGCCAGAGACAAACCATGGATTGGTTTAATGATATCCCTAGAGACCCACAAGGACCTGAGCCCTAAGTTTGAGGCGCAATGGGGATTCTGGCATTATAGGACCTGGGATCTACCTGTCCCTCCTAATCCTTCCTCATCTTTGAGTGACCATGGGTACCACCACACACTCCAACTGACTCATTATGGGAAGAAAAAAAAATCCTGGAAAACACTGAAAGAAAAAAAATGAGGAATAGATCATTTCCAGCTCTAAATCTATGAACCTAAGAAAAGGTTGCTTTGCTGAGGTTTCAACAGTGCTTCCAAAGAAGACTTCAGTGGGGAGTGGGAAGGCCTGGGATTGAGGGAGAGGAAGGAAGGAGAGAGGGAGAGAAGAGGAGACATGGGCACTTGAATTTGACCTTCACAAAGCAAAAGTCTCAGAATCCCCTGACTTAGTCATCCCCCTAGGCAGGGCAGGGGAGGGTGCAGAGTGATTTGCTGGCTTACTTTCTAGGCTGGCTTGTGCCCACAACAGCTTAATTGCAAGCAGAGTTGCAGAGCTAGGGATCTGTCACCATAAAACAATAACACTTCGGGGAGCCTGTTCAGAGGCAAGGGGCCTTATCTGTGGGAGGGAAGGGCAGTCTCCTGGCAGGCCTGCCTGGACCCCCCTCACTCTCTCTACTGCTCTTCCTGTCTGGGGTTCCTTTCAGCTGAGTCCCAGGAAAGGGCTAGCAAACAGTGTCAGTGTGATGACTGAGGGGACATAAACCAGACCCTGGTTTGCTCAGTTAAGTACATTTGGAGGAGAAATATTTATGTTTTTACATTTTAAATAGGCCCCCAGGGAACATGTAATATATTTTCTACCTTGCTGGCCTTTGAGAACTGAGCGTACTGGGAGAAGCAAAGCATGCCAAACGATGCTGGGACCCAAATGATAGTGATTCTTAGAGTAGAGGGGACAAAGGAGGGGAAGCATTGTGCAGTGAACAGAGAGCTGGTCTTGCTACCTCTGATGCCTCCTGGCTGTGTGACCCTAGACAAGTCACTTCACTTCACAGTGCCCCAGTCAACTTTTTAAAATTGTAAGTTGTTGCAAAGCCAGTGCTGATTTGCATGTGTAGAGGGAGTTTTCTTTCCAGGAGTTCCCTACATTAATGTTTGTTAAAGGTGTGTGGGGGGGTTGGGGGGGGGGATAAAAGAGACAGGCCTAACCAAGTTGCCCCTCACTCCACCCCTCTAAACAGAGGGGTATCCAGAAAAAGCAAAAAGGAGTGCCAATGAGCAATACTTTTGGTCCCCCCAAGATGTGCTCCCTGAGCATAAACAGTTAAAAGGCCAACATATGGTGCATCACCTCTGTGTACTCAAACAGCACAGATACATGTGTTCTCTGGGAATCTGGGAAAACTACTCACAGGTTTGAGTAGAGCTGGGGATGGGGAACATTCTGTGCAACACACACACACACACACACACACACACACACACACACACACACACATGAAAGGATGGGAATAGTTCTTATTTTGGCTGACCTGTAAAGCACAGTGCTTCTGGGAGAAGCTTGTTTGCTATTCAAATATCTCCAGGGAGGCTGGTGGTTCTTTTTAACCTCTTCAGCGGTTGCTCCGGGAAAAGTAAAAGCTGTTATGGCTGGGTAGGGTTTGGGGGTAAACTGTAGACCACCCGGGAAGTCAGCAAGAAAAAGTGGATCCTGGTGATTGGAGGCCATGATTTCTGTGCTAAGGAGGGGAAACAGGTCTCTTCAGGCATGAATTTCAGACTTCCCCTCTGTATCTCTTTACCAAAACAACTCATTCCTAGTAAAACTGATTGATTTGAGCTTGCTCCTTCGGCCTGCCCTGGCCCTAATCACCCTCTGAGAGTAGTGCTGACAAGCCTGGAGATTGCTGAAACACATTTGCCAGATTAAAGCAGGAAGGAAAAGGCCAGGATTATCCATGCTGAACACTAAGTGAGCTATTACTTACTAGAGCTGTTGAATGGCTTAGGACAGTAGTCCATGTAGGTTTCATGGCACAGAGATTTAGAGTTAAAAGGAGCCTCAGAGGCCATCTGGTCCAATTCGCTGGTTTTGCAGATGAGGAAATTGAGGCTTAGGTAATTTGTGACTTGCTTCAGGTCACACAGTTAGTAAGAGTCAGAAGAAGCAGAATTTGAACTCAGGGTCACTGTTTTTATCACCAGCCATGCTTCCTATCAAAGTTTTTCCCATTAGAAGGGGAGCATAGTAGAATGGAAAGAACCCTGGATTGGACACCAAGAAGTCTCGGTTTGAATCCCACCTGTTACTAACTAGCTTGGTAACTTTGGTCAAATTGTTGGACTCCTCTTGGCTTTGTCCGTAAAACAGGAGTTTTGAATTAGATCTTTCTGGCTCCAACATTCTATGATTCCATTGCTAGGATCAGCAATGTTTAATATTAAAATACTAAAGTGTGCTTCTTTTTTGAGCATGAGATTTCCTTTAAACCTCAGCTAAACATCCCACTTTCTGCAGCCTCTCCTTATCCCCCTTAATCACTTGTGCCTTCTCTCTGACATTATCTCCAATTTGTTCTGCACATATCTTGTTTGCACACAATTGTTTGCATGTTGTCTCCTTCATTGGAATGTGAGCTCCTCAGGAGCCGAGACTGTTGTTTCTGTTTTACCTTCTTCTGTATCCCCAGTGTTTGATCATAGTAGGGTAAGTAGACACTTAGTAAGTGCTAGCTGACCAACTGGCATGTTTGATATCCATGCAGACTCTGTAGTAATTACTGCTTACACTAATTACACCATCTATACTAGGTACTATACTAGTCAATGGGCTAGACCTATTGACTAATTGGATAGTTTGGTTAGAGATCAGATCTTGGAGACCAAGGAAAGATCAGTTGGCTAGCCAAGATGGCTAGTAAGATAATTGCATTTTGGTAATTGATCATAGAAGAGCATTTCTCAGAACAAGGGTAGATCAACAGCTAATGTAACATAAAACCTTCTGGGCGTAGAGCTTAACTGGAGAATCCATCATTGGCTCACTGTGTACCTTGGAGCCTTTCACTTAACCTCAGCTCCTTCTTCCATGAAACAGGGCTAGCCAACCTGATATGCCTGGTAGAATTGTAATGATGAACAGCTATAAAAGGCTTTCATGATCCACAAAGGTGTCAGACTAATGCATATAGTATTCACCCACAGTTTTATTTAGAGAGTGATTGTGACCACAAATAATAGATGGGTTGCTGTTGAATTGTCTTTGGTATTTTGATATTTTGATACTTTGATATTCTATCTGATGTGCAACAAGTTTCCCCCTGCTCCCCCCAAAATAGAGTTTTATAATCTATTTTGCATTTTAAATGTTTTATAACAATAGCTCATCTCTTGGAGGAGTAGCTACCAGTCAACAACTTTATTTAAGTTTTACCAGATGGAAAGTGCTACAGGTGAACTAGGTGACAGTCTTTAGTACCTTTTTAAAAAAGGAATCCTTTTCCAGCATTTTTATCACAAAAAAATATCTGCCTTATACAGTAGGTTTTATTCGAGAGGCTGTAGCATTGGGTTAGAATGATATTAGGTGATGAAAATTTGTTCATAATTTATTATCATCACTGAAATATCTCTTCTCTTTAAGATCTTTTATAGATAGATATCTTTGTTCTGTGCCTTCAGTTCAACTTATTTCAAGATATTTCAAATGTTCTTAAATAATGGTGTGAATTTTAAGGATGAAAATAAAGTAATTTTGCTCCTAATAAAGAGATAGAGGTAGATAGACGTAAATGTATCCATTTATCTATAGAGCACAAGAGAAAGCAAAAGCAAAGGGGAGAACAAGAACGAGAAAAAGAACTCAAGAAAAAGTATTTGTGTTAGGGCATAAAGAGTATCTTTACAAAGGATAGAGACAAATGACCAATAGTAGACTGCAGAAGAGAGATTAACCATTGGAACCACTGAAACTTTGCTTTTCTCAGTACTGAGAGGAAAGGGAGAATTTCCCTTTCCATTTATTAAGGTAGATCTAATAACAGTAGCCCAGACCAATTATTGACCAATTTCCCTTATTTAAGCAATAGAAATGCTTTAAGAATGCCTGCTGAAAGCTACTTGGAAATTGTTCATTAATATTTTAATGGATGCTAGTATGAGAATTGTTTAATAGCAACAAAGTTGTTGCTATTAAACATGTTCCTAGGGAATATGTTTGAAGAATCTGACAATTCCAGCACTATCTCTGAGGCTTTTCCTTTGCAAACACTATTCTAACTAGGTAAAAAGAAAAGATGGAATACAGAAAATGGTAAAAACCTTGATCACTTCATACAGTAAGAGAACCTTGATACTTCAATAGAATTAGGAGAATCAGAGATCGTCTCTAATTAGCCATACCTTGAAATGGTAGCTTTTAGTGACTTATTCCCACTATTTTTATAGGAGGGGAAAAGAAGGGGAAAAAAGGACAGAACAACATATAGGAATGGACCTGTGATTTTACTGGTCATACATATAATAAGTACATCCACTTCAGCAAGGCAGTATGACACAGAAATATTGGGTTTGAGGTTAGGAAGATTTGTGTTCACTTATGACACATACTGGCCATGTGATCCTGGTCAAATTATAGAAACTTTCAGTGCCCCAGACAAATCTTTTTTTTTGGGGGGGGAAAGGTAGGGCAATTGGGGTTAAGTGACTTGCCCAATGTCACACAGCTAATTTTGTGTTAAGTGTCTGAGGTCATGTTTGAACTCAGGTCTTCCTGACTCCAGGGCCAGTGCTCTATTCACTGTGCCACATAGCCACCCCTACAGTCTTTAAAAAAACAACAACCTGTTAAGTTCAGTTTCTTTCATAAATCTCTATCTTGTTCCTTTTTGTATGTGGAAATATTCTTATTTGTTAATTATTGTTGAGCTCACAATACAAAATTAAAAAAAGTATTTTTCCTAGCTTGATTCCTTCTTCTGTCTCATTTGTTAGCTCCTGGCTTTTCTGTAATATCTTAAATTTTGGCACCCTCCAAGGTTCTTCTCTTGACTTTCTTCTCTCTATACATTCTTCCCTGATGAATTTATCTACAGCTGTGCTTTCAAATTTTAAGCAGAGATATCTTCCAAACATATCATACTCCCAACCTCATTCCAAGGCTCCAGTCTTCTTTCCTCTTTCCTTCTCTTTTTCTTTCCTTTCTTTCCCTTTTAGTTAAGCTGGATTACTGTTCATCCTCTCTTTTACTTCTTTATTTCCTCATTCCCTCACCTTTGATTAAGACATCTCCAATCACTGGTATGGACTTCTCCCTCACATCCTTCTGCTGAAGTGATTTTCTTACTCTAAGTCCTAGTTCAGGTGCCATTTCTTTCTTGAAGCCTTACTTGACTTCATTCCCTGGTCTCAAACCCTTTACAGTATCCTCAGCATCTGTCATAGTACCTTGCATGTGGTAGGTACTTAAATGTGAGCTGATTAAACTTTTTGAATATTAAAAGATAATTTGTCATTTGGTGGTGGGGGTATGTGTGTACATGGGAGTGGGGAATGAGACTACAATTGAAATATGGTCTATATCAACCCATTTGGCTTCATAGATTTTTTTAGAAGATTAGATCTCTCTATCTAACCAAAACTAGAAGTACAGAGGCTACTCATTTGCCTGAATACACTAATGATCGACACAGAATGTTCAATCAGTTCTATTTCCAGCCTAGGCCTGTTCTCCTCTCCTCAGGCACCCTGGTTGCTTCTCATTCCCAGGATCTTCTATGAATTCATGAAGCTAAACTTAGTTCAGTCACCCAATCAGAACAGTCCACTGCAGCTCAGAACTCCCAAGAGACCACCAACCTCCTCCATTTTAGTAGCTGGCCTTAAAAACCCACTGCTCCATAGGTTTTAAAATTTTCAGTTGTACCATGATAGTAAAAGTCGAGAGAGAGAGAGAGAGAGAGAGAGAGAGAGAGAGAGAGAGAGAGA